>NC_050448.1:3290941-3615941 GCF_903995425.1 Onychomys torridus | reverse complement strand
ATAAACCCAAATGGCCTGTGCCCCTATTAGGATGACAGACATTACCTACTACCTAGATGGTAACCCAAGTCTCATGTGATCTTAGTGGCTTTATTGGGGTCAGTGGTCATCAGCCTTCAGCAGGAAGGCCCAGGTCTGAGAGAGAATCCTGTATAAGAGGAACTTGGGGGACTAACATTACTTTGTCTAGGTAAAGTGAACTCTCCAGTGTCCTGCTCATCCACAGTTTGGGCAGGGTCCAATAGGCTTTTCAGGTCCTTTCCTGGCAGCAGCTGAAGCATTGGTGTAGCATGAATCTTAATAGGGCTTATTAATAAAATCAAACCTGAAGCCAGGTATTGGGGTGAATGCTGGAAGATCAGAGAAGCAGAAAAAGCCACAACTTCCTCAGCTGATCCTGTTTCCTCAGACTAGAAGCTTCTGTGTCCTCATCCAAATGGGTCTCTGCTGAACTGCTGCTCAAAAGCCTAAAAGCTTAACCAACCTAGTTCCTGGTTCTCACACCTTATATACCTTTCTGCTTCCTGCCATCACTTCCTGTGATTAAAAGCGTGAGTCACCATGCCTGGCTGTTTCCAGTGTGGCTTTGAACTCAGAGGTATCCAGATGAATCTCTGCCTCTGGAATGCTAGGATTAAAGGCATGTGCTGCCACTGCCTAAGCTCTATGTTTAATATGGTGATATTGTGTTTTCCAAAATATTGTGCACCCTAATAAACTTATCTGGGGTCATAGAACAGAACAGCCACTAGATATAGAGGCCAGAAAATGGTGGCACACACACCTTTAATCCTAGCATTCCAGAGGCAGAGATCTGTCTGGATCTCTGTGAGTTCAAAGCAGCCAGGCATGGTAAAAAGAACCTTTAATCCCAGGAAGAAGAAAAGGTATTTAAGGCATGAGGACAAGGAACTAGGCCTGGTTAAGCTTTTAGGCTTTTAGCAGCAGTTCAGCTGAGATTCATTCTGGATGAGGACTCAGAGGCTTCCAGTCTGAGGAAACAGGATCAGCTGAGGAACTGGTGAGGCGAGGTGGCTGTGGCTTGTTCTGCTTCTCTGATCTTCCAGCATTTACCCCAATACCTGCCTCTAGGTGTGTTTTTATTAATAAGACCTTCTAAGATTCATGCTATAGTTTAATATTATGGCTGCTGTGTTCTCTGTCCCCCAGATAAGTTTATTGGGGTGCACAATATATCAAACACACATTGGGGCAATTATTCCCAGTGGATAACATTGCCAATGTCTAGGCAGAGTCACTGTGACCCTTCATCTTATTTGGAAAACTTGGGGTCATGTTTAAACCAATGTTCCTGTGCCCTATCATATGAAGCTTTTTTCATTAAACATTGTAAATGCCATATCCAGCAGATCTTAGAAAAATATGAGATCAATTATTTATGTATATCCATATGAGCTGAACAAACTTTTGTTTTAGTTATTTACTTTAGGTTTAACTTTGAAAATATATACAGGAGAGTAAATAAAATTAATTCTGTAATTGATTACATCAGTACTAAGCATGACTAAAAGTATAGTTTTAAACACACTGAAGAATTTGATCCTTTATGAGGTGACAGACTACTAACTTGCATGTCTTAACTACCTTTAGCAGTTTACATTTAGCTAGTAACTTTAATGAGATAGGTCTTTATATCTTTAGCTCTGCTAAATTTGAGCCTTAAAAAATAACATTTTTTGAATTGAAGCTCCTTTTAGTATTGTCTTAGTTAGGGTTTCTATTGCTGTGAAGAGATACCATAAGCTCTTATAAAAGAAAACATTTAATTGAGGTGGCAGTTTATAGTTCAGAGGTTCAGTCTATGGTCATCAGGGTAGGAAGCATGGTGGCACTCAGGCAGATGTGGTGTTGGAGAAGTAGCTGAGAGTCTTACATCTTGACCAGCAGGCAGAAGAAGGAAAAACTCACACTGAGCATGACTTGAGTATGAATGAGACCTCAAAGTTTGCCTCCATAGTGATGTACTTCCTCCATTAGGACCTAGTCTGAGAAGGTTACAACTCTTAATAGTGCCTCTCCTTATTCTCATAATCTCCATGGGAGTCAATTACATTCAAACTATCACACTCCACTACCTTACCTCCATAAGCTTGTAAAAGTATCATAATGCAAACTTCATTTAGTCTATCTTCAAAAGTCAATATAGTGTATCATAGTTCCAAACTTATTTAAAATATAAATTTCAAAGTCACTTTAGAGATTCATGAAATCTTTTGACTGTAATCACCTGTAAAAATCAAAATCAATAAGCAGATCACATACTTCAAAAATATAATGGCACAGGATATGCATTAATATTCCAAAACATAGGGAAGGAACATAATGAAGAAACACCAGACCAAAGCAAGACTTAAAACAGCTGAGAAAACTCCAAAGTCTGCATTTACATGTCTGAAGTCAAAACACTCTTCACATCTGCAAATAATTTCAGCATTATTGAATAAAACATACTTCTTCATTTACAGCTGTTTCTTCTTCCTGTTGGCAGCTTTTCTTGGCAGATATTCTACTACCATAGTATCGCCGACATCTTGGGATTTCCATGGCAATCCAGGCTTAACCTTGACAGTACACAAAATGTTGTCTCTAGATCTCAATTCAGGATCACCCCTGATATATGCCTGGCATTTGTGGCTCTCCTCAGCCTTAGGGGATGGGGGCTACACATTCCATAGTCCCTTCATCTATTTTTAATGCCAGAAACAAGTGGCCAAAGTTGTCATATTCTGCTACTTACTGGGACTGGAACATGGCCCCCTTGTGCAATCACATTTTCACTATCTTTCTGTCTTTCATTGCTTAAACTTGGCTGTCTTGAAACTTTCTCTGTATACCAGGTTGGCCTCAAACTTAGAGATCCTCCAGCCTCTGCCTTCTAAATGCTGGGATTAAAGGTATGCCCCACCACATCCAGCTCAAATCTTTTCTTTAGTTCCTTTTCACAAATGGTAAACTTAGCTTGGTGGGATCTTGGCCTTAGGTCACCACTTCCTTTATTCAATTGCTTATTTTTTTTTATCTGCTCCAAAAACATGATTTAGCTCTATTACACTTCTTGCTGCATCTTTTCTCAATCTGTACATTTTGTATTTTCATTTTCTTAGCTTCTTACTTTCCATTATAAATATTCATTAAAGTTACCACTAATAATCACACAAACAGAGTCCATATAAGGCTGTTTGGAGATTTACCTTTCCAATCGAATTAATCCAAAATTCTTCACTTTAGGCTTTGGTACTCTTCAGACAAGGACAAAAGGTGGTCACTCTCTTCTCCAAAATATCACAAGAACAATTTCTAAGCAATATACTAAAATTCTTCTTCTCTGAACCCCCTCAATCCAGCCATAGACATTCAAATCATGATCAGCACCATTGTCTTCCATACTTCTACTAGTATGGCCCATTAAACAGTGCTTATAGTATTCCACTGCTTTCCTAATCCAAAATACCAAAGTTCAAATTTCTCCAAACAAAAACATGGTTAGGCCTATACCCAATTCCTGGCACAAAAATCTTTTAGTCAAAGTTCTGTAGAGTCACAGAACTTATAGAATGAATATCACTTAGTCCCTGTGAAAGAGAGAGAGAAACAGAGATAGAGAGAGAGAGACAGAGACAGAGACAGAGAGAGACAGAGACAGAGAGAGGCACTTAGTCCCTGTGAAAGAGAGAGAGAAACAGAGATAGAGAGAGAGAGAGAGAGACAGAGAGACAGAGAGAGACAGAGACAGAGAGAGGCAGAGAGACAGAGACAGAGACTGGCTTCAGTCCAAAAATGACCATGAATGGGAAGTCAAAGAATCTAGGGTTCCTCAGTTCCAAGGGAATGGTATTGCTAGAAATCCATGGAGTCAGCTTAAAGGGCAAAGGAATTTATTAGAGAAGGAAAACTCACTAGACAGACAGAGGAATTGTTGTAGGGTTCTGGAAGGCTGAGGCACAGTACCATACAGTTCTGTCTAGTCCTTCTCCAGCATCCAAAACCATGAGGGAGTTAAGAGAACACAGTACATATGCATCCCAGGTCTTAAGGTTCCTGAGCAGCCATGCCCCAGGGGCATGTAATTAAAGGTCCTAGGCAGATGTAGCAGTTACCTGCTGCCTCTCTAAGGACAGTACTTCAAGGTCATAGCTAGAATAGCTACCTACTACCTCTCCCCCTTTTTTCTAATTAAGAAAATTCTAACCTAATACAAAACTATATACAATAGGAATGATTATTAAGTATTATCCAGGAGAAATAAAGGGTAGTAACATAAACAAAAGTTAAACTACAACCAACAAGAACAACATCAAAAAGAAACATACAAAAATCCATAGATGTCCAGCACATAGGTAAAAGGCATGTTACAGAGATTATTCCAAAAGCTATTCTATCCTGAAGAATCTGGATATATTACTTAATATATTCTAGCTAAGACAAGAGAAGATTGTAATTGTAACTATTAGACTCCAAATGCATCAAAGAACTGAAAAGGAATATAATACCTGAGAAAACAGGAAATGCATGTAAACAACTTTTCAAAATCTTGTGAGAATAGACAGAGACAAGTGGCAGCCTGGACAAACAGTTAACAAGTTTCTCAGCACCGCTGGAATATCCAATTGGCTACAGGCCTAGAACATCTGACAAATCATTTTCAGAAGAAGGAATTTGGAAAGATCATCTTACTCTACTGTGGCATAGTTCAGTAGTTGCTTTTCCTTGTGTCCTGCTTGTCTGGAAAGGACAGCATTTGTACTGTCAGCAGTCAAGGCAAGGGTAGTTCTTTGCCCAGCAGGTAATTTTGTGCCAAGAAGAAGACACATTTACAAATGGAATTTCTTAGAAGCCCAACATTCTCTTGGGAGTAGATCAGTGCTGCCAGGAGTAATCATGTCTCACGTCAACAGATTTCTAAGTTATCAAAACATGCCATATTCTCTAGGTCTATGATATGTTTGAAGATTACCTATCCATCTGACCAATGTATCTGTAAATCTGGACAAACAAACTATAGAAAGGACAAGCATGAGTGACTATAAATCTTTAAGTTTTATCTACCTAAATAATCTGAGGACTAAAGCTTCACATAAACAAGGTAAACAGTCTGTAAACAGATGTACAATAAAAGGACAATCACCTCAAAATTGTGACAGTACACAAAATATCTTAAATAGAGGTAGAAATGCTTAGTGCAATGTGCAATATAATCCTTAATATGTATCAATATATAAAATACCCTAAATAGAGGTGCATATTCTTCAGGTACTTACAAATTTTGGGCTCACTTACATAAGAATGTCCAAAAGGCCCACTTACATAAGAATGCCCAAAAGCCCATTTACAAAAAGATGCAAAATGAAAGTAAGCACAGAAAACATGAAAGTAAACACACACACATAAAACTTACCAGCTGGCCTCAGCCTCTATGGGGGGTTGGTAGTCCTGGTCGGCTTGGGTGATCCCAGACAAGCCTCCAAATGTTATGCCCAAATCATAGGGATCCACCAGAAGACCACCCATGGAGACCAAATCCCATATGTAAAAGCAAAGAGTCTTTATGTCAAGTTTGGATGCAGCAGTGAGAGCAGAGAGCCCCGAGTCCCAGCAGGGTTCAGTATGTTATTACAGCAGAGGTTAGAGTGAGAAGATTTCCAGGGTGCAAAACCCTGATTGGCTGACATTTGTCTAGGGATATAGGTATGTGATGAGAGTGTTTGGAATGTTAGGTATTTTCCCTTAGATGTTGTCCTTCCCTTATGGCTTTTCCTTGATTGGGTTGCTGCTTGCCAGTAAGCCTGTCATGGCAACTGTGTCTGGGCCTCTGAGCCTGCCATGGCAGCTGTGTGGTCAAGCTCTTTGGGCTCCACACATATACATTCAGTTGAGCCTGAACCATTTCTTCCTCAGCTCCATGTTTGCAACAAAACTTATAGACATATAAGAAAACCCAAACACATTCACACATACACACACACACACACACACACACACACACACACACACACCAGACAGAAACCTTTCTCATATCAGAGCCTGAGTGATTCCCTACTTCCTTCAGTGTTGTAATTACAAGGGTGCCCACCTTGGTAGCTACTGCTGCTGAATCCAATTTCCAGTTGGCTATAGTGCATACCTGCATCATAGAGGAAACCTGGTTCAGTAGGAGACCGTAAGAGCAACAGCTGGATGACAACATGAGCTGCAGCTGTAAGCATGTATGCTAAGTGGCAGGTTTGTGCTGCTACCACAAGCTCTAGTGGAGCCAGCCAAAGGCCTTTTTTGCAAGGGGCCCTAGGACCTTCCTTCAGAGCTGCCCATCAAGTTCCAAGCCTGGTCCTGGGCAGTTCACTTTGTGGCCTCTGTGCATAGACCTGCCACATACTGCCACAGAACCCACAAACCAAAAGTCCTACCATCAGTGGAGTGATCTCTAAAATAGCAGTTTGGTTCTTGGTGACAGGATATACAAAGAGAACCCCAAATCGTCTTTTACTAGAGGAGGAAGTTTTGAGAATGCAAGCCAGAGGGCTACCAGCTTACCAGTCTTGTTATCCAAGTCAATAGTCTATTTCAGTCATCCCAAGTTGGAATCCATAAAGACAGATAAAACACAGGACAAGACACAGAGCCAAAATGACAACAGAAAACACAAGATGAGTAATTGGAGTAATTCAGAGGTTCACCAGTTTGACCAAAGAAAATTTCTTAACAAATAGAAGGTCCCCTTTTTCCCTCAATAGCCTCCCCCACACAACCCATACACCAGGAACCCACTAGAGGCTGAGTCCTTCTGAGTTCTTGGCTCCAGAATGCCTGACACCCCATGCTGGGCCTCTCCAAACCTCAGCTTGTCTCCCCATGTTGTGGGACATCCTTATGGTTCCTCAGCTTGATTGTGCAGACAGGCATTGAACACTATTGATGCATGGCCAGATGTGCTTCTCTTAGTTCTCCAGCTCTCAGTCTTCACCAGGGAATTCTCCAGAGTTCAAAGCAGATACCAGAAATAACTTGTGGCTGTCTGAACTCCCAATTAACCAGTAATTTGCAGAGGGCTGTGAGATGTCATGCTTTGACACAAACAGAGGCATACTGATTTTGTTAAACCCCTCTGTCCCAGTTCCCAAATTAGGGTCCTGCAGAACTAGAACAGAACCAGATGTTATAGAAAATTAAAAAGGCTTCTATGACTTACCTAAAGTAGGCTGCCATAACAAAATTAAAATGCTATCTTATTTTAAGGTAGGAGGCCTCCTTTGGATGGAAGGCACACCCTGGAGCCTGGGATTAACATCTCAAAGTGTGCACCCCTTGAGTAGCTTAGCCTCTTGGACATGCTGGAGCAAGGATCTGGCTTTAGAATTTGTGTGGATAGTCCCACCACATTGGGGAACTCCAAATATTAAACCTGAGAATTGCAAAGAGCAAATTTCAAATCCACAATTGTCCAATTAAAGCAAGCTGTATTTGAGGGTGCACCTGGGACTGGCCGTCCAGTTGTCTAACCATGAGTTGAGATTCTAGGCAAGCATCCCTTGTCACCTTCTTGAGGCTCTTTTTTATAGGAGTGATTAGATGTTCACATGGGGAAAAGAGTAGGATGTTTTACATTGTTAGAAATATACAATGAAAGGGAAGGAACAAGGGTAAGTATATATATATATGCATATAAGTATACACAGACACACACACACACACACACACACACACACACACACACACACATATATATATATATATATATATATATATATATATATATATGTATATATATCATGTGAATGGCTCACAAGTTTCGTGTAGGTTGAAAAACATGTTTTGAAGTTTACGTCATATCTAAGAAACAGGAACTTTTTTGTTTTTTTGAGACAGGATTTCTCTGTGTAGTTTTGTACTTTTCCTGGAACTCACTCTGTAGCCCAGGCTGGCCCAAACTCACAAAGATCTGCCTGGCTCTGCCTCCTGAGTACTGGGATTAAAGGCATGCACCACCACCACCTGACCAGGAACTTATTCTTAATTACAAGTAGAAACCTTAACATGAAAGGCCATAAGAGAGAACAAACAGGAACTTACTATTTGCCTTAACTGCAAATAGAACATTGAACTTGTAAGGTATATCATTCTTTGGGGCACCAAAAACTTGCAAGATATATTTTCCTCTTTTGGTCTCACAACCACTTATCTACAGAATGTAAACCACAGTACAACAGACACATTTGAGCTATTTTGGAATCATCATTATTTCAATCACAATGCTAATTATAGCATTGGTTTTGTTAGCATGATTGACAAATATTCTGAAAATATGACTATACTCTCTGAAGAATTTATGGATCTGTAAGAATTTAGTATTAGTTTATAAAAGTAGTATCGATAGATATTGAGTAGATAACTAGCTGTGTCTGCTTTCTAGACAAAACAAAATAGAAAAAAAATTAGGCATATATGCACACAAACACATTCACCATTGTTAAATTTATTACTTATTCATTTCCTCTTATGAATAGCTATATATTGTAACTAAAGTCAATTCAAGAAAAATCAGACAAATTTTAAATATTTATGTATATTTATATATGGTACTTGGGTTGTATTTTCCAAATACTAAACCAAATTAAAAAAGAATGCAGTTTTAAAAAATTAATTCATGGATTTTTCTGCCATAAATTATATGTAAAACATTAAGGTAGTGATAACTAGGGCCTGTGAGATTAATCAGACAACATGATTATCCTTTAGGAGTTCATGATCCAGTGATAGGACTAGACTTAATTATTTGTTTCATTTGTCATCTTTACAGAATCTTACACTTCAAAAATGGTAATTTCTACAGTTAATTTATCTACTCTCATAAGTTATGTTTGAGGACTTTCAGTTGCAATGTAGGCCAATAAAAACTATCAGAGATTAAAATGAATAGTAACTATAATCAAAAAAGTAGTATAAAGGTGATGAATATTTTGAAAAATTCTAAATATAAAATGTAGAGTTATAGAAAGTTAAACATATATTCTTTTAATACATTTCTTTCCTCATCTCAGAGCAAACACAAATATATAGGACAGAAAATCCCTGTGTATACAGATAAGCACTGGAGAAGCCAGGAAATTTAAACCCATAGCTGATCTCTTCCATGGAATTAGCTGTGTGTTGTGGAATATTTCTTTACACTGTGTGAAGATGTGTCACTGTGATTGATTTAATAAAGAGCTGAATGGCCAATAGTAGACAGGAGATATAAGCAGGATTTCTGGACAAAGAGAACTCTGGGAAAAAGAAAGGCACAGTCACCAGCCAGACATTGAGGAAGCAGGGTGGGTAGTACAGAGTAAAGGAGACCAAGCAACATAAAACAATATAGATTTAAGAATATGTGTATATTTAAGTCATAAGGGCTAGTGGAACATGGCCTATGCTAAGGCCAAGCTTTCATAATTAATAAGCCTCCATGTCATTTTTTTTTTTTTTTGTGAGCTAGCAGCCCAAAGAAAAATCCATCTGCAGGTGTTTACTTGTTCTTCCTGGAATGCTAGGAATGGTGTTACTTTTTATTTTCTTTCTATACAATATCTTTGAGTTTTATTGTTAAAGTAATATATCCTTCACATAAGTATTAAGAATATGTGTGTCCCATTTTCTACAATGTTTGTGCAGAAATGCCACCTTTTTTCCACTGTAATAATTGGCAAAATTCAGAATAGAAATAAAGTAGAATTGGAGGTTTTATTGGAGAAAAATTTCTTGCTTTGAATTAGATTTCTTTAATCAATATCACTTTTTAAGCAATTTGCTATGAAGTTGCTTTGTTACTATCTTCATCTCACAGAATTATTTTGTCTAACTTTTGGGATTAGGACACGGAATTTTTCATAGTCTTTGTTTCATCCTTTTTGAAATCTATGAAAATTTTAATGCTTGTTTAGTATTAATGAGTTATATGTTATCTCTTTTTGTTCAGTGCAGTGAAAAGTTTTATGATTTTTATTTTTTCGTCTGAAAACTACATTTCGATTGGATTGCCTCTATCTTATTTTGCTGTGCTTTGCTTTGTGCTCACATTTTACACAACTTTTACCTTTTTATTGTACTTATATTTAGTTTGTATTTGTTAATTGATATACAAGTTAAATTTTTACTTCAATTCCTAATTTTTAATATGGGTTTTTTCTGAGCTTCCTTTTGATTCAATAATATTATGCATTTCTCACTTAATTAATTTGGAATCATAAACTATCATTTCACTCATAATTGTCCTTGCAATTTCTTCTTGGATCAATTATTCATTATAATATTTGTGTATGATACCCATGTGCCTGTAAGATTTACAAGTATCTTCTGTTAAGAGAAGTCTAATGTTATAATTGTGGTTTTTGTGCTTCCATTCAGTTATCTTTTAGATAGCTTATTTTGAAGCTCAGTTGACATTGCATTGCCAACATTTTCATTCTGAGATAATTGGAGTCCCTATCATGACATGGCACTCTTTTCCTGAGTGTTGTACTTTGCTTTGAGATAATCTTTTTCTGATTGTTAACTTACTACATCCAGCTACTTCTTTGCTAGTTTCTGGTACAGTTCATTTTTTTCCCAGCACTTTGATAATCATCGTTGACTATCATTTTTCATATTAACTTTCTTTGGTTATTTTAAAACTTTTCAGAGAACCTAAATATGTGTGTGTAGAATTCTTGTCTATTTTGTTTATACTATTTACTTGAATTAATTCTCATCTGTTTCTCTACAAAATTTTTTCAAATACATTGCTTCTCACTTTTGTTTTACAAATATCTTTATTGAAGTATAACTTACATAAAACGAACTGGACTAATTTGAATATTAAGGTTTTATAAATTAATTTCCAATGTCCCCCATTATGCAATTGTGCCCATGAGTGCTAACTAGCCACAGCTCAGCCTGAGCCTAGGCTGCTGCCAAGGGCCATATCTGGGTGTCTGGTCCTACTGCAGCTGGGATCTGTGTTGATGTCTATGGCCTGTGTCACCTTAGGCGGCCAGAAGAGCCATGCATGATGAAATTAGAAAACTGTTCTGAGCCAGCCCAATCCTTTGCTGGCTTTAGAAAATGTGGTCCTGGTTCTCACTGGACATTGTAGCAAGAGAGGTGATCATTATCCTCATAGGAGAACTTGCCCCTGAACTCAGGAGAGATGGCACCATCATTCATCACACATGAGGGAGAACTGACCCTGATGGCATAAGCATGGGACGAGTTGGCTACACCTATTTGCCTGAGGTGAGTGGCCCCAGTACCCTGGACTGATCAGCTCAGCTACCATGCAGGCCCACAGCCAGGCCTGGGGTTAGTCAACCCTAACATTTACTCCATCTAGGACCTACTAGAGCTCAGGAAAGAACTAGAACTGTGGAACAAAAACAGGATCTTCAGGATTTGAAGCAGCTCCGGGATATCCCAAAGGAGTTTTGGTGATCATGCAGTAATGATGGTGTATCAGACACCAGAGGCCTTGAATAAGACCAGTGACCCATTGAAATGAATATTTGCAAGAATAGATGATTGGACATAAGGGTATTCTTTATGACACATGACTCCTAATGCCACCATGACAGATCAAGAAGTTTTGGAGATGGGGGAAAGATGGAGAAGTGAAGAGTTTTTATTGGGTTTGGTTTGCTATTGTCTGTTTATTTGATTGTTTTGTTTTGTTTTTATTTTTTAAATTTTTCTTTTGAGGGGGCACTGTAGGAGTTAGGGAAGGATATGATGGGGGAATAGAGAGGTAAGGACAATTAGGGTACATGGTATGAAATTCTCAAAGACTCAATGAGGAAATTATGTTAAATGAATAAAATGGTTTTCAGGTATTCACAGTCACATGTAAGAACTATATGTTTTTCTCATTTCAAATCAACCAAGGTTGACATCAATTTATAGTTAATTATTCCCTTCCATTTATGACCCAAAGTGACACTTGCATACTCTCTGTCACTGTCTGGTATTTTTGTATGAGTAAATACCATTTTTCTCACATTCCTTTTGGGTCTGGACCTTATAATGGAATGACTACATTCCTGGACCTAGCAATATCTGTCTTTGTTTTTTATGTTAGGTAGCACTTAAGTGCAATAGTGGGCTATGATTTCATCATGTATCAAGTTTTTGACAAATATTTAAATTGTTCTCATTTGTGACTCTTGAAAAATGTGGTTGTTACAACATTCAATGACAAGTATTTACTTGATATATGTTTTTGATTGTTTTGTTTAAGAATGTAGAAGAGAATTAGAGGATCAAAAATTACCAAGGTGTAGTGGCATATGCCTTTAGTTTCAACACCAATGAGGAAGAGGCAGTGTGATCTAAGTGAGTGTGAGGCCAGTCTGATCTACACAGCAAGTTCCAGACCAGCCAGGGCTACTTGGAGACCCTGTGTGGAAGGAAGAAGAAGGAGAAGAAGAAAAAAGAAGAAGAAGAAGAAGAAGAAGAAGAAGAAGAAGAAGAAGAAGAAGACCAAGAAGAAGACCAAGAAGAAGAAGAAGAAGAAGAAGAAGAAGAAGAAGAAGAAGAAGAAGAAGAAGAAGAAGAAGACGAAGAAGAAGAAGAAGAAGAAGAAGAAGAAGAAGAAGAAGAAGAAGAAGAAGAAGAAGAGGAGGAAGAGGAGTAGGAAGAAGTGGAGGAGCAGGTAGGAGGAGGAGGAAGAAAAAGAAGAGTAAGAAAAAGAAAGAGGAATAGAAGAAGAAAAAAGTAGAAAAGAGTGTCAAAATGTTTCAAATCATGTTTACCAGTTTGCAGCTCTTTCTGTATTATATACGATATTACATCTTCACCAGCAGTCAATGTTGGCAATCAATAGATTTTAGCTCTTACTATACTTGTGTTCCGTCATTTAATCTTAAATTGTCTTCATTTGCCTATTTTGGGTTAAAAATAAAAGATTCTAAGCATGGTTTGTGCGTAACTTTGAGATTTGAATACCCATCATCTTTTTTAAAAGTTTGTTTACATGTCTATGTTTCCTTTTTTTTTCTAAAATTGTATCTATGTGTAGATGTGTAGAAGTGAATGCAGGTACCCTCAGAAGACCAAGGTGCCAGATGCAATGGAACTAGAATTATAGGCAATGGGAAGAAACCTGACATAGGTGCTGGAACTGAACTTGGGTTCTCTGCCAAAGAAATACATATTCCCACCCTCTAAGACACCTCTCCAGCCCCTCTTCTCTCTTTCAGTGCACAGTTATTTGTGTAAAAGTTTGTTGCTGTTCTTCATATATTGCAGATATTCTATTTGCTTTATATGCCTATCTCACTTTTTTTTTTAGTTCTACATCTTGCCTTTATCTTATTGAAAAGCATTTTAAAGACTGTAAGTTTAAAATTTTACAATGTTTAAACAATATAATTTTTATGGTTATGTGGACAACTATGAAATTAAGTAAAGGTAATGATCTATACCTTCTCTTTAAATTTGTGCTCTCATGTATCAAATTATTATAAGGTTTACATTAATTTTTGAAGACATGGGTGAGGATTTTAAAAATAAGTATTATTCCAAAAGTAATTGGAAAAATAAATATCAGTTTATCACAGTTGAAGTTGCCCTATCTACTATTTTAACATAAATTATCCTAATATAGCCCACACATAGCAAACCAACTAATCTATGAATCAAACTAAGACTTGTCATCCTTATACTGCAGGTACTAAGAAATTCTTTCTGTGGCCATAAAAATGAACTAAAACATACTAATGAATAGGAGGTGGTGATGTAAGCTTTGGAATATACAAAAGCAAGAAAATGTGTGTTTTCTGACCTTACATGTGCCTGATTTCATATGTAATTCAATTCAATGTGGATAAGTCAGAAGCTATCTTGTAAGAGAGGATGTTTGATTGAAGGATAACTTCATGTTTATGCTTGGATTCTATACTTTATTGGGGTCTATACCTTACCTGGACCTATTTATTTCACTACTACATATGATATAACTCTGACCAGATATGACATATCTGTTCTGATTTGATTCCAAAGGAAACTCTAAACATATATTATAGAGAAAGTTTGCCCTTCAACTTTACTAGAAGGCAATAGACCAGCAGTTCTCAACCTGTGAGTTGAGACACCCTTTGGGAACAGGGTCTCATATCAGATGTCTACATTATGATTCATAACAGTAGCAAAATTACAGTTATGAAGTAGCAACTAAAACTTCTTATGGTTGGGGTCACCAGAACACCAGGAATTGTAGTAAAGTGTTGCAGCATTAGGAAGGTTGAGAACCTATGGAACAGACATGTGTGGTTGTTAAGACTAGAGAAGTGGCTCTGCTGCTGGCTTACAGTGCACAGAGATCAAGATCACTGCTATACTCCAACAATGAAACAAGAAACAAAGGACAACCCACTCCAACCCTGGTCTGAAATGTCAAAGGTGCTCAGACTGAGAAACTCCCTTCTCACCAATAGCACAGGATACCAGTCATTTTTGCAGCATAACGAAATCATTTTTTCTTCAGCCTGGAGCATCTGTACAATCTTTCTCTTTCTCAGTTCACCTTAACCTTGGATATCCTTCATTTCAACCATCAACAGATCAGAGCAAGATTCTCATAACTGTCAATTGTGGAGCATTTCACAAGCAGAGTATGAAAGAATCTGTAAATGTCTTCCTTGCACCACAGTGTTTGGAAGTGAAGGTGTAGTAATTTGTCCTGTATTTTTGAGATTGATTTCTGGCTTATCCAAGATCATTATTTACCTAAAAAATGTTTAGTCCTCTCATATTTTATAGGTGTTCTCCTTCATTTGGGACTATGTGTATATTATGGAGGTCCCCAATATACTTTAAAAGCTGTGCTCATCCAGTTTAATTAACTTATTGTCATAAAAATAGTGAACTGGTTTCACCTTCTGAAAAATGTTTAGAAGGTCCTGGCCACTTCAGAGTTCACTAAGGCAGAAGGCAGAATAATTAATATTTCTTAGGGCATAATGTTTACTTATATTTCTGAGAATCTTACTCAAATGTGAACTGGACCTTAATGTTTATCTTGAAAGGGATGAAAATCAAAGTTATATTTCCCAGCTCTTGGCTGTGTAGCTGAGACTGACTTCTATTCCATGGGTTAGGCAAGGCATCTGCAGTTGGGCCACTATTTGATTGTGTTTGTGATAGTTCATTTTCCTCTGTTACAGTCCATCTTCCTTTGTAGGATGACACTGTAGTTCAAATGCAAATGAGCTAGGGAGAAACCCATGTATCCTTTTGGTAGCCAAGGGCAGTCTCTAGTTCCTCCAGAGTTGATATTGCTTCAGCACTATTTCATCCAGATGAAGGATTGCCTTAGTGGTATCTTTCTGGTCACCATGCCATGAATACTTTTGTACACTAAAGAGCTACATAGGGGAGTTTAGCCACCCATTATCTGTATCTACCAACTCATAAATATGAAATCGAGAAATTATACTTGTTAATCCTAAAGTCTGGTATGGAATATATTTTATTTATTTCCTGTGCTCCATCTGCTTCCCATCTTTCCTATTCTAGCGAAAAGAAAAAGAATCAAAATCTCAATAAGTATTTAGGTCAGGAGTTAATTTCTACTTCAATGCTACTTCCTACATATATCATATGTGAATATACAGATATAAATGTGTGTGTATGTTTGTGTGTATACATATAAATATATACATATATGAGAGAGAGATATAAACAGAGGGAGAGAGAGATAACTCAGCAACATAAATGGTCTTAGGTATATTCCTACTTCCATTTCAGGTGATCTAGTGAAATTAGTGCTGTTGCAATACACGGTTTTCTCAGTGAGATTCTGATTCACAGAACCATTTAAGGTCAAGAAACAGGAACAGGTGCTTTGGATTAAAGAGATTCTAACCTCAGATCAATGATTGGTCATTTGCCTTTCTGACTGTTTAGCTTTTATGCACACTGTGTTCTATTAATCATTGCCATCACACCCCACAACACTCTCATCCTCTGCAGGAATCATTAGTGCTTGCTTCTGTTGAGCAGTTTGTCATGACATCCACACTTCAGTTTAATCCTAGACATTGTTTGTTACAAGAGCAAACCTACTCTAAACTTACTTGCTTACCCCAGCTACAAATTCAACTTCATGTTATTTTTCTCTGAATACTGTGAGGGAAAGGTTTTCAGCTCCCAAACTTCAGATTCTCTGCTACTGTCAAATAGGTCTCTCTTTGTTTTTCTTATGACACAATACTTAGGACTAGAGGTATTTCAGCTTGCCATGTGAATCAAATTCATAAACATTAAATAAAATTAGAAATATTACTAGTTAGTGTCCAGAAAACATACATCTTTTGTTTCACCCAACACATGTAATGACTATATTCTTACCATGGGAACTGTGTTCAGATGATGCCTCATAACACTAAACTTAAAGTTCTAATAGCTTGTCATGGATCATATACATATGGTATCATTCCAGACTACCCTATTTGGCCATATGAGATTAAAACAATGTGAGCAAGAATGCCTTTCAAATGACTATATTTTAGGTCTGTGATTTTCAGCATTATAATTGATAACTATTATAGTCACTTGTCATGTTTAGCAATTATTTAGTAAGAAATCAATAAATACCCTCATCACATGGTATCCTGAGAAAAACCTTGGCAGAGGCAGGAGGACATAGTGAGAGCACACTAATCACAGAAATAAAATTCCAAAAGGGAAAAATATATTCATGATCCAGAGGTTGGACAAGGCCTATGTCTCTGATTTAGAAAGGAAATAATCACCCCATAAAAGCAAAATCTGCACCCAATATAGTTTAAATTTGTGTTTTCCTGGTGACTAAGAATGGTAATTTTTTAAAAAGTATTTCCATCTATTTTTATTTCTCAATCTGAAAACTCTTTGTTTGTTTCCATAGCCCAATTTTCTATTTATTCAGTTGTTTGTTTTCTTGGTCCTTAGTTTTAGAGTTTTCTTGCTTATGTGCTTGCTTCCTTGCTTTTTCCTTTTTTTGTGTTTTTGTTTGTTTTGTTTTGTTTTTTTCGAGACTGGGTTTCCCTGTGTAGCTTTGCTCCTTTCCTGGAACTCACTTGGTAGCCCAGGCTGGCCTCGAACTCATAGAGATCCACCTGGCTCTGCCTCCGGAGTGCTGGGATTAAAGGCGTGTGCCACCACCGCCGGGCTTCCTTTGTTTTATAGTATTTTTATATCCTAAATCTGGAGTGCTCAGCCACAATTGGATTAGTATATCTGTTGTTTTATTGTTGGCATAGTGCCTGTGCCTTAGTCTATTGTTATTTCAGCCAGAAATTGTGACTACTTCTTTGGCAGTTGCCTGTATCCTCAGGCTGCAGCCTGGCAAGAATTCTGTTGCCAGGCAGTGGCTCTAATATTCCCACTAAAGGTAGCTTTATCTAAATCTTCTTCATTCTATTTATAAATAAGACTCAAGATTCAGAGGCTGGAATGAACACCTACTAGCTCAGGGAGGTTGAGTAACTAGCTAAATTTCTCTCCTTGCTGTCATCTCCAAAAGAGAGCATTCTTCTTTTCTGCCAAACAAAATCCCTGTCCCTACTACTTCCAATGTATCTCTCTATCTATTCCAGATGCCCTCTGATGCTCTATGGTTGTTTTCTGACAACTAGCTGCTAACTCAGCCTCCTGACCCCAGATTAATTTTATTTAATTAATGCAAATGCAAACTTGGGGCTCACAGTGTGAACAAATATTCTCCAATATGTCTATCAGTTTATCTAAATAAAAAAATAGTTCACCTTTAACCCAGTAAAACTATATATAAAAACAATTATGTAAGGATTACATTCACAATCTCAAGTCCATTTGTATTTGGCAAATTTTCAGAGAGATTGATTACACTATTAGTTATTCTATCTTGGTGAGTCCAAAGTTTGATACCAAATTTACTTTCCATCCTAACTTGTATGACTAACCCAAACTATCTTTTTAGCCCTTAAAACATTTTCTTAGATAAACAATTTAACCTTTATATCTCTCAATTTTATATACTTACTCCTCTGTTGTTGTTTTTTCTGAATTTGGAAACAAGGACAACTGTAACTATAAGTATTTTATCTTTAACTCCAACACAGACTGAAGAATATCAAATTACCTAAGTAAAAGGAAGCACAAAGCAAGCAACCTCCAAAACTATAGAAATGATGAAAGAAGCTGGCTACAAGGTTCCTCTGCAACATTGGGGTATCCATGTTTGACCTAAAGGCTTTGAATATCTGACAGACATTTCTGTGAAGCAGAAATTTTGAAAGATTATCTGACATTGTCTTTGTAAATTTTGGCAGTCATCTTTTTTTGTGTCCTGCTCATCCAATTGGACAGCATACTGTCAGCAGTGAAGGCAAGAACAGTATCTTGTCCAGTTGATAACTTTGCCACAGTAAAAGCAAATTCCATATGGAGGTTCTTAAATATCCACCATCCTTTTGTGAGGCAACTTAGTGCTGCTAGGAGCAGAAAGGTCTCACTGTTATGAAAAGCCTTAGGTTATTAAAATAACTTTAAATGTGCTGGGTGGTGATGGCACATTCCTTTAATTCCAGCACTTTTGTGAAGTAATTTAGTGCTGCCAGGAGCAGAAAGGTTTCACTGTTATGAAAAGCCTTAGGTTATTAAAAAACTTTAAATGTGCTGGGTGGTGGTGGCATATTCCTTCAATCCCAGGGCTTAGGAGGCAGAGCCAGATAGATCTTTGTGAGTTCAAGGCCAGCCTGTTCTACAGAGAAAGTACCAGGACAGAAACCAAAGCTATACAAAGAAATCCTGTCTCAAAAAACCAAAATCAAACAAACAAACTTAAATGCCACATTCTGCAGGTCTCTGAAGTGTTTGAAGACCATCTATCTATTTAAAATATATCTCTGTTTAACCTTGAAAACATGTCTAACATGACTACAAGTTTGGTTATTACAGATGACTAACAACTAACCAATATTTCTTAATTATATATTGAATTTTTAAATGAACTTCATAGATAAAATACCTTAAGTAGGAATAGAAACATATATACAGTATAACAAAAGTAACCTTAAATTTGTATCAGTATACAAAATCCATACCAATGTAAAATATTTGAGTTTAATAGTTGTATTTTAATTTAAAGTAGATTCAATAATGTAACCATTCATCCTATCTGTTCCATAATCCCCACTTTTTTTGTCAGAGATCATTGAATCCTCCCTCCCTTGCTTAGTTTCCTCCTTACCATGACCAGTAACAATTTGCAACGAGCCCCTAAACAAGTATTAATAACACAACAAATGACAAAAAAAAAAAAAAAAAAAAAAAAAAAAAAAAAAAAAAAAAACCACCCACATCACCTCTTAGTGATATTAGTGTCACACTCCTAAAATTACTTCCTGTTGTCTGGATCTTTAGGGGACCTTGAAAAAAATGGAGATAATGGTGAAGTTCTGAGAAAACTAGCTGTAACATTGGTTGTGCAGTCTGTGTGTTATGGTAAGTGCAGGGCTTACCTTGAGTCCCAGCTGAGTAGTCTTTGAGGCTGGACTATCTCAGCTAACCTACTTGAAATTGTCCTGAGCAGTTTAGAGTTTAAAGCTGATCTTTGGGCAGTGTTTGTCACCTTAATGGTATTACACAATCCAGGTGGAATCATCATTGGGGGTCCATCATTCTTTTGGAGACTTCACAGGTTGCTGTTAAAAATGGCCACTGTTCACTGTAGAAAATGTAAACATTTTAAATATAATATGAAGCTTTGGTGATATTTTATTTGTGCTGAAATAAGGTGATATTTTATTTGTACTTTAATAAATAAAGCTTGCCTGGAGATCAGAGAAAAAAGCCAGCCATTATGACTAAAAGTCAGGCAATGGTAGCAGATGCATTTAATCCTATTACTTGGCAGTCAGGGATCTGTATGGATCTCTGTGAGTTCAAAGCCACATTGGAAACAGAGCCAGGTGTGGTGACACATGCCTTAAATTCCAACACTAGTTAACCATGGAGGTCTGGAGGTCTGTACAAACAGACAGAATATGACAGTGATGGGCAGGAAGAGGAAGTGATATAGCTGGACAGAGAGCAAATCAGATGTCAGAACAGCAAGGAATATAGGTGTGGGTAGACAGGAAGTATCTCACATTTGGAAGCTACAGAGTCGGTGAGGTTATGTTAGCTATAGCTTTCCTTATTACCCTGTTCTCTCAGGTTTTCACCCCTATATCTGGCTCCATAGTTTTTTATTTGATAACATCATTTAGAAATTCATCTTCATGCAGCATATCTCAGAGAGTTTAAGGGACCATAATATATTAAGTATATCCTGGGTACACAAACTTAAATCCTAGTTACTTGTTTCAGACTCAAGCCCTTAATTACATATAGGAAGCTACATTAAACATATTTCTAGCATTAGTTAATATTCTATATGAGCATTAGTATCATATATATTATATATGTATATTATATATACATAAAGTTATAAATTTAGAAATATTATTTATATCTTCAGAAAAATTTAAAGAGTAAAAATAAAACCAAAGTATTTAGGTTTTCTTCTATCCCACATCTGGTGACTCATTTGACATGAGAGAGAGATTTTGGCTTTTTCTTTAATAAGTATGTTTGGGTTTAGAAAGGGAGAAGGCCATGCTCTAACTTCAAAGCCAGATTTGATTTTTAATTGAATTAGGATCATATAAAGACCATTTTCCTTTTATGTTTGAAGAGAGAGCACAAATAAATATTTGGGAAGTTTTATGAAAATTTATACTGTTGGGAATGTGCCATACCTTTAGGCAAATTTCATTTTTTTAGGACATTTTTCTCTGAATATTTCATCCTTCTTTAGATATCTCATTCATCTATGGTCTTCAGATTCCTTTTTTTAAAAAAAATTATTTTATAATTTAATTTAATTTTACATATCAGCCACAGATTTCCCTGTTCTCCCTTCTCCAGCCTCCTTCCTCCCCCAACACCCACCCACACCCTATTCTAATCTCCTCCAGGGCAAGGGGTCCTCTGCGGATTCAGCTCAGCCTGGTAGATTCAAACAAGGTAGGTCCAATCCCCTCCTCCCTTCACCCAGGCTGAGCAAAGTGTCCCTGCATAGTCCCTAGGTTCCAAACAACCAGCTTATGCACTAAGGACAGGTCCCATTTCCACTGCCTGGGGGCTTCCCAAACAGTTCAAGTTAATCAACTATCTTGCTTATCCAGAGGGCCTGATCCAGTTGGGGGCTCCTTAGCTGTTGGTTCATAGTTCATGTGTTTCCACTAGTTTGGCTAGTTGTCCCTGTGCTTTTCCCAATCATGGTCTCAACAATTCTCACTCATACAATCCTCCCTCTTTCTCACTGATTGGACTCCTGGAGCTCTACCTGGGGCCTGGCTGAGGATCTATGCTTCCACTTCCATCAGTCATTGGATGAGAGTTCTACCATGACAGTTAGGGTGTTTGGCCATCATATCAACAGAGTAGATCAGTTCATGTTTTCTCTCAACCATTGCCAGTAGTCTATTGTAGAGGTATCTTTGTGGCTTTCTGGGAACTTCTCTAGCACTTTGCTTCTTCCTATTCCCATGAGGTCTTCATTAATCATGGTCTCTTTTCCCTTGTTCTCCCTCTCTGTTCTTGATCCACCTGGGATCTCCCACACCCCTAAGCTCTCTTTCCCTTGACCCTTGCCTTCATAAACACCCTCACATCCAGTTTGTTCATGTAGATCTCATCCATTTCTCTGTCATTGGGCAATCCCTGTGTCTTTCTTAGGGTCCTGTTTTCTAGGTAGCCTCCCTGGAGTTATGAGTAGCAGTCTAGTCATTCTTTGTTTTATATCTAGTATCCTCTTATGAGTGAGTACATACCATGTTTGTCCTTCTCAGTCTGGGTTACCTCACTCAGGATGATTTTTTCTAGATCCACCCATTTGCCTGCAAACCTCATGATGTCATTGTTTTTCTCTGCTGAGTAGTACTCCACTGTGTATATGTACCATATTTTCTTTATCCATTCTTCAGTTGAAGGCATCTAGGTTGTTTCCAGGTTCTGGTTAGTACAAATAATGCTGCTATGAACATAGCTGAGCATGTGCCCTTGTGGTATGATTGAGCATTCCTTGGGAATATGCCCAAGAGTGGTATAGCTGGGTCTTGGGGGAGATTGATTCCCAATTTTCTAAGGAAGTGCCATATTGATTTCCAAAGTGGTTGTACAAGCTTGCATTCCCACCAACAGTGGAGGAGAGTTCCCCTTGCTCCATATCCTCTCCAGCATAAGCTGTCTTCAATGTTTTTGATTTTAGACATTCTGACAGGTGTAAGGTGATATCTCAGAGTCATTTTGATTTGCATTTCCCTGATGATTAGGGATGTTGAGCAATTCCTTAAATGTCTTTCAGCCATTTGAGCTTCTTCTGTTGAGAATCCTCTGTTTACCTCTATAGCCCATTTCTCAATTGGAGTGTTAGGCATTTTGATGTCTAGTTTCTTGAATTCTTTATATATTCTTAGTATCAGCCCTCTGTCAGATGTGGGGTTGGTGAAGATCTTTTCCCATTCTGTAGGCTGTCCCTTTGTCTTGTTGACCATGTCGTTTGCTCTGCAAAAGCTTCTCAGTTTCAAGAGATCCCACTGATTGATAGTTTCTCTCAGTGTCTGTGCTACTGGTGTTATATTTAGGAAGTGATCTCCTGTGCCAATGTGTTCAAGACTACTTCCTACTTTCTCTTCTATCAGTGTTCAGTGTAACTGGATTTATGTTGAGGTCTTTGATCCACTTGGACTTAAGTTTTGTGCATGGTGACAGATATGTATCTATTTGCAATCTTCTACATGTTGACATCCAGTTATGCCAGCACCATTTGTTGAAGATGGTTTCTTTTTCCATTGCACAGTTTGGGCTTCTTTGTCAAAAATTGTTTGTTCATAGGTGTGCAGATAAATGTCAGGGTCTTCAATTCAATTCCATTGGTCCTCATGTCAGTTGTTATGGCAGTACCAAGGTGTTCTTATTACTGTAGCTCTATAGTAGTGCTATATATAGTCAGGGATAGTGATGTCTCCAGAGGTTGTTTTATTGTATCTTTTATTCTCCTGGAAAGACAAAACCAAAACCCTTCCCTAACCCTAACTGTGGGAAATTGGGAAATTCTTTCTTGTCAGGTTATATCTTTATTAAGAAAATATGTTTTTTTGGCAACAGAAAAGATATCATCTTAAAAAAATTATTTTTTCCCACCTGATCAAGTGAAATGTATTTGCTAGTTGTATAACTTATTTTGGATTGAATGGACCACGTTTTTAAAAGTCTCTCCTGTTTGAATCTAATCTTTATAAATTTGAAGGTATCCACAGCTTTTCTTTTCCTGTGGAAATAAAAGTCAAACCTCTTCCCCAATGTAATAACTACCCTGTTTTCAATTCTGGTGTTAACACATCTTTAAAATATATAGGTTGATTTAATTTAACAGCAGTTTTATATATATAATGTCTCCCTGAAGCCATTGTTCCTTTTTCATTAGCAGTTACAAAAATTTAAAGTCAGTAACACACTATGTAATCTATCTCAAGGGATCTTTATTATCCCTGTCTGTTCATTAAGCACTTTTAAAGTGCAATTAGATCTTTCTGTAACTGCTTGTCTGGTATGTCTATTGTCAGTCTTAATTTGTACAGGTATTCCATGATGACCATGACTTCTAATAGATGTGTAATAACAGAATCAGCTTTTTCAGAAGTTAAAGCAGTTGCCCATTTAAATCCTGAATATGTATCTATGGTATGGTGCACATATTTTAATTTCAAAATTCTTTAAAGTGAAATACATTCATTTGCCAAATTTTACTTTTTGAGTACCTTTTGGGTTATTTCCTGCAGGTAATGGAGTTTGATTATACAAAGTAAATGTAAGCCATTTCCTTATAATTCATTTGGCTTGTTGCCAAGTAAAAGAAAAATCTTTCTTTAAACATTTGCTGTTAACATGGTATTTCTTATGAAATTCTGAAGCTTCTAGCATATTTCCTACCAATAGCTGATCAGGTTCATAGTTTCCTTGTGCTAGAGGGCCTGGTAGACCTATATGGTATCTGATATGTGTTTTATTGTTACATTCAAATGATAATTTCTATTTCTGATTACTTGTTGTAGTTGAAAAAGTAACAAAGTTAATTCTGAATCATCTGGAATAAATTCAGTGGTTTCAATATGTAAAACAACTCTTTCGACATATTGAGTCAGTAATTATATTAAAAATTTCTAAAAGTCTAAAAAAAATGAGAATAGCATATAATGCTGATTTCTGAACTGAATCATAAGATATTTGAGCCACGTTAATAATAATAAAAAAATTTAAAAAAAATAGTGCTTTTGCATTCTGAATTAGCATTATCAAAAGCCAGGATTTTGATTAACTTTTGTCTATTTTCTGGATCCAATATCATTCTATTTACAGCTCATATCAATCAAGGCTTCTTTTGGACCTTGTACAATTTAGTAAATGACTCAGTCCTCTTTCCTGATTTTTCAACCCCAACCAAAGTGTTCCAAGCTGTTATGTGGCATAGAACTAAGATGTTATCATCTAATATAGACTGTCTTTGCAAATCAGCATACTGGCCATTACCAAGGAGCTGATTTTGGAAATTTTCTTTACCTTTAGCCCTACTTCATTGTTCTATGACCCTAGCTTCCTCACTCCACCATGTTCTCCGTTGTAACTGAGGACAAGCTTCCAATATTTTTGTAACTAAATCTTTCCAGTTTTATGGAATATTTCTGTTCCTAGTTGCCCATGAATTTAACATCTGCTTCACAAGAGTGAATGTATATCATATGAAATAACTGCTTCTTTAAATCTTCTCAAATCTAACATTTCTACAGAATTCCACTTAACCCCTGCATAGTTTTGGGGTGCCTATTATCTGGTAATTTTTCTTGTATTGTAACTAGATAAATTAATGTTGGTGCTCAAATAACTTTAGTCCCCACCTCTTTGGTTTTATGCAATGGTCACCAGATTCTACTCTAAATTCTTCTGTCTGTGTCTGTGTATTTTTTTTTATTTTCATTAGTAGGTCTTTTTAAACTTGTGTCTTACCAAAGTAAGTCTTTCTCAGACTTATATCTTTTCAGTCAAGTTTTTCTTATTTTCATTAGGAAGTCTTTTTAAGGATCATATCTTATCATTCAGTCAAATTTTTCTTTTTTTATTGATGAGTCTTTCTAAGGCTTGTATCTTAGCAGTCAAATTATCATATTTGGCACAATTATCAAGCCACTTTTTAAAGGATGAAATATTAATTACTACACTGATAGTAATTACAGTGAATGCTATGTCATTCCAAGATGAGTCATTTATTCTCTCATGTAAATGTTCAATTTTCAAGCCATCCATAGTAGCCTTGCATTGTGATGTTCCCTCTCCTTTTCAAGTATCTTACCAAATCTGGTGACTTCTTGGTTTGTCTGTACCAGTGGACTCAAGCCTCTCCTGCAATTTCCAAGGATGAGCTTGTTTTCCTGAGTCCTGAGCTGCTGATTACTGTAAGTGATTGTGTGGAAAGGCCCAGACAGCAACTGCAGCAGGGCTGTCTGGCATGCCTTTTCTGTCCATATGGTTGTATTACTCATTGGAGCACTATATATCATCTTCTGACTCTACGTCTCAAGGACAATAATGGGAGAGAGGAGTAGTAAGATTGTAAGAGACAGAGGTTAGAGGGAAATGGAGCAAATTGGTGGCTTCTGGGCATGACAGGACCACTGTACCCATGAACTCAGAGCAGCTGTGTCAAGATCAAACCTGTCAACATTCTGCAATGAGGGAGAATCATAATCCTCAACTCTTAACTGAGCAACTATTGATAGTTGATAGCTTCTGCAGGATGGACCATCAGCTTTATTTAGATGGTGTGTCCCTTGAAAGTTTTACAATACTCCAGTAGATGGTCCAACATCTATGAGTATATGGGCATCAGGAATTTGACACAATGGGCTATATGTTTAAAAGTATACAGGAAGTTAAGAGAAGTGTAGTAGAATGCATCTGAGAAGAGGTGAGGAGTAAAGGTAGGGTTGAACATGGAAAAATACATTGTATATATGTATGAAATACTGATAATTAACAAAATATATTAAAAGTAAAAAGAATTATGACTTAACTGGTCTTCCTTTGATTCCAGGCACTGGCATTTTATATCACCACATATTGGCAAGCAGTTTGGATTGAGAATCACTTCTAGAATATTTGAAGAATCTTTCATAATAACCCCTTTTCCAGAACTTTCAAAGATTCCTATGTGAACACCCTCATGTAAGTTTGTCCTCAAATACTTAAGGACTTCCACATAGTTCTATCTCAATTCATGAACCTGGGAACAAAGTCTTAACATATGGTCCTCAATGAATATGCAATTGATATTCAAAACACAGCATCTATCTAGAAAGATAATTGTTTTCAATAGTTCTGCATATTATGCAGGAACCACTTAGAAATTGACAGCTTCAGCATTGCAACATCTTTCTGGAACAATCATAAAAGACACCAGTCAAGGGAAATATTCACACTGGGCAGAACTTCAGAATATACACATATTAAAGTGCATTTGGAAGAAGAAATGGCCAAATGTGAAGTTGGTCACTGACTCATGGCCTGTAGCCAATGGATTACCTGGATGAGCAGGGACTTAGAAAGAGCATCATTGAAAAATTTGTGAGAAGTATGTAGATGGATTTCTCCAAATTGGTGAAGGATGTGAAGATACTTCTATCCCATGTAAATGCTTATAAAAAAGATGACTTCAGCAGAAAAACAGTTTACTAATTAAGTTAATAAATTGAGCCATTCTGTTGACAGTGACTCCCTTTCCCCATCTATCAATTTCCTTGCCCAAAGGGACCATGGACAAAGTGGCAATGGTGACAGATATGAGGGTTATGCATGAGTTCAACAACATGGACCACCACTCACCAAGTCTGATCTGGGTCCAAAAGCTACTACATGTCAGACCAATAGCAGAGATCAATACTGAGCCCTAGATATGGCACCATTCCTCTAGATGACCTATCAATGACCTGGTGGCAGTTTGAGTACATTGGACCTCTACCTTTGTGGAAAAGGCAATGATTTATCCTTACTGGTATAGAGAGTATGGATTTGTCCTTTCTGTGCATAATGCTTCTGCCAAAACCACCATATATAAACTTACAGAATGCCTTATTCACTGTCATGGTATCCTATGCAGTATTATTTTTGACCAGGGAACTCATTACACAGCCAAAGATGTGTGACAGTGCTCCCATGATCATACAATCTACAGGTCTTATTATTTTCTGCAACATCCTGAAGCATCTACCCTGATAGAAAGATACAATGGCCTTCTAGAGACACAGTTACAGTGCCAATAAGTGGTAGCCTGAAAGGCTGAGTGAGGTAGAGCTCTCCAGAAGATGGTAGATGCTTTTAATAAACATCTAATATGTGGAACAATTTTTCCAAAAGCCAGGACCCATGGGCCCAAGAATCAAAGAGTGGGACTATCACCCCTAGAAAGAGAGTCACCCCCAAATAGCAAAATTTAGATATGGTTTGCCACAAATACATCCTGTTTGAGTAGTTTACATTGTTATTATATTGGTCAGAAACTATAAAATGGCTTTTTCACATTATACCAGTCAGACCCAGTAATATTTAGAAATGAAAGGGCAACAAATGCTGGGGATAATGTGGGATTCTGTTGGTGGGACAGCAAATTGTAAGACCATTATGGATGGCAGTGTGGCAGTTTCTCAAAATCTACATCTAGTTCAACCATATGATGTAGTTAGACCACCTGGGTATATATGTAAATGATTCTATTTGCCACTCAAGACTATCTATGTATGTACATATTCATGCTCATACCTATTCTAATTGTGATGGCTAAGACATGGAAACAGCCTATATCTATGAAGCACAAATGGTTGAAGAAAATATGGTACTTATATGAAATAGAATTTTAATTCCAATTTAAAGGAAGATAAAATTTGACAGTAAATAGATAGAACTGGAAAACCTTATGCTGAGTGAAGTAACTCTGTCCCCAAAGATAAATGCCAGGGTTGTTATTTATATGTGGAGCTTAGATTTTGGTCTTTTGATTTGTGTATTTAATCTGGAATACCTGTAGCATCCAGGAACTAGAAAGAGATCATGGGTAGTATAGGGAGAACACAGGTGATATAATGAGATACAAAGGGAAAGAGTAGAGAGGAAGATTTAAGGGAGTTTAATGTATAAGAAAGTTGGAAGAGTAGAGAAGAGGATGAATGGGGACAACACAGGTGATACAGAGGGAGAAAGGGAGATAGGGGAGAGGGAGATAGTAGAGAAGGAGGTTTAAGAGAGAAAGATGAAATGTTAGAGGGGAAGATGGATAGGGGAGGAGCAACTAACACAAAAGATGTTTGAAAAAGTCATATGGAAATGAACTATTAATAAACCTCATATTTATAAATGTATGTATGTATGTATGTATGTATATAAATTTCATTGGAGAAACCATAGGTTACTAAGTAAGAATCTGGGACCTAGTATGTGATATTGACCCTCAAATTAGTTGTTGGTTACAAATTTCCCTGCTTGCCCACCTGAACTACATTGTAAGACTATATCACTTTGGTAATGGAAACATCAAGTTGGTTTTCATAATTTCATTTTTGTTTGTGTGTGTGCATCAGTTTTTTCAGTTGTTTGTGTTTTTGATTTTAGTTCCCAAATTAATTCACACAAGAAATTTGAGTGAAGAACTTCTGTGGTTTGGGAGGCTCACATTGGAAAGTGGTTATAAAGGGAGAGTTGGGGAGTCATTTGAATTGAATGGCAGAAGCAGAAGAACCACATGTTTGGTAGAGTGTAGCTTTAAAGGCTCTACAATTTTAATACCATGGTAAAATCTTCATCATCATTTTCCAATCTAAGAAATTAAAAGATACAGTTAAATATTAACACATTCTAGATTACTGAAGGCAGGAAAGCTATGATTACTTGAAACTCTCTGTCCATTTATGTCAAGTGACAACCTGAAGCCAGCATCAAGGGCTTTGGTACATTTTGTTGTAGAATATCTATCTCACCCCCATACACAGGTAGTTTGGAATGGGTTCTGCTTTCCCTCTCCATGTCAGTTTTGCTTTGGCTGGTCTCATTTTCAGTGTCTGAGGTTAAGGACACAGTCTCTTCTTGTTTGTTTTCCTTCAATTACTTCACATCTAAGACAATTACAGCACAGCTGAGCACACATTCTGGCATACAAGCTCCTTTCCATTTCAAAGCTCCCATTGTTCAGGAGTAGCCCAGAGAATGAACAGAAAAAATAATTATTATTGAAACGGACAACCAAAATCATATTCACACACTATTTACAAACCTTGACAAAAGTAAGACATTGATAGTTAATTATTCATCATTGTGAGGTTTATTTTGAACATTTTTCTTATAAAAGCAACCATGTCCCTTCTACCCATTTCTTCAAATTTAGGTATAGGTTTCTGGGGCTTGCTTTTTCCTGAAGAGAATCTTATTAAGGAGAATTGAAGGTCAGTCAAACCACATAAGATATGTTCTAGTCTATGTGTGTTTAATCATAGAAGTTCTTTGCACTTCAGATGAGAAATTTGGGAATGCCTTTGCCAATACATATAAAGAAATAGCATTCGTTGGACCAAACAAACAAACAAAAACCAACCAACCAACCAGCCAACCAACCAAACAAACAAACAAAAAAAACACAGCAACTGTCTACTGGTGTAGTTCTCAAATTACTTGCATTCAGGTTTCCTTTGTTTATGATGCTAAGACCTGATCTCCCTACTCTGCAGTGAGTAAAACTCAGTAGGGAAGAGCAGAAGATGTAGATATCAATACTGCACTTCAGTTGCAGGCTGACTTCCTCATTGTTGACAATTACTTCTGAAGTGTGTCTTCCAAGTTATTGCTTGACAAGGACAGGTGGTCATAATGTCAGCATCAGCTGCATAGTGGAAGTGAGGGAATATCAGGTGAGTGTAGAGTAGTGAGCTAAAAAAAATTACTACACACTCTTAAATCCATTTGTATTTTGTGTTTCTTTGACACACTACTAAATACTGTTGTTTCTTCATGATGGAGAACAGATAAAATGACCTGAAATTAACAAGTTAAGTCACATTAGACTTATGAGTTGTGAGAATGTAGCAGGGCTTGCTTTGCACATCCAAAATACATGTCTTTTGCCTCAAAAAAGACTTAACCTGAATCTTTTACTATATCTTCAGGTATTCCAGGTAATTTAGATGTAGAATGGAAATTTCTTAAAGAACTAATTTAAACAGTCCATAGTGGAAAGAATCACATAGTTGTAATTTTGTAGTGTGTAATAGTGTGGCACTGTAACATCAGAGGCACAGGGAAGGCATGCACACCCACAGCAGGCAGCTTCAGTTCCTCAGGTAAAGAATTCAGATTTCTTTAGATGGAAGTTTCTCCCCTACCTGCATGTTCCCAAATACCCAGCAGCCACTTCACAAATAATTGATTCAGAGGCTTAATATTATTTCTAAATGCTCAGCTGGAAGCTCAAGCTTATTACTAACTAGCTCTTACACTTAAATTAACTCATAATTTTTATCTATGTTTAGACACGTGGCTTGGTACCTTTTCTCAGTCCACATTCTCTTCTTGCTTTCTCAGCGTCTGATTTCTCAGCCTCTTTCCAGAATTCTCCTGGTCTGGTTGCTCCACCTATACTTCCTATCTGGCTACTGGTCAGTCAGTGTTAATTACACCAATTTGAGTGACACATTTTCACAGTGTGCAAGAGAATTATCCCACAACATATTTCTTTCTCAGTGCAGTGGGAGAGTTTAATCAGTAAAGGAAGTAGAAAAAACAATGGTGAGAATAGAAAAATCTTAAAATAATTTTAAGATCCCGTGAGGAAAGGAGGAACAAAGCCGCAACATAGGAAGGGAATTAAAGAGAGGATTAAGTGACTAAAAGGGAATATATGCTAATATCTATGGTATATAAACATGGTAGGAAGGATACACATTGTATTTGTCTTGTATACTGATTTCCATACTAGGAAGAAAAATAGAAATGAGAGGAAGAGTGAAACAGATTTCCTAATGTTTACTTCATTTTTATTTCCAACATATATATATATCTATCTTCCCATTATGTATAATATGATATTATATATTGTTTATCTAGCTCTCTCTATTATATATATATATTTAGGGACTGAAAAGAGAGTTCAGTTATAAAGAGGGCTTATTGTTCTTCCAGAGATTCCCAAGATATATTTCTAGCCCCAAAATCCTGTAACTTTAGTTCCAGGGATCAAATTTTGACTTGAAAATAGTTTATTTGGACATGACACCCAAAAGTACAAGGAATAACAAAAATTATATTGAATTTCAATTAATTAAACATAATTGCAAAGGTAATTTTCTTTTCTTTTTAAATTTATTTAGCCTCATTTTATGTGCATTGGTATGAAGATGTTAGATCTCCTGGAATTGAAGATTCAGACAGTTATGAGCTGCCATGTGGGTGCTGGGAATTGAACCCAGGTCCTCTGGAAGAGCAGCCGGTGCTCTTAACCACTGAGCCATCTCTCCAGCCCCCAAAGATAATTTTCTACTTAACAAAGAATGAAATGAGTGACTGAAAAAAAATCCTGAAAATCTGAGATAACTTATAAATATGCAAATATAAATATAATAAAATCAACTAACTAAATGCATGGTGAACTCAAAGAAATCCACGTTGAGACATACTATATCCATTGTTTCAAAAGGCTGGGAATGAGTCTTTAATATAGGAAAAAAAGTGGAATGTAATGCAGAAATTAACAACTGGTAAAAGTGCAGAGGTCAAGTGTTCCTGAAGTCGTCAGTCGTAAATGGCGCATCTGTATTACACTGCTCTCTTCAAAGCTCAGGGACTATTGCCAAAAGGGTTGGGAAGATTGTAAACACCAGTGGCTGAGGAGGTCAAGAGGAAAACTGACAGCTCTCACTGATGAACTCACAGCAGCTGTGTTTGCCTGCAAGCCCTGCACGGGATAAAGTCAATCAGTATTCTATGGTGATTGGGAGGGAATCATGATCCCTCGGGAGCAACTGAGAAGTTGTAAATGACATGGAGGGGTGTTCAGTTTTCTTCAAAGATATGGCTTCTGGTAGTCCAACCACACTCTGATGGATGGACCTGCATACATGATTCTATGGTCAGTACAAGTTACACTTTGCTGGGTATTTTATAAAAATAAATCTCTTAAAATATTTTTATTTATTACTAATGTGGTCAGAAAGAAAATATCTAGCCAAGCATGGATGTGGAGGTCAGAGGACAAGTTTGTGTGATCAGTCTTTTCTATCTTATCGGGTTAAAAGGATCTAAGTTAGCTCATGAGTGCTACAAAGTACACCTTTACTTGCTGAACCATCTTTTTTGTTGATTATTCTTTTTTAAATCATCTCCAAAGTAAGTATATAATATAGAGTATTTAGGACATCAGGAAAACACTGTCTAGTACATATAAATCACTATAATAAATGAAGATAACTTGTGAATACCACATCATAGTTTCATGACTTGTTAATTCAAGGTAATATTATATTCTGGACTTGTTTTTTAAAGTAGCTTGTTACTGACTTAGCTCATCAAACAAACACACCTTCTATTTGACAATAATTGTAATAAATAACTTCCAGTGGTGATAATGCAGGTGCAGTAATTGCCTATAATTGATGTAATTACCTCATGAAAAGGAACACACCCTTTACAAACAAATTCTTCATATGTGATCATAATAATATTAATTAAATTATTTAGTGAGCTGCTTTTCACAGTGTATTTATAGATAATTGATTAATATTCCCCTACTGCTCTAGAGGAAAGTAAAAGATGTATTATTTGTATTTCTTAGTTTTTCTGGAAAGCCATATTTTAATGTGTTGCAGCACAAAAGCTGGGAATAAAATTTCAAGCGTGCAGGTATCACAAATTTATTTTTTATTTCTATTTCTACATACTTTGTAAAATAAGGCAGATTCAGATTTTATCTGTGAAAGAATTGTTATTTAATGCCATTATTATTTAAGTGTAGAGAAAAATTTCCAAAAGGAAATTCGTTTCTTCAAGACCTAAAATTATCTTTTATATACTCTTTATATAATATTGTTCTTATATTTTGTCTTTGCATATCTTCTTTAAATATCTCCACATGACTTTATATTTTGTGAGACATGCATGGATAATTTTCAGCTATTTTTAAAGTTTCTGTTCTACTTTAAACTACTTTTGGAGCATTGCAATCTACACTTAAATTAGTGTAATTAAGACAAATTAAAAATAAAAAGTTGATGGTAGCTACAAAATCCAGCTGTTGTCAAACATTCCAGGTGTTTGAATGATCTAGTACTTCAATCAGTTAATACTAATGTATTTATTGTTCAACCATAAGTGTCTCTGACTTTCCATCCTTTTATAACTCACAACTCTGTACAATGGTGGAAATAATGGATTTTCTCCTTTTTGCTTTTATGTTGTTTTAAAAAATCCTATTATTATCACTGAAAATTGATCATTTAACACTACATGTTCATATACTTTTTAATGTTTTGTTGGTGACAGTGCTGAGATCAGAGAAAAACTCTGTAATTGGCTCTGGAAAAAAAATCAGTTCTTTTGCCATTAGCCCCTACTTGCTGGGCCATCTCATAGCCACCTCTTTCCCCTTCTTATTTTTACAATATAGACAGATGCATGTGAATCCTCAAGTATTTCTGAAAGGCAGTTTTCTGAGTGATCAAATGTGCCATTTTTAATCAATTTTCCTGAGTTATTTGTGAGTTGTGCAAAGTGGATTACAGACAAACTAACTCATCCAAGCAAATGGCTGAGTAAGAAGTCTTAACTACCAAGCCACCACTCCTGCTCCTGAATCTCTTTTCTGGAAAAAAAAAAAAAAGGATCCCTTTTCTTTCACTTTCCTTTGTTTTTAGGTACAGTGAAACCATTGTTCTGGTGTGCCCTTATTCCTACAAGCACACAGGAGAGTGTCACTAAGCATCTTAGTACACACTCAAAGGAAAAAATGAAGCCATGTTGAGCTACAGATTCTAAATCCTACACCAGAATTTGCTTTGTTTCCCTAACATCTGGTTCTCCTAACTCTATTCTTAACTTTTATGAGGTGAATAATTTAGATTCCATCTCTGACTGAGATCTTCCAGCCCTTCATTTCCTTGCTTGACTTCTCTCACTTTTGCAATGATTTCAATTTCCATCCATATTGTAAAAGATGACAGGATTTTATTCATTTTTTATGGTTGAATAATATTCTATTGTGCACCTACACATACCACATTTTTCTAATACACTCTTCAGCTGAAAGACAATTGGGTTATTTCTATTTCTTGGATACTGAGAGTAATACTGCAGTGAACATGTGAATGTTGGTGTTTCTTCAACATACTAAGGTTGTGAACTTTGGATATGACAAATGAGATTTATGGATCTTGTGGCAATCATATTTTGAATTTTGAAATTGTCACGGTGCTGCACAATGGCTGTGCTAATTTGTATTCTTATACAGAGGTGCTCTCTGCTTCTTCTTCACTATGTTCATACCAGCTCTTGTTAGTGTTTGTCAGTTTTGAGAGAAGTCATTGACACCCAGGAGAGAGGATGTCTCTTTGTGGTTTCCTAAGGATAAGTAGTGCAGAAAACCATTTGATACACTGAACTTTCTATGTCTTAGTATTAGAAATATCTGCTATGAATATTGCTCATTTTAACTGAATTGTGGTTTTAGATATTAATTTTGAGAAAATCATTCACTTTAAGATCAGTAGGAAATCCCTTTGCAATGGGAAGAAGATTATTATCTGTGAAACTTGACAACATTCTAGTTATCCTGATACTTCTCTAGTGTCCAGTTTTCTCTAGTTCCATAGTTCATGTGAATTAACTGATTTACATTATGGGAATTTATATAAGGGTAGTTTTTGCATAGACTTTCATTAAAGTTTGTAACACAAATATGAAGTCAAAAGAAACAAATTCATTTCATTGCTAATAAAGATCTTAAGTTATTCAGAGATATGTAAACAACTCATGATTAAACCTCTTTTGTTTTGATATAGTAATGTATTTCTTTTGGTTCATAATTCATTTTCAAGTATAGCATTTGAAATTTTCTGTCTCAATATTTTCCTAATCAATACACTGAAAAATCATTCTTATGGAGCTCCCAGAGCACCTTGATTATGAAGGTAAAACAAGGATCAGATTCCTTATTTTTAATTAATAATTACATTGGCACCTTCTGAAAAGGAAGTCAGAGAGATGATACAATCCGACTTACTAACCAGAACTTAATAAAATTAGGAAGGCTAGCATATTAGTATTTGAATTACACAAACAAAAAAGCTAAAAAACACATACTATTTTTATTAATTAAATAAACACATTCAATTCTCTTCAATTAAATGAACAAACAAATAAGAGGGCTGTATTAAATTCACTCATTAAAATAACTAGATATACATTCACGAAGAGAAACTAAAAATTACATGCCCATTCAATGGAGAACATTAACTTCTAGTTATGTGTCCATCCTATCTTTCTAGAGAAGTGAACTTCTCCAAAAGATTTACCTAAGTGAACACCACTGCCAGGTTTTCCCCAGGTCATTCTATTCATTGATGTTTCTAAAATCTTGGGGGCAAAGTCATTATTACATCTATAGCAGAGTTCAAATCTTTAAATGGAGTTTTCTCAGTATCTGAGACTTCTTACAAAAATATGTACATAAAAAGAACTTCAGATGCAGTTCATGAGTCTTTCCCTGTATTCCTTAGCCAGAGGAGCAGGGTCTGGCCAGACCAGGTCCATGTGGTAATTGCTAGTGAGCGTTCATGCTGCTGCTCTCTCTTTCTTGTTAAAATGGGCTTCCCTTCCTCCTTTCTTGAAGCTCCTCATATCTCTACTCAGGTCATTGTACACATACTTGATTTAAAAAGAAAAAAAAAACTGAAAAAGCATTAGAATCACAGGTCTAACATTGCACAGGAGACCTAACTTAACAAGGAGAAAGATTAAAGGAAAATATAAAATACAGGAAGTAAAATGCTAAGTTCAATACAGGAGCAGGCTGGGCCTCTGACACAGAAAATGAATGCAATTCACATGATCTGGAAAAAAAAGAAAACCTTCAGACTTTAGAAAAGAAATTTCCTTTGAAAAAATATCTTCAAAAATATTTGTCTGCTTCTTTTATCTAGCAGTTCTTTGGTGATCCTAAAATATTCCCCTAAGAGTGATAAGAAAAATAGCATGCTATATTTCATATTAGGAATTAAATTGAGACTTGTAATTCTTTATATGCCCCCAACTGTGATGTACCTGAGAGTTAACTCAGACTGAACCACAAGAATAATTGAGCTTGATTTTCCATGCTTTAAGATTTGTAAGCATATTTAATTTGTTTTTAATCTTTTTCCAACATATTTTATTGATTATTTGGGAATTTTGCATAATGCACTCTGATCACACTTACTTCACAGTCCTTCATAGGTCCATGCCCACTCTTGTGAAACCCCCAAAAATGAATAAAAAAATGAAAAAAAATTATACCAAATCCAATTTGTGTTGCTCATATGCTCACTGGCGAATGATGAACCTCCCAGTGGTCAACCCCTTAAAGGAAGCAATCATTCCCCACTCCCACCAGAAGCCATCAACTATGAAGAGCTACATTTTAACCTTCCTACCACAATTTTTTAAGAGTTCTCTTCAATGGTTTGCTGTCTAGATTGTGTCTTTTGGGGGTGGGTGGGTTGGTTGGAGAGGTTGTCTCAGGAACCTTCTGTTTCTCATTTTCAACTGAGTTCGCAGTCATCACTACCATTGCAAAAAGAAAAAAAAAAGCTTCCTTATTCTTTACAGTCAGTAGCAGCACAGATCATGGACTTACACATGATTTCTGGTGACAGCATGGCCAACAGATATCCACAAGGTCTCCAGCAGCAGCACAGACCATGCACATCAATATGGAACTCAGCTGAAGTATGGACCATGGACACCATGATGGTCTTCACCAGCAACACAGGCCAGGGACCTCAACATTGCCTCAGGTGGCAGAACAGGCCACAGAGATCCATTTTTCTCTCAGGTGTAAAGCAGACTACAAATATCAATGTGGTCTCAGGTGTCAGTACAGACCACAGACACCAATATGGCCTCTGGCGGCAACAGAGACCACAGACATCAAGAGGGCCTCCAGTAGTAGCATGGACTATAGACATCACGGTGTGCTCCTGGACCATAGACATCAAAATGGGCTTGGGCAACAGCACTGGGCACAGATACCAGCATGGCCTCCATTAGCATCATTCAGGAGAAAGTAGGCATATTTAGGAAACTACTAAGACAATTTATTTTTCTAGAGTCAAGGATAATTAGCTAGAACATTTTTCCATGCTTGGTGATTTACATGTAGAGCTAATTTATAAATGAAGGAGCAAAATGTACCAAAAAAAAAGAGAGAGAGAGAGAAAACTCCCTTGACATTAATAACCCCATGCACAAGGCTGTTCCTCATTTCCTGTTCTCTCTCTCTCTCTCTCTCTCTCTCTCTCTCTCTCTCTCCCTTCCTTTTCTTCTTCTTCTTCTTCTTCTTCTTCCTCTCTCTCCCTCTTTCTCTCTCTCCCTCTTTCTCTCTCTCTCTGTCTCCGTGTCTCTCTCTGTCTCTGTCTCTGTCTGTCTCTCTCTCTGCATGTGCATATGTATGTACCTGTGCCTGTGCCTGGGAATGGGCAGTGTTTGAGTGTGGGTGAATAGCACATGTGGAAGTGGTAGAGTTCTACTACCCTCTTGAGAAAATCTCTCACTGAACTTGCAGCCAACCATTTTTCAGTAAGCCTCTACAGCATCCTCTCTCTCTCGCCCCACAGTGCTGAGGTTATAGGTACATGTTGCTAAACATACCTTTTTACATAGATGCTGGGCTTCACACTCTGGTGTTCATGGCTGAAAGATAAATTTGCTTGCACAATGATCCATTTCCTCAATCTCTATTATTTTATTTTATTTTCCAACAAACCCTCTCTGCAGCTTGGGTAACATGGACTTTATATGTTCCATTAATTAAAATAAGTTTGCACATTATTAAATGATTTCTGCATGATGTTCTGTGATGGCTGGTTTGTATGTCAACTTGTTATAAACTGGAGATACCTGATAGGAGAGAACCTCATTTGGAGAACTGCCTTTATTAGACTGTTCTGAAGCCACCTTTGTGGAGTATTTTCTTTATTGATGATTGATGTGGGAGGATCCAAACCTGTGTGGAGGTGCCACCCTTGAACAGGTAGGTGGTCCTGGATTGTGTAAGAAAGTAAAAAGAACAATACAGGAGAGCAAGCCAGTAAGCATCATTCCTCTGTTGTCTCTTCTTGAGTTCCCTCACAATGAATATTTAAGGCAAGACTCCTCTCCCAAGTCACTTTGGGCATGGTGTTTATGGTAGCTGCAAGGATACTTGCTTAGTGTACTGCAAAAAGTACATATACCTCCTGTGACAAATCTTATGATATTCTCCATCAAGATAAGACTTAAAAGATTTCCCTTTCTGGCATTCTTAAATTATTGAAAACATATTATCATAAATTATGTATGTGTCTACCATAGTGTCTGTACATATATTCCATTCATATGTGAGGAAATTAGAAAAATAATTGCAAGAATTTAAGCTGATGCAAAGGTCATATACCCAGCAGTGTAAACTCTACATATTTCAAATTGCTCAGAGTAAATTATCATATATTTTTAGAGCCCCTGAGGTAAACTTGACTCTTGCATTTCTTTTCTAAAGTAAGATTTCCAATTTATAGGAAGCAATATCCTCCTGAAACATTAAATAAGCAAAAAAAAATGGAATTTAACAAACTGCACAGCTCCAAATCTGAACTACTTCTGTGATAAAGGTCAGGCTGAAGTCTAATATAAATTCAAATATCAACTAATTATCAGAATCTAGAAGATAGTGCACCAAGCGCAGAGTAGACTTTGAAATGTGTGTAGTTAAGCAGGCTGAACAATTAATAGCTACATCTTTTAAAATAATATAAAGTACAGATTTGTGAAAATCATAGCAATAATTTATATTAGAAAATATAATAATATATTATGGGCACACAGACTATTTTTAATATAATTCAAATTTCTTGATGGATATAAACTGCCATCAAAATGCTTTTCCTTTTTCATATTGTTACTTCTTCATTTTGACTACCAGTCTAATCACCCAGACTACCAATGAGAACAGCAACAACTGCAGCTTTCATTCAGAGTCAGAAAGCTGGGCTTTCTTAAACTGATCTGCAGTGCAGTTGCTCCAATAGTGTTCAATGTAACTGATTTATCTTGGTGATTTAATCTTCTAAACTGATCTTCTAAACTCTGTATACAGTAGCATATTGGATACGTAATGTACTCTCGCTAAAAATTTAGGTAATCCTGAAAATGAGTTTTATAACATTTCCTTACTTTTTATACATGTTTTTAAACTATAACATTTTCCAAACAGTTAGCATTCTTAGCACAGTTTCAGGATGGAGAAGGCTAGCCTGGATCCTGAGCTGACATGAGAGGGAATGCCAGGCAATACTGAAGAAGAAAACTGTTTACCTGCAACTTTACATAGCCCCATATATGTACATCTCATAAGCAGTTGGTATGGAAGGAATGATGAGCAGAAAAGAGCCATTCTTTACATATCCTTATGCACTGGTGACATGGAACAGTAGTTTGCCCTAATGTGGAATGCCAAATATAGTAAAAACACTTGTGTTTCAGTGTCAAAAGAAGTAGATAAGTCTTCTACTCTAACAGCACATAGTATTAAGAATAGAAATTATGGCTGGGTGGTGGTGGGCCATGACTTTAATCCCAGCACTCAGGAGGCAGAGTGAAGCAGATCTCTGTGAGTTCCAGGCTAGCCTGGTTTACAGAGTGAGATCCAGGACAGGCACCAAGAAGCTACACAGAGAAATCCTGTCTCGAAAAACAAACAAAAACAAAAAAAGAAGAAAGAAAAAAAAGAATAGAAATTATGGTTACCAAAACCAAAGGCAGAGCTTTCTCTCCTGTATGCCAGATTATACACAGAAGCCACTTATATTAATTACAAAGACTTGACCAATGGTCAGGCTTATTACCAGCTAGCTCTTACATTTAAAATAATCCATATTTCTTATCTATGCTTTGCAACATGGTTTGTGGGTGGTACCACATTTTCCACATGTGTTGCTTCCTTGACTGCTGGCTGGAATCTCTCTACTCTGCTCTTCCTCTTCCCAACATTCTTAGTTTGGTCACCCCACCTATACTTCCTGCCTGGCTACTGACCAATCAGTGTTTTATTAAACCAATTTGAGTGACATGTATTTACAGTGTACAAGAGGATTATTTCACAGCAGCTTACAACAACAGTGGTTAAGAATATGAATGGACATGCTTGTGTGCATAAGCCCAAACATGAGAAGATATCCACAGCCTTCCCAAATTCTTCTGTCTTCACACTGCTCACTACTAGAGAAAACACTGGCACAATATGCAAAAACAAAGGAAAGCACTGAGTGGCACAGAAAACTCTGAGACTGACAACATGAACTGTAATGTGACCATGATCTTTTAAAAAAGTTTTCACCTTCTAGACCAAGTTTACTGTAATGAAGATGATAAGCCATTTAGGTGTAAGACAAATCTTAAAAGATCTTATAATAAAAAGCCCAGATCCAGAGATTGGGGTGAAAGCTGAAAGAACTGAGAAGCAGAACAAGTCACAGCCAACCTCACCTCACCAACTCCTCAGCTGATCTTATTTCCTCAGACTGAAAACCTCACCTAAATGGATCTCGGATGAAGTGCTTAAAAGCCTCTAGTTCCTGGTCCTCGTGCCTTATATACCTTTCTACTTCCTGCCATCACTTCCTGGTATTAAAGGCGTGTGTCCTTTGTTTGTTTGTTTGGTTGGTTGGTTGGTTTTTGGTTTCTGTTTGTTTGTTTGAGACAGGGTTTCTCTGTATAGTTTTGTGCCTTTCTTGACCTCTGTAGCCCAGGCTGGACTTGAACTCACAGGGATCCATGTGGCTCTGCCTCACAAGTGCTGGGATTAAAGGCAAGGCACATGTGTCCTTCTTAAGCAAGACATGAGATCTCAAGTGCTGGGATTAAAGGTGTGTGCCATCACACCTACCTGGCTCTGTTCCCAGTGTGGCCTTGAACTCACAGAGAAGTGATAGGATTAAAGCTGTGTGTCACCACTGCCTGTCCTCTATGTCTAATTTAGTGACTAGCTCTGTTCTATGATCCCCAAATAAGTTTATTAGGGTACACAATATATTGGAGGGCACAATATATCACCACATTTTGGAAGAGACAAACTAAACTCTTTCAAGCCAGAGTTATAGGAAAAACATTATTTATACTGAAGAACTAGAAAAAAAAATCCCATGATTATATAAAATACATAAATATTTAATGTTTCTGATTTATTTTCACTAAATATTACTGCATTTAAGGTGAAGATTCCTAATTTCCTTTTTCTTATGCTGTCACAAGTCAATTGTACAATTAAAAAGGAAAAACACAAAGATAAAATGGAGTAGAATCAATTTATTTCTGACAGTATTAGGGATAAGCTTGTAGTGGTCCTTAAATAACTAAGTTATTTGTCAGATAATTAAAAGTTGGCATATAAAAATGTCCCATTTTTATTTTGAGCTTTATCTTAAAATGGAGATGGAAGAAAATATAATAATATCAATGGTTTTGTGCATATTTGGTGGGTTATGCTGGCAGTTCATTCTATCATCATAGTTTATTCATTTTATGTAATTGAAAATTTTTCTCAAGTCCTCAGAAGTAGCAACTGTTTTACTAAGAAGGCAGAAGTGTCATGGGCTTTTAAAAGATGATTTTTTAGTCTTTCTATCTCTTTTTCTTTTTTTTTTTTTTAAACTTGTAAGAATCCTAAACTCAGAGATTTGAAACCTTATCTTTCCTGAAAGTATTGAAATGGAAAGAAGCAAAACAATATCTCAAAATTGTATAAATTCAGTTGTGTTGGTGGATTAAACACATTAATAAATAATTCTAAGTGCTCAGTAATGTATTAAGAAAGGAAATAAAACCACTTCCCTTTGGAGTCCTTTATTCATAAACCAGCATATATTTGAATCCTTACTCCACGTTCCCTGAATCTTCCATGCTCTGCCTATCTGTTGTATGAGTCTAAATTTCTGTCTTCCTGAAGTCTGGATTGCTATTCTGCCCCTATGTCTGTGACAGTCTGTGATTGTGTGTGTTTGCCCTCAACAAAAGGCATTGCATTATCTTTATTGAACAGCATAGGAAGCATCACATAGCGAATGAATGAAGAATCTTTTACAGAAATATTTATGAATTTAGAAGTCCCTGGCACTTACTACACAACACTGACCAGAGAATGAGGGGCACTACAAACATCATTCTTTATCAACCAAAATCCAAGTCGTGTGTTAAACATTTAAGTTGTATAGTAAATTTGGAGTACTGTTTCAATCTCTATTTTTGCTGCTTTCAGCAAATGATTAGGAAGGTATGTTATTTTGTGTCAGAGACATGGAAAATTATGTAATGTAAAATTACAGCTATGTATTAACTTAGGTTTTTAAAGTTGTATATAAATGTTACATAAAAAATCCAAGATAAGTAAGGTTGATTGTTACATTTTTCTCTTAAATATAGTTTATACAAAAAGTTTGAGTGCACCATGGGATAAAAGCCTTACGTCTTAATTGATCTCAAGGTGTATTATTAATTCTGGCTGTGAGGCCAAGCACAAAGTTCCAGTCTCTTAGAAAGTAACAGATAATTTCATATAATAGCATGACCACAAGGGTATTTAGCCTTTGTTTAGACTTTCTGAGAGTCACTCTCCCACAGTGTATTTCACATTGTTTTCTTGCACTTATCACAGATAACAAGTAATTGAGTAGAGTCAGTATTAAAGACTAATTTAATAGGAAGAAACTTTATATATTTACATTATGTATTTTGTTGAGCATTTTATATGTTCTAAGTAGTGGAACTGCAAATAGGAAACTTGTTCTTTCTTGATGGTCTCTTTCCCTGGATTCCTAGAAGTCATTCACAGCTTCAAAGCCATTGTGAATCCAAATCTGCTTCACCTGGTCTCTTATAATTGGCTTTAATCTTGATGATCTCATGACATAGAACTTTCAATAGAGTGATACTTCACGAGTAAGGAAATCTTTCTTACTGATGATAGGAGCTATTTATCCCTGACACTTCTCTCCTGATACAGTCTCTTGCAAGGTACCTTTCAATCAAACTCTGCAGTAAAGTTCCTTAATTCTCTTGAAGAGGAGCCTTCTGTCCAACCATCCTGTGTATTCTCAGTACCACTCCCTTAGTTAAAATGCTGTCCTCTCACTGGATGCATTGTAAAAAAAACTTTATTGCTGGCAATAGGAATACGTTTACATAAATAATCAAAATATCTGTATCTATTATTGATGACAAATTCCCAGGAAAGGCTGTACTTTTACTCTACTCCCAAAGCAGAAACTGTATAATTTTATGACATTTCCAGAAACAAATAATCCATAACGTGACAATTCAGATATCACATGATTTCTTTTCAAGCAGTCTGAATATTTTTAGTTTCTGTAACCTCACAATTTTACTAAAGATCATCCAGACCAAACTAACCAGAGTTTCTCTTACTGAAATTCATCATACCTGATGGATTAGTTAATACTCAAATTTTAGGAATCTAGAATCCACTGTGCAGTCCAGGATGGTTTTGAGCTTCAAGTGTATTTCTTCAAGTGTTGAAGATACAGGTCTGAGATATCCTACCACACTGTAAATGCACAACATTTGAGAATACTTAACTGAGACTATTTAACTGAGTCAACCAGTTTTATCTCCATTTATACTTCTGTCTCTTTGACTATCATTGTTAGGGATACTGTATTGTGGTCCACAGAGGTTTCCTAGTGAGAACTGAGCTTGCTTTACAGAGTAGGGCTGCATAAAGTGAAGGACTGATCACATGCATGGTCACTGGGTGTTTGGTAGGGTTGTGCTGGAGAGAGATCCTTTGATTCACACTTTGGCATTTTTTTAAAAGCCCTTTAGTAGATACAGAAGGGGCTGGTGGGTTTTGACCCAGGCCCTCCCAAGGCTATCTAGTGTTTCTGTCTCTCTCCTCTATATTTCTATCTAAATCTTGAATCTCTTACTCCTCAATAGTTCATGGGATAAATAAATGTTGGATCCAACCCCCCACAATACTGCTTACTTATGTGATTTCTTTTTACAAAAATTTACAAATATTATATTTACAAATATTTACATATAAATATTACATATATATATGGGTGTGTTACCTGCATGAAAGAAAAAATTTACAAATATTGTTTATTTTATATATATGTGTGTGTGTTACCTGCATATAAGTCTGTAAACTGCATGTGTTCAATGCCTTCAGAAGACAGAAGAGTCCACCAGATTGCCTGAAAAATATGTTAGATACTTGTGAGCTGCTGATGAGTATGAGGACTCAAACCCAGGTCCTCTGGAAAAACAGCTTAACTGCTGAGTAATCTCTTCATCCACACACTCTCCATGTAGTTTCTATGTAGCATTCTTAATTCATGAAACATTATTTCTTATGAGACTATCTTATTTGTCTTGAAGACGAGCTTTCTGTCCAACCATACACTCTGAGGAAACTTCAACTCATATATCTGATACAGTTTGCATCAAGAGTTCAGTGTTCTCACTTTTAGCTTTCAATTCACTTAAATCCTGTAATGTGGGTGTGTGACTTCCTGTTTGGAGTCTGTTCCTACTTACCACAAGTACCAGGGACAATGATAATCAAAGAAAAGATTACATTCAAGTAAAACTTAAAGCAATGCATTTATGAGACTACTTACAGGAGCATGGGTTGGATTTATCCAGAGGACCATGGGTAATTTATCTCCAAGCAATTGATAGCTTATTATATCTCTTCCAGGAAGGGATGGGCTTTCTGAAGCTTCTTTGTGCTTCCATTGTGTAACAGGCCTAATTGCCTAAGGGCCTTCTGTGGTGATCATATCTATTCTAATTGAGTTCATTAATAACCACTCTATTGTAGAATATTATTTTAAGATGTATTATATTTGCTTATGTTGTATAACATTTGTTTTAATGATGCAAAGATGTGTTGCATTCTTTTATTTGTTTAACTCTCTTCTCTTAAGCTGCTTTACTTTACCTGTCTAAAACAACTGATTGGTCAAAAAGAGAGCTGAATGGCCAATAGTGAGATAGGAGAAAGGATAGGCGGGGCTGGCACAGAGAGAGAATAAATAGGAGAAAAAAGAGATTAGAAAGAAAGAGGTATCAAGCAGCGAGGAAAGGAAGGGGCCAGCCACCCAGTTACACAGCTACACAGCCACACAGCCACACAGCCACTCAGCCACCCTGCCGCCCAGCTGCCAGCTACATAGGAGCTACAGAGTAAGAGTGAAAACAAGATTACAGAAATAAGAAAAGGAAAAGACCCAGATGAAAAAGGTACATGGAATAATTTAAGTCAATAAAAGATGTCTAGAAATAAGCCAAGCTAAGGCCTGGCATTCATAAGAAAGAATAAGCCTTCATGTATATTTATGTGTATCTTTGGGAGGTGGATAGTGAGTTCCCCCAAAAGTGAAGAGTAAAAATCAAACAAAAACAAAAGTCAAACTCAGGAAAAACAACCACATAACAAAATAAAGTTTGTATATTAATGGCAGTTCCTGAGACTTTTTTCTATATAACTAGTCACCTCAAATAGAGTTTCCTAGCAATAAAATGCTTTTTCATTTGCACATAAAAGAATCATGGAAGAGAAAGGGAAAAAGAAAGCTAGACTACTAATTGCTTTCTGTCATTTCTAAATACATTATACCTGATTTTCTCTGCTCTAAAAGACATCATACTCCAGATAGAACTATAATGCAAATGTTTTCTTTCATGTGACAAACAATAAAGCTATGAAACATTTTATTCTGGATTATTTATTTTGACATTTAGCCATCACTACTTTTAGTAGGAACATTTCAATGTATTTTCTGTTTTAAATCAGAAATTTTATCAAATATTATTAAAAAACAAGGTATGCTATTTGTATTTTTTGAAAAATTAGAAAATTGTTAGGTTCTCAATGCAATTAGTTTAGTGACCCAGTGGACAGCAAATTAACACATGTGACTTGGGTAGAAGGAATGTTATAGACTGAAAATAACCTATAATTTCAGGGACTGCCTTTTAATAGAACTGTTGTAATACAATGGCTAATTTCCAGTCAGGTTAGTACCAAGTCAAGTCAAGAACTAATATATAGAAAAACAAAAGTTATTATTTGAGAGCCTACAAAGCCAAAAATTGACTAAAAACATAACTATGTCTCAAAATCATCTAGTTGACTATATAATACTAATTCTTCTAAATTTCAGTATCATAATTAAGAGAGACTGTAAATATTCATTAAGTTCAAGTACATAAATCATGTATCAGGCTATAATATGAATGTATATTTTGGTGAATATAGTACAGATTTTATATAGTAATCTCCTCTCTCTCTCTCATGCACACACACACACACACACACACACACACACACACACACACACGCATGCATGCACGCACACAGAACGTCAGAGAGAGATACATACATACATGTAGACATCATCTGTCTTATTTAGATTTCTATTACTGTGAAGAGAAACAATGACCATGGTAACTCATAAAATTGAAGTTGGCTTACAATTCACAGGTTTAGTCCATTGTCGTCTTTGGAAAGTTTTTTCCATTGCAAGGGCATCTTGGCAGTTGAGAGCCAAGAAATAACCCAAAGTTATCCTATGCAACAAATATCACACAAGAGATTTATTGGAGAAAAACATATAATGATGGCTGCCTCTGACCAAAAACAGAGAAAGAAGAAGGTTGGACAGAGAGGAGGGCTTTTATACAATTTTAGGAGCATACATATTGAGCTAGTGGAAAAGAATAGTACACTGGCTGGTTCTGTGTTTCAACTTGGCACAAACTAGAGACATCAGAGAGGAAAGAGCCTCAATTGATGAAATGCCTCCATGAGATCCATCTTTAAGGCATTTTCTCCATAAGTGATCAATGCAGGTAGTCCTGGATTCTATAAGAAAGCAGGCTGAGCAAGCCAGTGGAAGCAAGCCCATACAAAGTAGCCCTCCATGTCCTCTGCATCAGTTCCTGTCCTCAGAATTCTGCCCTGTTTGAGTTCCTATCTTGACTTTTGGTCATTTGTAGGGGCAGATTTTCAACTCTCAGGAGCTTTGAGTCAAGCAAGAGCCAAGTGTTTTTCCCTGGGCCCTGGTCTCCAGCTTGGGGTCAAGTCAGGGGCAGGGTGTTCTTTGCTTTTCCCTTTTTCTCTACAGTCTTGGTGGGAAGACTGGAGGCATGCAGGCAGGCATGGTGCTGGAGACTTAACCAGAGTGCTACATATGGATCCACATGCTTTAGGAAGAGAGAAAGACACTAGGACAAGTTTGATCATTTGAATCCTCAAAGCCCACACTCAGTGGCACACTTCCTCCTCCAAGGACACATCTACTCCAACAAGGACACATGACCTAATTCTTTTGAATAATGCCATTCCCTATGAGCCTATGAGGACCATTTTTAATCAAACTACCATATTGCACTCCCTGGCCTCCAAAGTCTTGCAGTCATTGCTAAGTGCATTTAGTATAACTTTAAAAGTCCCCATAGTATATCACAGTCTTAGTTCTACCTAACACCCCACTGTTCAAAGTCTCTATTATTCATGGCAATTTCTTAACTATAACTATAACCCCCTGAACAACCAAACTGAAAAAAACATATCAAATACTTCCAACATATAATGGCACAGGATATACATTACCATTCCAATGTATAGGGAATGAAGCACAGTATGGAAGTACTGAGCCAAAGCAAGACCAAAAAACAGCTGGACAAACACTGAACACTGGCCTCATTGGCTTTCCTTCGTTCTGGGAAAGAGCTTTACAAAATCCGTGTTTTGTATCCTTGACTCAAACACCAGAACCAAATGGCTGAAGCTGTCAAGTTATGCTGCTTGCTGGGGCTGGAAGACGGCCCTGTCATTCAATTACATCTGCATCAGCTTTTTGTTTTCTAAGGTTTCCTTCACTGCCTAAGCTTGATTGTCCTGGAACTCTCTCTGTAGACCAAACTGGCCTTGAAATAAGAGATATGCCTGCCTCTGCCTCCTGAGTTCTGGATTTGAAGGTGTGCACCACAGTCAAGCCTAATTTTCTCTTTAATTAATTTTCACTATTTTTTAAATTTGTTTTCATAGGTGTGAATCTTAGCTGGGTGAGATCTTGCTCTGAGGTCACAATTCCTCTTATTCTACTTAGTGTCATGCTTTGCTTTAATCTGCTTACACCTCTTGGTACACAGATGAAGATGGCTCTAAGTTCAAAACTATCAGACGAGTTATAGGCCATCCTGGGCTATAGTATAACAGACTGTCTTAAAAGAAAAGACAATGAAAGAAAGTTGTCTGACCATAATTTTATAACTAAATTAGGATAAATTTGACAAATAATTATTATATTTCAACCACATCAGTTCACTGATGTCAACATTAATGACTTATGCATTTTGAAGGGGAATGCTAACTGATATATTCATTTTCCTGTTTAAAATAATTAAGTAGGTAAATAATACAACCTAGAGTCTGTGCTAGTTTTTGAAATAAGACCATATATTAAACTGACAGTTGCCTTTATAGCTCCTTTTCTTTGAAAAATGAAATAATGCAGGAGAATTGACACCTTTGGTATTATTTTGTCATGTTTGATGTTAATCAAAGGTTTCTTAGCTCTCACAAAATTATCATAACTTGGTCTCTAGTTCAAATGAGAATTGAACTCCACTGTCAAATTGTGCTGCATTCAAAGACTCTTTGGTGTTCCTTGAGCTGAACACCTTTTATAAAATATCACAAGTTCAGTGGGAAGATACAGAGCTGAGAAGGATAGGACCTGAGACATGCACTCTTTTTATAGTCAGTTATTCAAGGAATCCAAGGCTGATATGTAAAATTAAATTAATTATAAAATAAAATAATAAAAAATTGTTAACATTAAAACTCAGTTAAATTTTTTATAAGCATCTTCACTCACTCAGGGGGAAATGGCAAATAAGCACACTTTTCAAACTTGTTCCAACAGTTCTCAGACAAAAATCAAGTGCGTGTAGTAGAAGATAGCTCATTCACTAAGATTCTTGGGAACTGGGTGGACAGGATCATCTTGAGTATCAGGCCAGGCAACTGGTGTCAGTTTAGTTACCCTCAAAAATGGAATACATAATGCAGGAGAGAGAGGGGGGGGATTAATAACTCTGAAGTACCTCCTGCAGATAAGAGTGTTAGATTAATTCATATTAAAATGATAAATAAATAGCCATTTAAAGTTATAAAGCAAATTATCCTTTCCTTCTTTTTTTCTACCTTTCCTTCTTTTCCATTTGCTTGAAATGAGGTTTCATGCAGACTAGGCAGCCTCAAAGTCATTGTTCTTTATAGCATGACCTTGAACTTCTGGTCCTCCTGCATCTGCAAACCTTGTACTGTATTTATAGGCAAGTGCCTATAAACCCAGTTTAAACACTTCTAGGGATTGAACTCAGGGCCTTGGATTTGCTAAATGAACACTCTTTCAAGTGAGATATCTTCCCAACTTCATTATTACTTTATCATCCTGGGAAGTTGCAAGACTTCCCTAACTTCAGAATCTTCATGTAAACATTTTTACATAATTTGTTTACTATGATTTTTATATGTAACTACTTTGATTTGATCATCATACAAAAAATTGTATGTGTATGTATCTGTGTTATTGTTATATTGGAGAGTATGCATGTATGTTTTGTAATATTGGAGAGACTGAAATTCCAAAGACTTCAAGAGAATTGTATGAATGAAACTTTAAAGAATGAATAATAACAGCTACTTTCCCTCACTTTATTTTTTATAAATGTTTTCAATCCTTGAGCTAAGACTACTTTAACCACTCAAGATGAATATTGATGATGCCATTCCTTTCTTCTACTGTCAGTGAAAGACTTTGAGAATTCAACACCCATCATTCAAGTCCATTGGCTTTGATCTTTTCCATGATTTGAATATTATGTCTAGTATTTCAATTCACTGCTATTATTGTAGCCTTGTCCTTAGATTTTACTTACATTTTTTTTGTACCACACTATTATATTGTCAGCCATTCCAAGGGTTGTCTATTATTAACTACAAGATATTGTGTGACTAATTGGAAATGAGCTTTTCATTTCTTTAGATTGATTTTTGAAATAAATACTTCATTTAAGAAACATAATTAGGGAAACCAACCTGCAGTTCCCATCCGACCCAGAAGTGAGTGACTGTTCATACACAGGGAGGCCTGCCTCTAGGACCCATTCCTGGGCCCCAGCCTTTCCCAAGGAACAGCTGCCTAACTAAGTCCCAGTGTTAGGCCAGCTGGCAGGGCTCCTGTGGGAAGGTTCCCCTTCTCCAAGACCCCCCAGTGGACCCTGCAATCTATATGCCCTGCCCCCACAACCATCAACCCAAGACCCCCACCACTTCCTGAGGCTTGAAAACCATCACCCAGCTCCCATCCAACCAAGGAGACATCACATCAAACCCAGAGATGAGGAGATGGGCAGACATCAAGGCTTCTGCACATACAACAACATCTAGAGCAATACAACATCACCAGAACCTAGCCCTCCTCCAACAGCAAGACCTGAACATCACAAGATAGAAGAAGCAGAAGAAAGCAACCTTAAAAATAGCATCATGAAGATGCTAGAGGACTTTAAAGAAAAAAAATGTAAATGAAATTGAGGAAAAGACGAACAAAAAAGTGGAGGAAATCAATAAAGAAATTGAGAAAAAGTCAAACAAAAAATGGGAAGAAATCTATAAAGGAATAGAGGATAAGACAAATAAAAAATTGGAAGAAAGTAATAAATCCCTTAAAGAAAACCATGAAAAAGCAATGAAACAGGTGAAGTAAATAGTTCAAGACATGAAAAGGAAACTAGAAACAATGAAGACACAAACAGAGGGAATGCTGGAAACAGAAAATCTGAGTAAATGAACAGGAAACACAGTGGAAGGATCTCTGGTGTAGAGGATACAATAGAGGAAATAGATTTGTCAGTCAAAGAAAATACCAAAGCCAAAAAAATGATAACACAAAATGTCCAAGAAATCTGGGACACCATAAAAAGACCAAACCTATGAATAATAGGGATAGAGGAAGGAGAAGAATACCAATTCAAAGGCACAGAAAATATATTCAACAAGAACATAGAAGAAAACTTTCCCAACTTAAAGAAAGAAATGCCTATGAAGATACCAGGAGCCTACAGAACACCAAACAGACTAGACCCCCCCCAAAAAGTCCCCTCACCACATAATAATTAAACAACTAAACCTACAGAATAAAGAAAGATTATTAAGAGCAGCAAAGGAAAAAAAGCCAAGTGACTTATAAAGGCAAACTCATCAGAATAACACCCGATTTCTCAATGGAAACTTTGAAAGCCAGAAGGTCCTAGACAGATGTAAAGCAGACACTAAGAGACCATGGATGCCAGCCTAGACTAATATACCCAGCAAAACTCTCAATCATCATAGATGGAGGGAACAAGACATTCCAAGACAAATCCAGATTTAAATAATACTTATCTACAAACCCAGTCCTATAGAAAGCACTGGAAGGAAAATTCCAACCTAAGAAAGTCAGATACATCCATGAAAACACAGGCAATAGATAACACCACAGCAGTAACCCCCAAGAAGAGAAGTACACATACACTACCACCAAAAGATAACAAGAATGAATAACCACTGGTCATTAATAGCCTTTAATATCAGTGGACTTAATTTACCTATAAAAAGACACAGAATAACAGAATGGAAACAAAAGCAGGACCCATGTTTCTGTTGCATACAAGATACACACCTCAAATCCAAAGATAGACACTACCTAAGAATAAAATGGTCTTAAGAAGCAAGCTGGTGTAGCCATCCTAATATCCAGCAAAATAGACTTCAAACTAAAATCAATCAGAAGAGATAAAGAAGGACATTACACACTCATCAAAGGAAAGATCCACCAAGATGAAGTTTCAGTTCTGAACACTTATGCCCCAAACACAAGGGCACCCACATATGTAAAAGAAACATTACTAAAACTTAAATCATATATAAATTCCCACACATTAATAGTGGGAGACTTCAAAACCCCATTTTCACCACTGGACACATCTGCCAAATCGAAACTTAACAGAGAAATAAAGGACTTAACTGATGTTATGACTCAAATGGACTTAATCGATATCTACAGAACATTCCAGCCTAACAAAAAAGAATGTACCTTCCTCTCAGCACCCCATGAAACCTTCTCTAAAATCGACCACATACTTGGCCACAAAGCAAATCTCAATAGATACAAAATAATTGGAATAACCTCCTGTGTTCTATCAGACCACCATGGTTTAAAGTTAGACTTCAACAACAACAAAAAATATAGAGAGCCTACAATCTCATGTGCTGTGGATATCGCTCTGTGTAAATAAAGTTCTGATTGGCCAGTGACCAGGCAGGAAGTATAGGCAGGACAAGAGAGAAGAGAATTCTGGGAAGTAGAAGGCTGGGGAGAGACACTGCCGCCACTGCCATGAGAAGCAACATATAAAGACACCGGTAAGCCACAGGCCATGTGGCGAAGTATAGACTAACAGAAACGGGTTAATTTAAGATAGAAGTAGATGACAAGAAGCCTGCCATGGCCATACAGTTTGTAAGCAATATAAGTTTCTATGTGTTTACTTGGTTGGGTCTGAGTGACTGTGGGACGGGCGGGTAAGAGAGATTTGTCCTAGACTGTGGGCCAGGCAGGAAAACTCTAACTACAAATGGCGCCCAACGTGTTGGCAAGAGTTTCCACCTAAAACCTGAGAAAAAAAGATTCTAAGACAGAGCTAAAAACAGCTTCCTAGTTGTCTCCCTCAAGTTAGCGGCAGCCTGCTGGTTTGAGCTACTATGGCAGGTTTCTGGCTTGTGCGTCTGACCTGCAGTGTGGCGGGAATGAGGAGTCCGCAAGCACCACTTTGCTCTGCTGCATGGTGGATTTAGCCTTTTCGAGTTAAAAAACAAAAACAAAAATTAAAAAACAAAAAAGGGTTTCTGGGCTATGCACTGCTTTGATAGAACCACTTCTGATAGTTGATGGTACACATGGCTCCAGACCCAGAGCTGGCAGTAAACTGTACTGCCGCCATGTTGGGAAGCAGAGGTGGGTGGAGCCAGCAGCCACAGCAGCGTTTCAGTCTTACAAAGATGGATATTAAAAAGAGAATCTGGTTTATGTTGTCTTTGGGATTTTTAACTGCAGAAAAATATTTGATCGTAAAAGCTGTTGAGTTAAACAAATATATAAATTTTAAAGGTACCTTGACTTCAAAATTTGGATATAAGGATATGTTGCTTTGGAAAGGAGTCTCTGCTTTTGTTTCCACAGAAAGCCAGAGGCTGTGGATTTGTTCCAGATTAAGATACATCAGGTTTGATCAGCCAAGACCCCCTGAAAGGTCTCCAATGACACCATGGCCCAGATGATCCAACATCCAGAATGGTTTCAAGGCAACTGGCTCAGAGGTTCACCCTAATGGACTACTCTATAATCCTAAAATTTTCTTTGTATCCCCATAAGATACAGCGCCCCCCTCCAGCAGGAAGTAGTAAGAGAAACTACGCCCAAATTCCCAGCTGGCTTTGGAGATGGAATTGGCTCACTCCTTCTCTAAACCCAGACATATTTCTAAAAGAAAAGGTTAAGAGATTCTTGTGTCCCAAATCAGAAGAGTCCTCTGGTGTGGGACAGAGAAAAACCACTATTTTATTTAAAACAGGTTGATTATAAATGCAATCTCTTTCTAAAGATAAAAATAGATATGATAGGATGAAAGGGTAGATTAATGAACTTATTTCTAAACAGCAACAACTCATTTAAAATGTTTTACATTGGTATAGATTTTAGTCTATCGATACAAACTTAAAGTTAATTTTGTTATACTATGTGTATATTTCTACTCTTGTTTAAGGTATTATGTTTGTACAGCTCATTTAAAATTGAAATGGATAATTAAAAATAGATTAATAATTAGTCATCTATGATAATCATACTCGTAGCCATGTTAGTTAAGTCTTCTAGATATACAGAGAGATATTTCAGATAGACAGGTAATCCTCAAACACTTCAAAGGTCTACAGAATATGGCATTTAAAATAGTTTTAAAATTTAGACTTTCTGGACAGTGAGACATGTCTGCTCCTGGCAGCACCAATTTACTTCAGAGAGGAGGATGGGCATTGAAGACACTTCATATGGAGTTTATCTTCACCTTGGCAAAAATAGCCATTTGGGCAAGAAACTGTTCTTGCCTGGACTGCTCGATCAACTGGACATGCAGGACCCATAGAAAGGTGACCACTGAACTTTGCTTGACAAAATGGTCCTTCAGGTTCCTGCTTCGTAGAGGAAACTGCTAGAAATTCTACAGGACACTGAGAGAAGTGACTGAGAGACTCTAGCCCTGTGGGCTGAAGACAAATGTCCCAACTTTACAAAGGAACATTAGGTGACTGTCCAGGCTGCCAGCTGTCTCTGTCTACCCTGCAAGACTCCCGAAAGTTGCTTGCATCCTTCTCCCATTTCTCAGGTAATATTATATCCTTCTGAGGTCTTTGATGTGGTTGAAGACTAGATAGTTATAATTTCCTCAGTTATGATAAAAGATAAGTTAGATATAAAACCTTAGACTCACAAATATAAGATAGATAGGATATCTTCTTTAATATTGTAACTGTAATTCTTGCTTGATAATTTTATTATATGTAATTTTACTATGTAAAAGTTAAAACCATCCTTTAAAAAAAAAAGAAAAGGGGAAGTGCTATGGATATCGCTCTGTGTAAATAAAGTTCTGATTGGCCAGTGACCAGGCAGGAAGTATAGGCAGGACAAGAGAGAAGAGAATTCTGGGAAGTAGAAGGCTGGGGAGAGACACTGCCGCCACTGCCATGAGAAGCAACATATAAAGACACCGGTAAGCCACAGGCCATGTGGCGAAGTATAGACTAACAGAAATGGGTTAATTTAAGATAGAAGAAGTAGATGACAAGAAGCCTGCCACGGCCATACAGTTTGTAAGCAATATAAGTCTCTGTGTGTTTACTTGGTTGGGTCTGAGTGACTGTGGGACTGGCGGGTAAGAGAGATTTGTCCTAGACTGTGGGCCAGGCAGGAAAACTCCAACTACACTCATGGAAACTGAATAATGTTCAACTGAATCATCAATGGGTCAAGGAAGAAATAAAGAAAGAAATTAAAGACTTCCTAGAGATCAATGAAAATAAATATACCACTTACCCAAACTTATGGGTCTTTATGAGAGAGTGCTAAGAGGAAAATTCCTAGCACTAAATGCCCACATAAGGAAGTTGGAGAAATCTTATACTAGTGAATTAACAGCACACCTGAAAGCTCTAGAACAAGAAGAAGCAAAGTCACCCAGGAGTGATAGACCTCAGGAAATAATCAAATTGAGAGCTGAAATCAATAAAATAGAAACAAAGAGAACAATACAAAGAATCAATGGAACAAAGAGTTGTGTCTTTGAGAAAATCAACAAGGAAGACAAGCCCTTAGGCAAAATAACCAAAAGGCAGAGAGAGAGCAACCAAATTAGCAAAATCAGAAATGAAAAGGGAGACATAACAACTAACATTGAGGAAATCCAGAGAATCATCCAGTCATACCTCAAAAATCAGTACTCTACAAAATTGGAAAATCTAAAAGAGAGGGATAATTTTCTGAATAGGTATCACATACTAAAGTTAAATCAATAATACTCTACCTTTGGGAAGATAAGTTATTTTGATTCAATTAAAAATATTTATAGAATGCCAGATGTATTTCAAACCACTAGTCCAGATTCTAGAGATTTAAGACCAGTGGTGCCTAGTTTCCATTCTAAGACAGTAAAGAAAACAAGAGGGAAAACCACACTCAAATGAACTTTCATATAACATGTTCAGCACTTTAAGGATTCTAGACAGTAAAAATGTTTTGAGAACATACACACACACACACACACACACACACACACACACACAAGTAATTTCCTTACTCAAGAAAGAGGTTGCAGGGTATGTGCTTTTAGGAATAGAATGGGGTATTCTCTATATTTGCCTTTCAAGTATACATAGTTGCTTACCTGAAAAAGACAAAAGGTAAGTCATTTCAAGTAGAATATGTGAGTGTGATAAAGAAACTGTAGAATGAATATACACAGAGCTTTCAGTAGATGATATGGTCAGTTCAACAGCAGGGGAAGACAGACAGGAGCATTGATACCAAACTCACAAGCCACATTACTGTGTGGAAAAGTTAATTGTAAGTTGAATTGTTCACGTTCTATGCAGATAAGAATTCAGTCTGGCAGCTGAATGCAGCATCTGTTCATGGTATCACAGGTAAGAAATCTAGGGATGGTTCAGCCAGATTCTCAAAAATAGTGAAATCTATAAGCTCGGTAGAGTTGTGTCCTCACACAGCAGCATGAGGTAACAAGTATTACTATCCAATTATGAGTCTCTTTATTATAATCAATTCCTTTTTTCATAGACTTCAAGGAGAGAAAAACTAAAGGGAGTCTGCTAGCAACAGTTCTATGCAATACTGTAATAGCAGGAATTATAGCTGGTCAATTTTTGCCATACTCTATTAGAAGCCTGCCTCAGATCCCACTCCAAAAGATGGGATTATGCAAAGCTGTAAACATGATCGTGGGAATCATGAGGGTTACTTAGTTTGTGCAAAAAGAAAAGGGATTGTTTTTAAGTGGTGACATATATCAATGGTGAGTAAAAAGTAATATGGCAAGATGATATGTATTTGAAGCTGGAAAGAAACCGAAGAATATGTTTATCTCTTTCAAGTATCTCCCATCCCACAAAGTCACTTTCTGCAGAGAGTAGTGGGTGTTACTGTCCATTCAAAGGGAGATCAACAACAAAAAAGACCATAGAGGTTTCTAAGACTCATTAAAAACATTTTTCTCTTAGAAAGGAAAAATAGTGGAGTCTTTGGAATGGCCTAAGGTAGCTTTCCCTAGAAAGGATAGGGACAGCTAGGGAACTATTGTCCTGAGGAATGGGTTGAAATTAGATTGTCTTTTTAATGTTTCAAGGGGTTAAAATAGATTCTGTTGGTGGAAAGAGTAAAGAAAGAGGACACTAAAGGGTCTTTGATAAAACAGGAACCAAATCCAATTCTGACCTGGTTGCCCTTCCTTAGTCTAAATTGTTGGGAGGTGACAGTGGGCACTAATGGAACAAAGAACTGCTGTAAAGGGGTATTATTTCCAGCTAAAGGAGAAGGTGATGGGACAGCATGAGCAAAATCTGGTTTTGCCACTGTTGTTTAAGACTGACCTCTGGGCCAATTTCTGAGCCATCTACTGACTGTAAGACTCAAAATACATCCTAAGTGATGAAACTCCAGCAATACCCACATTGCCTAGAAGTACTTGCAGTTTCTTAGCTTCAGAATCACTTAGAAATAGAAATCACTTAGAAATCACCTTGGAAATAATGAGGTATTGAACTTATGACAGATCATTTCTCATTGGGAGATGATATGATTCAAATTGTCAGCTATGAACTGTCATTGGGGTGCCAAACATAACTCACATCTGAACATGAGGAGAGAGTACCAGTGATTCTTTTCAGAGGTGAGAAGTCTTAAAGTTAGGCCTAAGCCAAATCACAGATGAATGTCCACAAATAGGCTGATGCATTAGAGAAGACCTGTAGCAGAGAATGCAGAGCACATTAGAAGTTTCAGAACCAAATAGCAATAAGCACCACTATAACAAAATGGTTTAGATTACAAAGACTTGAAGAGATGGTGATTTTGAGAAATAAATCTAAAAAGAAAATGAGTCTAAAGTGATCTTACAACCTGCCTTTCATTGCATCTGCAGATATTTATTTTTGTAGCACCTGTCTATATGTTGTCATTCAAAGAATTTCTTGATAGAATGTAGGTTCTTCATTATTAGTATTTTATCTTCAAATATTTGTTCTAAATTTGGGAAGTTTCTTAAGATTTCATATATTTCCTGGCCTGTTATAATTATTACATTCTACATTTCCACCAGTCCATTGTTATTCTGTGTGTTAAATTTTCACTGAGTGTATAAATTTCTTTCTTGTTTTGCTTTGGTCAAAGCAATATATAAACTTCACTTTCTACATCAATATAAATCAGTGATGTAACATCAATCAAAAATTAAAGTTTTCCAGCTGATTACAGTATGGTGACAGGACTGTGGAGCACTCTGCCAAAAACTATGAAATTAATAGTGTTGTGCTTTTGTTTCTTGTTGCTGAGATAAAAACCATAATAAATACAGTTGTAAGGAAGTAAGGGTTCATTGGGTTTATAATTCCAGGGTTCAGTCAATCTGTCATTATAGCAAATTCAAGAAGGAACATGAAATAGCCTAGTCACATATATGGCAAAGAATAGAGAGAGAAGGAATGTATGCATCCATATGCTTAACTCACTTTCTCCTTGTTTATGTAGTCCAGGGACCCAAACTAGGGAATGGTGACACTCATATTTTAAGCTAAGATTTCTCATATGAATTACTGTAATCAAGTTAATTCCAATAAACATACCAATAGGTTACCTAACCTATAAAATTCCACATGGAGCCTCTTTTCCCTGGTGATTTTACATAATATCAAATTGACAATTAAAAGTTACCATCACATGTATTAAGGCTATGTTTGGAAGGCAGGTATATTCTTTTTTTTTTTTCAGAATGATATATTTTTTTATTGAAAAGGTTGAATTTGAATATTGTCAGGTTTAGGAGTCTTAAAAAAAAACAAAAACAAAAAACACAAGCGTGAGAAGGAAGTGAAATCCATGGCTGTTTCTGGGACCCCATGGGAGTCTGAATCCTGAGGACAACACAGACTTCTCTCAGTTCAGTGGCACCTAGGGAAAGACAGGACAGCCTGTGAAGTAGGACAGAGAAGGGCACAGGGGACATTTGGTGTAGGTTTCAGGTCTCTGTGGTTCCCTTTACTGCAGCTTACTGCTATTTTTCATCTCTAGTATTTTATAAGAAGGGCATTTGTCTTTCTTTTTTAAGAGGGAAAAGGAATCTAATTCATGGCGATATGGCCTCTGAAAGATACTTTTAATTTTATAATTTAATTTAATTTTACATATCAGCCACAGATTCCCCTGTCCTCCCTGCCTCCCCCCTCCCCCTCTCCACCATTCCCATCTCCTCCAGGGCAAGGATTCCCCTGAGGATTCAGCTCAGCCTGGTAGATTCAAACAAGGCAGGTCCAATCCCCTCCTCCATTCACCCAGGCTGAGCAAAGTGTCCCTGCATAGGCCTCAGGCTCTAAGGAGCCAACTCGTGCCCTAAGGACAGGTCCTGGTCCCACTGCCTGGGGGCCTGCCAAACAATTCAAACTAATCTGACTGTCTCACTTATCCAGTGGGCCTGATCCAGTTGGGGGCTCCTCAGCTATTGGTTCATAGTTCATGTGTTTCCACTAGTTTGGCTATTTGTCCCTGTGCTTTTTCCAATTATGGTCTCAACAACTCTTGCTCATACAATCCCTCCTCTTTCTCACTGATTGGACTCCCAGAGCTCCACCTGGTGCCTGGCTGTGGCTCTTTGCATCTGCTTCCATCAGTCATTAGATGAGAGTTCTACCATGACAGTTAGGGTGTTTGGACATCTGATCACCAGAGTAGGTCAATTCAGGCTTTCTCTAGACCATTGTCAGTAGCCTATTGTGGAGGTATCTTTATGGATTTGTAGATGCTGTTAGCTTAGCATAGACAGGGATATTGATTTTATAGTTTATGAGATTGGATTAATGTTATGCATTTATTGGGGCTGGAGAAAGAACATGACGGTGTACCATGCTTTCCCATTCTATGAATGAGCTTATTAAACACTAACACCCAGAATTTCAAGAGCAAATACTTAATAGACAAAATTGTCATTAATTGCATTTACCATAGTCAAATTCTTTTGCAGATGTATTTCTTCTAAACAGCTACAAGTTTTCTTTTTAAATTTCCCCCTTTATTAAAAATAGATTATTTCCTCATACAGTGTATTCTCATTGCAGTCTCTCCTCCCTGTGCTCTTCCCAGTTTCTTCCTATCACCTCACCCATCCAGATCCACTCCCTTTCTGTCTCTCTTCAGAAAATAACAGGTCCATAAGAGATAAAAACAAAACATAGCAAAAGAAAACACAATAAAATAAATCATAACATCAGAATTGGACAAGGGGAAAGAGCCTCAAGAAAGGTACAAGAAGTAGACATCCACACATTCACACACTCAGGGATCCCATAAAAAGACTGAACTGAAAGCCATCGTGTATACACAGAGGACCTGGAGTAGACTTGTGTAGGGCCTTTGCATGCTGCTTCCATCTCTGTGAGTTTGTATGGGTTTTGTGTTTGTTGATGTAGAAGGACTTGGTCTCCTGGTGTGCTCCATCCCCTCTGTCTCTTACATTCTTTCTGCATCCTCTTCTGTTGGATTCCCTGATCTCTGAAGCAGGTCTTTCATGGTGATATCTCATTTAGAGCTGTGAGTTCCAAGTTTTCTTTTGATGTGTAATGTCTGGCTGGGGGAATATGCATTTTTTTTTCCAACCAGGAGCAAGATTGTATGATGATGGCTGAATACAGCACCAATCTATGACTATAGCAAAATATCACTGGGAGTCATTTATTGTTGCCTTTTTTCACTTTTTTAGACAAATAGTCTTTGCTTTAACACTAGGTCTTTAGGTTATCAAGTCTCTGGTTCTTTGTCATCCAAGCAGTGTATGTATGGGTTCTATCTCATGGAATGTGGCTTAAGTCAAATAAGATATTGGTTGGTTGTTCCCATAAGCTTTGTGCCACCATTGACCTAATATATTTAAAGGCATGACAGATTGTAGATAGAGCTTTTGTTGCTATTTACCTCCCTCTTTTAGTAGACAAAGAAAACTTTTCCTTACTGAAGACACTAGAATGGAGGGGTGAAGATTCTATGTAGGAATCAGCTCAATCTCTCATGTTTGATGAACTGTGTGGGTGTTAATTTCAGCAATGGGGCTTGGCAGTTAGTTTGTGGAGAGCAACGTATTGGCTTGACAACAGCTTGAGTTGTTTGTGGTTTTCGATGATACCCCTTTGACAAACAACTCAGTTGGATACAATTGAGCCTGGAACTGGAAGCTTCATTTGGTGACAAGAGATGGTCAGTTTGAACTGTGTCTTGCTCATTATTTGGAGACTTCATTAGGGTCACCTTCATATATTTTAGGGAGTTTAAACTGTAGTAGATTTCCATGCCATCCCTCAGATGCCCCTCAATTCTAGCTGTCTCTCCTGGCATTTCTCCCTCAATCTCATCTCTTACCTCACCCTCCTAAACTGCTCCTCCCCTTCCATTCTTCCCACTCCAAGTCCATCCGTAAAATCTGTTCTATTGTGGGGTGGTGGCACACGCCTTTAATCCCAGCACTCGGGAGGCAAAGCCAGGCGGATCTCTGTGAGTTCAAGGCCAGCCTGTTCTACAAAGCAAGTTCCAGGAAAGGTGGAGGCTACAGAGAAGCCCTGTCTGGAAAAAAATCTATTCTATTATCTCCCCAGGAAGGAAATCTGTGTATGTCCCCCCAGTTCTTTCCTTTATACTTAATGTGTATAGTTCTATGAATTATAACTTGGTTATCATTTTTAAAAGGCTAATATCTACATATAAACAAATACATACCATATTTATCTTTCTGTGTCTAGTTTACCTCACTCAGAATGATATTTCTAGTTTGATCCATTTGCCTATATATTTCATGATGTCAATTTTTGACAGCTGAGTAATACTCCATAGTGTAAATACATGACATTTTCTTTATCTAGTTTTCTTTTGATGAATATCTAGGTTGTTTCTAATTTTTGTGTATTATATTATGAATAGAAGGACAATGAAAAAGGTTGAGCAAATGTCCTTGAAGTGTTCTTTGCCCAAGCCTGGTATAGCTGGACCTTGAGATAGATTGATTCCTTTATTCTAGAGGAACTGCCACACCAACTTCCTTAGTGGCTGTACATGTTTGCACTTCTACCAGTAATAGATAAATATTCCACTTATTTTACATCCTCACCAGCATGTGCTGTCACTTGGGTTGTTGATTTTAGCAATTCTGATGGGAGTAAATTGGAATCTCAAATTTGTTTTGATTTAGATTTCCCTGATGACTAAGAAATGGTAAAAATAATTTTAAGCAATTTTCAGCCACTTGAGTATCACCTATTAAGAATTTTCTGTTTAGGTATGTACCACATTTTAAAAATTGGATTATTTTCTTGATATTTAGTTTTTTGAGTTTGGTATAGATTTTGGATCTCTGCCTGTATCATTTGTGAAATGAATGAAAATCCTTTCCAGTTCTGTAGGCTGCCACATTGTTCAAATGATGGTAACCTTTACCATATGGAATCTTTTTGGTTCTATGATTTCCCATTAATTAATTGTTTATCTTAGTGTCTATGATAACATTGTTATGTTCAGAAAGTCTTCTCCTAGGCCAATAAGTTCAAGGCAATTTCCTACTTTTTCTTCTCTTAGACCCAGTACATCTGGTATTATGTTGAGATCTTTGATTCATTTGAAGTTGAGTTTTTTCCAGAGTGATAAGTATGGATCTACTTGAATAGTTCTACATGCTACTATCGAGTTTGACCAGCATGATTTGTTGAAGCTATTGTCTTTTTTTCCAGTGTGTATTTCTGGCTATTTTTATATATATTAAAAAAAAATCAGGTGTCCCTATACGTGAGGATTTATGTCTGGCTCTTCAATTTGATTCTATTGATCAATATGTCTGTTTTTTATGCCAATACCATGCTGTTATTTTTAATTACAATAGCTTTGTAGTACAACTTGGAATCAGAAATACTGGTCCCTCTAGCAGTTCTTTTATTGTTCGGGATTATTTTTCTTACCTTGGGTTTTTTGGTTCCATATGAAACTGAGGATTGCCTTTGATGATACATTAAGAATTGTGTTGGGATTTTAATGAAGATTGTACTCAATCTCTAGATTTCTTTTGTAGGATGTATTATCATTAAGTTTTCATAGAATGTCTGGTAGAATCTGTGCTAAAGATATCTGGCAATATGATTTTCTGGGGGTGGTTGGCAGAATTTAATGAATGCTTTCTTTTCGCTATAGTCTGTCTAAATTGCTTATCTGATCTTGATTTAACTTTGGTAAGTGGTACCTATCAAGAAAATTATCCATATTTCAAGGTTTTCCCATTCTCTGGATTCCTCAGTGTCTTTTGTTGTGCTGCCATTTTCTTCTCTTATTTTATTAATTGCTATATTTACTCTCTGCCTTTTAGTTAATTTGGATAAGGGTTTGGCAATCATATTGATGTTTTTCAAAGAACCAAAGCTTTGTTTCATTGAATCTTTGTAGAGTTCTGTTTGTTTCCATTTTATTGATTTTTACCCTGAGTTGACTATTTCTTGCTATCTACTCCTTTTGTATATAATTTCTTCCTTTTGTTCTAGAGCTTTCAGATGTGTTGTTAAGTTACTAGTATGAGGTCTCTCCAGATTTCTTATGTAGGCACTTAGTGCTATGAACTTGCTTCTTACCACTGCTTTCATTGTGCCCAACATGTTTGGTTATGTTGTCCCATTTTTCACTTAGAAAAGAATTGTTCAGTTTCCATGAACTTCCTGCTGTTTCTATTGTTATTGATATCCAGCTTTAATCAGTGGTGGTCTGATAAGATGCAGAGTGTTATGTCAATTTTCCTGGTCTGGGATAAATTATTCCCTGTGTTTTCATGGTTGTAGTTGACCTTTTTAGGCTGAAGTTTTCCTTCTAGAACCTTCTGTAGGATTGGGTTAGTAGATAAAGATTGCTTAATTTTGTCTGTATCATGGAGTATCATATTTTTTCCATCTATGGTTATTACAGTTTTTCTGGATATAGTAATCTGAGTTAGCATTTGTGGTTTCCTAGAGTCTGATGTGCATCTTTTTAGGTCCTTCTGGAATTTAGATTCTCTTTGAAAAATCAAAGCTGGATGGTGGTGACACATGCCTTTAATCCCAGCACTTGGAAGGCAGAGGCAAGTGGATCTTTGTGAGTTCGAGGCCAGCCTGGGCTACAGAGTGAGTTCCAGGAAAGGCACAAAGCTACACAGAGAAACCCTGTCTCAAACTGCGCCACCCTCCCCCCCCCAAAAAAGACAAATCAGGCGTAATAGATCCACCCTTATATATTATTTGGTCTGTTTCCTGTGCATCTTTTAATATTCTTTCCTTGTTCTGTATGTTTAGAGTTTTGGTTATTATGCAGCAAGGGAACTTTTTTTCTGTTCCAATCTATTTGGTTTTCCATATGTTTCTTGTACCTAGATAGGCATCTCCTTCTTTAGGTTAGGAAAATTTTCTTCTATATTTTGTTGAAAATATTTGTTTTTGGTGGCTTTGACCTTGGTTTCTTCTCCTCCTTTTATTCCTATTATTCTTAGGTTTGGCCTTTTTTATAGTTTCCCAGATTTCCTGGTTGTTTTGGGTCAGGAGTTGCTTAGATTTAACATGTTCTTTGACTGATGTCTCCATTTCTTCCAACATATCATCAATACCTGAGATCTTCTCTTCCATCTCTTGTATTCTACTGGAGAACCACGGCTTTGTCATTCCTGTTATTTTCATTCCTACACTTTCTATTTCCAGATTCATCTTCATTTTGGATCTTTTTTTTACTGATTCTATTTTCATTTTCAGGTCTTGAACAGTTTTATTCATATCCTTCCACTGTGTTTTTTCTGGGTTTCTTTAAGAGATTTATTCATTTCCTGTTTAAGTGTCTCTATCATATTCATGCAGGCTGTTTTAACATCTTTTTCTTGAGTTTCAGCTATATTGGAATATTCATAGTCTTCATAGGTTTGATTACTGGACTCTAATAGAGACACATATACCTGAGTTGGCTGTTACTGATTGTGTTTTTATCCTTGTATCTAGGCTTTTGAGATTCGAAAGATTATAGTTCTGGGTGCTGATATCTGGTTTTGTCTTTGTCAGATGGGTGTTTTGTTTCTTGGTATCTATTTCCTCTCTACATTTTAGGAGAGAGTGGTGGTTTAGTGTTTTCTAGTAGTTAATTATCTACAAATGTGCAATTGGGAGTTCCAAGTGAAATGTGTTTCTGGGTATTGGGCACAGACACAGACACTTAGGGATAGGGATAGTCTCAGAATCTGAGGGGTTTCATGGGAGTTAAGAATGCAGAGATTTCCATCAGAATATGCTTATTTAGTGTCCTCAGGATGGGGCAGATTGAAAACAGGTCACCCCACAAAGTCTCCTATTCTACCCACTAGATTTGGGAGCTAGTATAAAGCATCTTGTTAAGGGAGGGGCTGTTAGAAAGGGATGCCATGTTGGATCCACAGGAGATGGGGAAAGAGGAGGCAGTGAATACTGCATCAGGTGGTTTCTTGCAGAGCTATGGACAAGGGGATTATGTCTGGAGAAACATAGGCTGTTACAGATGAGTATCTATAATCTGCCTACCTGGTTCCCTTTAAAGAGTTGGCCTGACATGGGTTGTGGGGGGAGGGCTGCCGGGTGGGAGGAGAGTGGACAGGGAAATCTGTGGTTGACAAATAGAATGAATAGAAAAATCTCTTAATAAAAATAATTTAAAAAGAGTTGGTCTGTGGGTTAGCAAGAATTGCCTTTTTGGGGGTGGGATGGGATGGGGTAGGGGTAGGCTGGGGTAGGGGTTAGGCTTGGATTAAGCAACAAATGAAGGGAAGTGGGATAGAGAAAAGATCTGTGAGATCTACTAAAGATTGTGTAAGGGGAGGCTTCCACAGGTGTTCTTCTGGTCTGCGATCCTACTTGCTTCAATTACAGGTTTCCCATCCTGTCACAATAACATGGTGCCTATCTTTAAAGCTAGTAAAAGCTACCTAAAAGATTTGGTTATTTGAAAGTGCCCCACATTTCTGTATGTCCCTATCTTGTGGCTTTATTTTTTTATAATTTAATTTAATTTTACATATCAGCCATGGATTTCCCCTGTCATCCCCCCTCCTGCCCCCTCCCACCTTCCTCCCAGCCCACTCCCCCATTCCCATCTCCTCCAGGGCCAAGACTCCCCTGGTAGATTCAGCTCAACTTGGTAGATTCAGTCCAGGCAGGTCTAGTCCTCTCCTTCTAGGCTGAGCAAAGTGTCCCTGCATAAGCCCCAGGTTCTAAACAGTCAGCTCATGCACCAAGAACAGGTCCAGGTCCCTCTGCCTGGTGCCTCCCAAACAGTTCAGGCTATTCAATTGCCTCACTTATCCAGAGGGCCTGATCTTGTGGCTTTTTTCTTTTTCATTTTTCTTGCTTATTTCATCCAGTTCCTCTACTTTTTCTTCACATCCTGAAATTCTACCCTTTTCTTTATTTCTTTTACAATTAAGATTTCCTCTTAGTTTTCTTTTTAAAATATATTTATTTATTAAATTTTTTTCATTTTACATATCAACCCCAGTTCCCCCTCCCTCCCCTTCTCCCACCTCCTCACCTCCTTCACACTCTACCCCCATCCACTCCTCAGAGTGGGTAAGGCATCCCATGGTAGTCAACAAAGTCTGGCATACCAAGTTCCTCTTAGTTTTCTAATTGAAATACTAACTGTTTTGAATTCTGTAATCATTTTGGCTTGTGTTCTCTTCAGTGTTTTGATCCCTTTATTGAATTCAGTTTTTAAATCTTGAATTTGATTATGTCTTTCAGTAGTATGTTTGCTCATCACTCACACATTTATAGTTAACTTCTTAGAGCTCAATGAAGTGTTTTTTCCTTTGTTCTTCATAATAATTAAATTATTTGATTAAGTAAATAATTGCTATTTTAAATCTGTGTCCTGTTATTCATTTAGGTAATTCTCATAAATACCATTTGTGCAGGACCAGCAGATTTGAGGGGAGACACGCTACTTTCACCATTCATGTTGTTATCTCTAAAATTTGACTTGTATGTGTAGACTCCTTTGGTTGTATGATTGATAACATGGCATTCGTTAGATTGGTCTAGTGCACAAGATGTATGACCTGAGCTAATACAGGTAAAGCTGATGGAAGAGCTGTTTAATTGGACAAGAAGATGGCTACCAAATCACATGTCTAGAGGTACGACACACAAAGGGTTCATAGCCACAAGTCAGGAACTATAATTATGAGTTTAGAGATGATGGATTGTTGAAGTTAGGTAAAGGGAAGAAGTGACTAACTCAGGAAACGTGGCTAATGCACAAAAAATTTCATGGTCTGGAACTAGGTTTGTTGGATTGCCATCACCTTGTTATTTTTGTTATTTTTGTTTGTATTTTAAATAGAGAATGATAATATTGTAAGACTTAGATGAAGATGGGGGAGAGTTGTTGGACATAGCTATTGCAATAGTAAAAAAAACACATGTTTACTTTTAAGTAGCAGTAGTGTATAAAAACCAAAAGACTCATAATCTTTGAAAATACGCAATGGGCTACTAATGTTTAGCTGAAGGTTTCCCCTGGAGTATTTATTTTCTTAAAGAAAGTAATTCAGCCTATTTGTGAACATTTTAAGCAATACTGTAACAAAGTAGACACTGACAGAAAGAGAGAGAGAGAGAGAGAGAGAGAGAGAGAGAGAGAGAGGTGCTGTGGATATCGTTCTGTATATATAAAATGCTGATTGGCAAGTAGCCAGGCAGGAAGTATAGGCGGGACAAGCAGAGTAGAGAATTCTGGGAAGTGAAGGCTGGGACAGAGAGACACTGCCAGCTGCCACCATGACAAAAGAGATGTAAGGTACTGGTAAGCCACAAGCCACTTGGCAACTTAAAGACTAACATAAATGCGGTAATTTAGGATAAAAGAAGTAGATAACAAGATGCCTGCCACAGCCATATAGTTTGTAGACAATGTAAGTCTCTGTGTGCTTACTTGGTTGGGTCTGAGTGACTGTGGGACTGGTGGTTAAGAGGTATTTGTCCTGACTGTGGGCCAGGCAGGAAAACTCTTAACTGCAAATGGTGCCCAATGTGTTGGCAAGAGTTTCTACCTAAAACCTGAGAAAAAAGATTCTAAAATGGAGCTAAAAACAGCTTCCTAGTTGTCTCTTTCAAGTTAGCAGCAGCCTGCCAGTTTGAGCTACTATGGCGGGTGTGCATTTGACCTGCAGTGTGGCGGGAATGAGGAGTCCACAAGTGGCACTTTACTCTGCAGCATGGTGGATTTAGCTTTTTTGTTTAAAAAAAAAGTTTCTGGGCAATGCGCTGCTTTGGTAGAACTGCTTCTGATAGTTGATGGTACACATAGCTCTAGACCCAGAGCTGGAGGTAAACTGTAAGACCACCACTTTGGAAACTTAGATGGGCAGAGCCAACAGCCACAGTGGAGTCTCAGTCTTACAAAGATGGATATTACACAGAGAATCTGGTTTGTGTTGTCTTTGGGATTTTTAACTGCAGAAAAAAATTTGATCATAAAAGCATCTGAGTTAAACAAATATGTAAATTTTAAAGGTAACTTGACTTCAAAATTTGGATATAAATATAAGTTGCTTTGGAAAAGAGTCTCTGCTTTTGTTTCCACAGAAAGCAAGAAGCTATGGATTTGATCCAGATTAAGATACATCAGGTTTGACCTTCCAAGACCACCTGAAAGGTCTCCGATGACACCATGGCCCAGATGATCCAACATCCAGAATGGTTTCAAGGCTCAAAAGATATACCCTCATGGACTACTCCATAATTCTAAAATTTTATTTGTGTCCTCATAAGATACAGCACCTCCTTCCAGCAGGAAGTAGTAAGAGAAACTATGCCCCAATTCCCAAAATTATCAAGCTGGCTTTGGAGATGGAATTGGCTCACTCCTTCTCTAAACCCAGGCATATTGTTAAAAAATGTTAAGAGATTCTTGTGTTACAAATCAGAAGAGCCCTCTGGTGTGGGACAGAGAAAAACCAATATTTTTATTTAAAACAGGTTGATTATAAATGTGATCTCTTTCTAAAGAAAAAAAGGAGATATGATATAGATATAATAGGATGAAAGGGTAGATTAATGAACTTACTTTTAAAGAGCAACAACTTGTTTGAAATGTTTTACATTGGTATAGATTTTAGTCTATCGATATAAAATTAAAGTTAATATTGTTATACTGTGTGTATATTTCTACTCTTAAGGTATTATGTTTGTACAGCTCATTTAAAATTGAAATATATAATTAAAAATAGATTAATAATGGTAATCATACTTGTAGCAATGTTAGTTAAGTCTTCTAGGTATACATAGATATATTTCAGATAGATAGGTAATCTTCTAATACTTCAAAGACCTACAGAATATGGCATTTACAATATTTTAAAAATTTAGACTTTCTGGACAGTGAGACATGTCTGCTCCTGGCAGTACCATTTTACTCCAGAGAGGAGGATGCGCATCAAAGACACTCTATATGGAGTTTATCTTCACCTTGACAAAAACAGCCATTTGGGCAAGAAACTGTTCTTGCCTGGACTGCTTGATCAACTGGACATGCAGGACCCATAGCAAGGTGACAAGTGAACTTTGCTTGTCAAAATGGTCCTTCAGGTTCCTGCTTCGCAGAGGAAACTGCCAGACATTCTACAAGACACTAAAATAAGTGACTGAGAGACTCGTCAGCCCTGTGGGCTGAAGACAGATGACCCAACTTTACAAAAGAACATTGGATGACTGTCCAGGCTGCCAGCTGTCTCTGTTTATTGTCACAAGACTCCCAAAAGTTGCTTGTATCCTTCTCCCACTTCTCAGGTAATATTATATCCTTCCGAGGTCTTTGATGTAGTTGAGTACTAGCTAGGTATAATTTTCCTCAGTTATGATAAAAGATAAGTTAGATATTAATTCTTAGACTCACAAATATAGGATAGATAGTATATCTTCTTTAATTTTGACAAATTCTAATAGACTAGATATTATAAATAGACTAGATATTGTAACTGTAATTCTTGCTTGATAATTATTTTGTTATCTGTAATTTTACTATATGAAAGTTGACCTTCTTTTTTAAAAAAAAAGGAAAGGGGAAGTGCTGTGGATATCACTCTGTATAAATAAAATGCTGATTAGCCAGTAGCCAGGCAGGAAGTATAGGTTGGACAAGCAGAGTAGAGAATTCTGGGAAGTGAAGGCTGAAGCGGAGAGACACTGTCAGCCACTGCCATGACAAGCGAGATGTAAGGTACTGGTAAGCCAGGAGCCATGTGGCAACTTATAGACTAACATAAATGGGTTAATTTAGGATAAAAGAAGTAGATAACAAGAAGCCTGCCATAGCCACACAGTTTATAAGTAATATAAGCATCTGAGTGTTTATTTTATATGTTGGTTGTGGGACTGCGGGGGCTTGGTGGCACCTGGAGAGAAACTCTCAAACTAGAGAGGACTTTGGCTTCTAAATTGTGGAGTGTTAATATATTTGTATAACACATAAAAATTCAGATTTATAGTCAGTAACATGAAAGAAAACACTCATCATAAAGACTGTGTTCCTTTGAACTTAGCACATAAGAATTCCAAGGATCAACAGCTCTGGAGGATACATGGAACTGGACAGGGCCCTAACTTGGTCTGTCTGAGGGGCCTCTGACAGTGGGAATAGGATCTATCCCTGGTGCATTAACAGGCTTTTTGGAGCCCATTGCCTGTGGTGGGACACCTTGTACAGTCACAGTCTTGATGCAGGGGGAGGGTCTTGGACCTGGTGCAGCTGAATATGCCTGGCTTTGCTGACTCCCCATAGGAGGCCACACCTTTTTGGAGGAGGGTATGGGCTGGGGAGGGAGGCTGGGGGGGAATTGGGAGGAGGGATATCTTTGGTTGGTATATGGAATGAATAAAAAATTTCTTAAGGATGGAGAAACAAATAAAACATAAAGGATTCTAAGGGAATGCACTAGAAATCTCTGAAGAGATGAAGGAGACAGAGTTAAACAGAAATGTTAGGTTGAAAATTTACAATGCTGTGTGGAGTCGTATCATAATTCTAAGACTGTAAAATCTACAACAGAATCATACGCCATGGATATTGATCGCTCTGTATGCTATGAATGTGCTGCTCTGATTTGGCTGATAAATTAAATGCTGATTGGCCAGTAGCCAGTCAGGAAGTATAGTATAGGCAGGACAAGCAGAGCGGAGAATTCTGGGAGGTGTAAGGCTGAGTTAGGAGAAGCTGCCAGCAGTAAGCCACAAGCCACGTGGCAATTTATAGATTAATAGTAATGGGTTAATTTAAGATATAAGAACTTGATAGCCAGAAGCCTGCCATAGCCATACAGTTTATAAGTTTTTTTTAAAAAAAGAAATTTGTATAAATACTTAAAAAGTGCGTAATATATTAAGAGCAGCGAGGAATCCCTTGTTTCCTATTAAATCTCTGTGAATTGAATCTCTTTCTAATGTCTTTCTTACTATAATCCTCTTGAACAGCCCATAAAGAGGATGGGTGTCAAATCCCATTGCTAATGACATTATAAGAATCTGGAGCCTTTTGAGGTCTCAGAGCTAAGGCAGCTTGGAAAGTTCCCTCATGCCAGAGTTTCTCATATAAAAGGAAGAGCCTAACTTCAGACTCAAAGTTATTTGACTGCAAAGGGAGTTCTTGATCATCAATAGACACAATGTCCAATGGAAATATATACAGGGCTGGAGAGATGGCTTACAACCATATGGCTTACAATATATATAGTTTCCTTAGCCTCTGTTTCTGCATGGCTTTAAATAAGTCAAATTACTTATAATTAAGATTAAAATACACGATATCTAACAACCAGTTTTCCTTGGGTACAAATGAAACAGAATGATTATTATCCAATATGTCATTACTTTGACTGTAAGACACAAATTGACTATAAAACAGATCACATTCAATCTTCTTAGCAATGTGTCCATTGAGGTTTCTAGCATGCCTTAAAGAGAATGGATAACCAATATAGATTTAAAAAGTCGGCTAAATGAAAGATTAAATGACTCAATATGGTGTATATTGCAGAAATCAGCCTCTTTAACAGATATGATGACATTTTGTTATTATTGAGAATGTAAGTTTGTAGATTTTATCCTTACCTGATAACTTTAATCAAATATGAGCAAAACATCATTTGTTTGCCTTTTTTCTTTCAGGATCTTTCTTTTCTCAGGCTGAAAGTCTATTCTGAATAGATAATGACTCAATCACTGTGCTTAAAAAAATCAGTGTTCTACTATTCTTTGATGTGCACGACTGGTTCTGGTTCTATTACACTTTTGTGTATTTTTTGTGAGTTCAATTTATTGCCACTCCCAGTCTGATGTGCCTTTAGCTTCTTGGTTACCAAGGGGATGCCAATATTCAAGCTCAGGAATCTATGCTTTGCTTATTGTGTACCTGTTATGAGATTGGTGACATAGTGTTATGTGCTTTGAGTATAATTGCCACATGATGCTAACAAGTTAATGTTTTATGAGCTTAATGATATTCAGGTCTAAAGTTGTCACCATGCCCTTTCTATCTTTTGGGAGACTGTAAGTCCTTGGAAGTTAGCTTCATCTCAGACATTTCTTAGCTAGATTCTACTACTGTATCCATAGAGACATTCACCTGTGTGTCACATGAAGCAAAACCTTTTCCATCTTTCCTTAGCACAGATTCTTTGAATGCAGAACATGTATATTATTTATCATTTTTCTGAAAACAAAATATATTGTCAGATGCAGACTTCCTGGGTTAAATATGATACTGCAATAGGAACAGCTTAGAATTTAGATTGCATTAACTTGCTTCTCTCACAGTTTTTTTAAAATCTGAATCAAATGGTATTAACAATTGATTTGTCTCATGAGTGAAGAGGACCAAGTGAGACAACATTTAGAAGGATGTCTGAAATGTAATGAGCACACAGTGAATGTTATCTGTTATTATTCTGACAGTAAATCCTGGCCAAATGAATGAAAAATAAAATAAAGACCAGAGTTTATTTCATTAGTACTCAATTCCTTCCAATGCTTCATCCAACAATTCCTAACGTTAATAAGTAAGTTTAAAAGTGCTAATTCTACAAATGTATATTTTGCCTCCTTGTGTGAAATTTAAATTCATGGGCTCTTCTATCTTTTTACCTTATTAACATGCTCTAAACAACAAATTGCTTTGAACTTCATGTTAAAGGTGTCCCTTTTACTCCTGCCATGCACTGGCCTCATGAATTGGATCTCACCACAACATGATGTCAGAGGTCATTAGTTTTAATACAACCCAAGATCAAAGGTGTCTTAGTTAGGGTTTCTATTGCTGTGGTGAAACACCATGACCAAAGAGCAAGTTGGGGAGGAAATGGTTTATTTGGCTTACATTTCAATATTGCTATTCATCATTGATGGAAGTCAGGACAGGAACTCAAACAGGTCAGGATCCTGGAGGCAGGAGCTTATGTAGATTCCATGGAGGGGTGTGGTGCTGTGGGATGTTCTCTATCCTGTGAAGGTGTTGCTCTGACTGGTTAATAAATGAAGTGCTGATTGGTTAGTAGCCGGGCAGAATGTATAGGTGGGACAAAGAGAGAGGAGAAGGCTGGGAACAGGAATGCTGAGTGAGGAAATGCTTCCAGCCACCACCATGAGAAGCAGATGTTAAGATACTGGTAAGCCACAAGCCACATGACAACTTATAGATGAATAGAAATGAGTTAATTTAAGATAATTTAATTTTAGATAGCAAGAAGCCTGCCACAGCCATACAGTTTATAAGTAATATAAACTTCTGGTGATTATTTTATAAGTGGGCTGCAGGACTGCAGGGGCTTGGTGGGACCCAGAGAGAAGCTCTCTAGCTACAGTGTGGCTTACTGGCTTGCTCCCCATGGGTTGCTCATCCTACTTTATTATAGAACCCAGAACTAATAACACAGGGATGACACCCCCAACAGTGGGTTGAGCCTTCCCCTACTGATCACTAGTAAAGAAAATGCTTTCCAGTCGGGATCTTAATGAGGTATTTTTCTCAACTGAGGCTTCTTCCTCTCTGATGACTCTAGCTTGTGTCAAATTGACATAAAAACAACCACAACAAAGACAATGGATGTGTTATTTCTATTTAAAGAGATTAACTGAAATGTGAAGTATAATAAGAAATAAAGCCCAGCCTTCAGCAACTTATATATGAGAATTCCAGTTTCTGAAAGTATAAGAAATAAATCATATAGCCAGGGCCTAAGAGAATACAGTTACAAAGTTCCAGAACACAATGCATTCCTGGGGAGCTGAATATATGCCTTTATTTTTCATCTGGAAATGTGCATTACATAGTTGTATTGAGAGTAGCCAGGTCCTTAGTTTGAATTATAATTATATTTGTGTGGGGGGTGTGTGTGCATATATGTGGGCAGAGAGTAAATTCTTGGGACATCTTTACTACAAATCCATTATTTTCATTTTGGATTATAGCATTCCTTTAAAATTGATTATTTTAATTGTAGTGCTTTGTCCTATTAATGATGTCCTTGGTCTTACAGAAACTTTTCAATTTCATGATGTCCCATTTATTAATTGTTGATCATAGTGCCTGTGCACTAAGTGTTCTATTCAGGAAATTGTCTCCTGTGCCAATGCATTCTTGACTACTTGCCACTTCTTCTTCTCTCAGGTCCAGTATATCTGGATTTATGTTGAGGTCTTTATTTTTCTTGGACTTGAGTTTTGTGCAGGGCAATAGATACATGTCTATTTGCAGTCTTCTACATGCTGACTTCCAGTTATGACAGCACAATTTGTTGAAGGTGCTTTCTTTTTTCCATTGTATAATTTTGGTTTCTTTGTCAAAAAGCATTTTTTTTTAACATTTTAGTTTTGCTCAAAGTCATACATGTACTTGCACTAGCATATGGTAAGAGATTGTTCCTGAGGGAACATTGTTAGGGACCAAGATGTCAGGAACCAAACATGAACCATAGAAAGTACTAGCTAAACCAAAGAACAACTCATAAGCCCCTTCCCAGAGCAGTAACCAGAGGCCTCCCAAGATAAGAGAACATCCCACAGTCAGGTGCCATGACAACCGAAGATAAAGAGCATTCCCGGGTCAGGCAGCCTAGCAACAGAATATACTGCCCCTGACCAGTGACCTTAGCCGATATCTCGCAGGTGCACTATCTGCCTCACATGTCTTGCACCCCTTCCATGTTCTACACGCCCCTTTTCCCTTTCCCTCCTTCCTGCCCCTTCCCCCCTTATGCTATATAAACCATGTGGAGAACAATAAAGATTGGCGGCTTGATCAGAATACTGTCTTGCTGCTGTCTCTTTGTGTCACCCTGTCCTTTCATTCTCTCCCACAGGTTGGTGGCCCCGTTGACACCCCGCTGGCCGGGGCAGAACATAATTTGCCTATAACTTGCTGGTTGGAACAAAATCACTCTACAAAATATCATTCATCCTAAGTGATAGGCATTCATTTTTAATTAAATGTGCAATCTAAATAGCTATTGTATGATATCAAGTTACTAATTTATGAAGCACTGTAGTAAAATAATGCCTTTTTAAGTATCAAAAAGTTAGGTCACCAAAGACCTCATTTGTTACTGTAATCATTCTTTATAATTTTCATTATTAGTAAAGCATTTACTTGTCTTCACCAATCAATCACTGTGACTACTAGAAAAATCAGATAAATTTGCATGTTCCAAGGAAAATATCAAATGAAATGAATTATTGAAATTGAAATTTTAATATAATATTTATATTAAGAAATAAATATGTAATCCTCTGCTAACAATGTTATCAATCCATATTTAGGATTGTGAGGGGCAATCTCTGGCACCACTGTTATGACTATTTGGAAAATTTACTATGTCTAGAAAAAGATTCAGCTCCTAAATTACTGCCCACTAGTTTGCACATTCTAAATTTGTTAACTGAATAAAGAAAGTCTTTCCAATGTAGATTTTTAGCTCCAGCTCTAGTAGTCTTTATACTATTTTCCACTGAAGCATAGTTGGAATAGTTTGGATATGCTTGGGTAAATTTTATCATAGGTAAACAACTCACCCAACTACTTTAATTAAAGTAGGAATTTCTACATCCTATACTGGGCTTTTTAATCTGTGTTGTCCTTTCTCTACATGTTGTTGCTTGACCCTTCATGGCTAGGAACGTAACTATCCTGTAGACTCCTCTCTTCATGTATTCCCTGTAATCTAGATTATATTACCTTATGTTGTCTTTTTGTCTTTACTAAATCTATATTGAGATAGAGATGACGAAAAGTTGAAAAATTAACATATAAATCCTTTTAGATAAAAAATTATATAATGAAAACCTGTGACTTATTTATTCAATATTTAAATTAAGTGTGGGAAGCTCTCACTCAAAGTTTATGTACACATAGTCAAATTAGTGATAGATATAAGTGTTAGCAAATATTTGTGTGGATATCAAATGTCTGTACTTGCTTTGTAGGCTTGTTTTCCAGTGTTATTTTGAAGGTGGTGGAGCTTTTCAAAGGCCTGGCCAGTGGAAGTCAGTAGAAACCCACTCCACAAGATATAACCCATACATGACATTGCTTGAGTGACCAAAAAACAGAGATAAGGGCTGGAGAGATGGCTCAGCCATTAAAGGCTGGGCTCACAACCAAAAAACAGAGATATGGTAGCTCAGAGACCTAAGGTCAGTGATTTATTCATTCATCAGTGAAGCTTCCTCCTACAGCCAATGGGAAGAGATGCAGAAAACCATAGCCAAACATTATGGGGAAAGAGAGTCCTTGAAACATAGAGTTCTACATGGGATATTTCTGTAATATCTCAGCCCTCAGAGCTCTGGGAACTCTGGAGGGGAAGAGGAGGCAGGAAGTATGAGAGCAAGAGGGGATGGAGCATACTGGAAGATCAAGGCCTCTGAATCAGCTGAGCAAAGCTCAGGTGAACTCACAGAGCCTGAAGGAGCAAGCCCAAGGCTGGTATGGGTTGGCACCAGATCCTCTAGATATGTTATAGATTTCTGCTTAGTACTTTTTGTAACTCCTTAGTGTGTGAATGAGTGTGTCTCTGGTTCCTGTTTTCTTGGGGCTTTTTCCCTTTTGTTAGTTTGCCTTATCCAACTTTGATGTAATTTTTTTGTTTTATCTTTTTATATTTTATTTTGTTATGTTTTGGCCTTATCTATTAGAAATCTGTTCTTTTTTGCCAAGGAAAATTTTAAGAGCCATGTCATATTGCCTGCCTGAGTTAAATTTCTGTTGTTCAGTATTGAGCCACTAACCAGAAACTTTTGACAAGCCTGGACAAGTCTTGTGTTATTAGAAAATAAGTTAACATTTCCTTAGCTTTCTGCTACATTGACCATAAGTAACAATGTTTTGTGGTTAGGTTACTTGATTGGGTTGCTTGGCAACTCAACAGTCCCCTGATCTTTTCCCAAAGGAAGTTTCCTGGTCTGCTTACTATAAAACCCACCTGAGAAAAATAAACTTTTGCAGCTTGATCAGAACACTGTCTTGCTGCCAGTTCTTTGTGTCTCTTCTCCCTTTCATCGCCATTCCCACTTCTAGGGTCTCTGCTGAAGATCCCATCCCGCTGGCCGGGACACTTTTCTAATAAGGGAAAGAAAGAAGTGGAACTGGAGGGGCAGGGAGGTGAGGAGGAACTGGGAGGAAGAGAGGCAGGGCAAATTGTAATTGCAATATATTATATAAGAATAAAATCTATTTTAAAAAAAAAATAAAAAATTCAAAAATATATTTCCATTTTGAAACTATGTTGGCATAACTATAGAGATAGTAACAGTTAGCTACTGAGGTAGCCTAGGTGAGCTAGTCTAGTCCCTGGAATTAAATCAAACCAAAGATTTTTTTTAATTTTGCATGTGAAGGTTCTTATTGTCATTCCTACTATTATTAACATCATCATTAGTAGTAGTATAATTGTGTGTGTGTGTGTATGTGAACATGGGGTGTACACATGCCAATCCTCATGTATGGAGGTCAGAGAACAACATTCAGGCAGTAGTTCTTTATTTTTTCTATGGGTTCTGAGGTTGAACTCATGTTTTCAGGTTTTTATACAAGTTTTCTCGTCCCTTTACTCAACTGTTTACTTGCTTGTTTTGTTTTTGAGATAGTGTGTCATGTAACACAGGCCATCCTTGCATTCCTTGTGTAGTAAAGAATGACCTTGACTTTCTAATTCTCCTTCATTAGCATGAGATGATAGATATATATCATTACACCCAGCTGTAAGGTCATGAGACAGCTTCAAATTTGTACAGCATTTATATTACTTAAGACACATATTACTGTAGGGGTGGTTGTCTGTACTTCGCCTCTGAAGCGCTGGCCCTAGTAGGCATCAGGTAACTTCTAGGTACCAGCTCCCACCTGGCGCATGACTGAAACGGGGACCCCTTAAGACATGAGATACATATGTGCTTGTTCTCTCTTGGCTACCTTGTGATCCTGGATGCCTTAACCAATCTCTTTGCTTGCTGTAAGTTTACCCAAAATAAACCTCTTCTGACTATCGGATAAACTATGTGGAACTGCCTCATTAATTTCTACTATGTTTGGCACCCAATGTGGGGCCTGAACCCATGACCATGGGATTAAGATTCCATATTCTACCAATTGAGCTAGCCAGAAGATAGTATATAGGAATGGATATTTCTACCATGTAAACCAAGTAAGAAGTTAGACTTTTGTAGAAAAGATCTCTGACTTGATTCAACAATGAAAATTAATACTTCACCAGTTGACAGGAATGGACCCAGTAGAAACTGTAGTACCTTTAACTAATGAAGAAATTTCCTCACTATGGAAAGATAATGAATACTGGCAAAGAGCCTCCTGTGAATTTTGAGAGAGATGAACAACTGTTATCCCAAAAGCAGGATAGTAGAATTCATAAAGAAGACTGAATGGGTCCTTCTTCACATTTTATGACAAAAGCCAATTTCTTGATTCCCCATATTCTATACTGATGCAAATAAATCAGGGAAATCAGTATACAAATCAGGAGAATTAAGTGAAGTGGTTCAAAGTCCACACAACTCTGTACAAAAAGAACTTTATGCCATTCTTATGATACTGATGAACTTCACAGAACCCCTCAACATAGTCACTGACTCTCAATATGCAGAGAGAGTTGTTTTATATAGTGAAACTGCTGAATTTATTCCTGATAATACAGAATTAACCTCAGTATTTATACAATTACAGGAAATCATCAGAAATAGGGAGCATCATATATACATATATCACATCAAATCCCATATGGGTCTACTAGGACCTCTAGCACAAAGTAATGATGAAATTGATCAGTTACCAATAGGTGATGTTCTAGAACCTCAAAATTTCATAAGAAACACCATGTAAATACCAAAGGGTTGAAGAAGGATTTCCTCATCACTTGGCAACAAGTCAAAGATACTGTAAAAAAAAAATGTCCTACTTGTTCCTTCTGTAACTGGACTCCATTACCCACAGGAAGCAATCAAAAAGGTATACAAAGAAATGGAATTTGACAGATGGATGTGTTTCATTTCATAGAATTTGGAAGATTAAAGTATGTACACCATACCATTGACACCTTTTCAGGAATTTAATAAGCAACTCCTATGAGTTCTGAAAAGGCTGATTCTGCGATTACACACCTATTAGAAGTTATGGGCATCATGAGACTAACTGTACAAATTAAGACTGACATTCCCTGGCATATGTCTCAAATGAAATGAGACAAGTTTTTTTTTAATATGATTTTGTGTTTGTTTTGCTTATTACAATATAAAGCATGTTACAGGTATACCACGCAATCTCACAGGCCAAGGAGTCATAGAAAGATTCAACTGAACTTTAAAGGATATGCTAAATAAACAGGAATAGGTAACAACACCTTCTAGAAACAGATTATATAATACTTTAACAACAATGAATTTTCTCAATTCTGATGAGAAAGGAACAACAGCTGTGGAGAGACACTAGACAACAGAAAAATCTTCTGAGCTAAACCAACCACTTTACTTCAAAGATGTGTTGAACTCAGAATGGAGACCAGGATATGTCCTAATTTGGGAAAGGGGTTTTCCTTTTGTTTCTGCATGAGAATAAAAGCTATGGATACCAACAAAATTAATAAAAATTTGATTCAAACAGGAGAAACCCCTTGATGAGGAAAAATAAAAGCTCATTCAGTGATGCAACCTGTCTACAAGATGTAAGAAAAATTTAACAAACAAGGGTTGGGGCAGGGTTCTGTTTTCTGTCTTTACAGGATAATAGACACACACATCTTCCAGAACTCATAAGGCCTTGGATACTTAGACTTACACAACAGAAGGATAAGAAACTGTTGTTATCAGTATACTCTGCAGCATAATATCTCACCACCTAACATCAATCTCTTTTTAACTATAGAAGAGTTGTGGCCCCAATTCTGTCATAATTCATTCTGGCTTTCTAGTTGGAAATGTGTCTCTCTCCTCTAAATCCGAGCATGTTGCTAAAAAGAAAAAGTTTAAGTTACTCTGTCTCATGTCAGAAGAGCCACCTGGTGTGATCTAAAGAAAATCAGTAATTTAAGGATCATTGTCATCCAGACTCTAATTCTTTCTATGCTTTTCCTTGCCTTTGAAGAACTCTCTCTCTATCCAGTATAAATCCAAAAATTTCCATCTTGATACTGAAAATGTTCAAGTTTTTTCACACACACACAAAAATAAGTCTTCCAATACCAATCTCTGAAGTCTCCAGAAGGAAGATAGGGCCCCACAACAATGACTCTACCCAATGCAGAATGATGCCATGATATTCACAAACATTACTCAGTTATCAAACTTGGACCAAAAACTTTTCAAGAAAGTTCTATAATAAGATGGTCCAGCATACTACACTTCTAGCCAGAATCTCCGGCAACCTTACTCTAAAACTGGCTCCAGAATCTATGGTTAGTCCAACTGAGACCTCACTATCTGAACTTTCTTACAGGACCCCACAGAGATGCTGTCACCCCAAAACAACAGGAAGCAATTCTAAGAAAAAGATGCCCCCTTTCCCAAATTTTTATGTTTCTCACATTATGGATGATGGTTATAAGGTTAGGGTTGAAAAAAATATTGGACTCAGGATTCTCTTTAAGAAAAGAAAAATGGGAATAGATAGGTATCGGATGTTAAGGTAGATTATTATATATACTAGTAAACTAATTTAGTGAAATATCAGCCTTAGATAAATTGCCCTGTTATGGATTCTTGTATATTGACAGAAATATAAACTATTTTTATACTCTTATTTAAGATAATTAGCATATTGATACAAATACCAAACTATATTTGTTATAATGCATGTATATTTCTACTCATATTTGAAATGTTTGTATATTGATACAAATGTAAAATTATATCTGTCATACTGTATGTATGTTCTAGCTCTGTTTAGGATATTTTGTGTATTGATACATATTTAAGATTATTGTCATATTGCATATTGCACTACACATTCCTACCTCTGCTTAAGCTACTATGTGTATTGTCACAATTTTGAGGTCATTGTCCTTCTACTGTACATTTGCTTATAGACTGTTTACCTTGTTTACATGAATCCTTAGTTGTTAGGTAATTTAGGTAGATAAGACTTACAAATTTATAGTGACCTATGCTTGTCATCTCTATAGTTATGTTAGTTAAGTTATCCAGATTTACAGATATATAGGTCAGATGGACAGGTAATCTTCAAACACATTATGGACCTAGAGAATATGGCATTTAAATAACTTAAAATTCTGTTGACATGAGACATGGTTACTCCTGACAGCACTGATTTGATCTTTAGAGAATATAGAGCTTCTGAGACATTTCTGTTTGGAAGTTTGTCTTCTTCTTGGCACAAAATGTCCTACTGGGCCAAGAACTGCCCTTGCCTCAATTGCTGACAGCATGAATACTGTCCTTTGGAATGAGCGAGATATAAGGATAAGCAAATACTGAACTCTACCAAGACAGGGTAAGACAATCTTTCAAAACACCTGCTTCTGAAAATGATCTGCCAGATACTCTAGGCTTGTAGCCAATTAGAATGCACCAACGATTCTGAGAAACTTTAGGTGACTCTCCAGGTTGCCAGCTGTCTCTGTTTACTCTTGCAAGACTCCCCAAAGTTGCTTGCATCCTTCTCCCATTTCTTAGGTATTATTATATACTTTCTCAGGTCTTTGAAGACAAACAGTTATAGTTACAATCTTCTTGTATCTTAGCTAGAACATAATAAGTATTAGATTCAGGTTCTTCAAGATAGGACACCTTTTGGAATGATCTCTGTATGTGCCATTTACCTATGCTCCAGACTTCTCTGGATGTTAGTATGTGTCTCTAGTTTGATGTTGCTCTTGTTGTTTGCAGTTCCATTTGTTTATGTCATCACCCTTTATTTCTTCATGATAATTATTCCTACTGTATATAGTTTTGTTTTAGGTTAGAACTTTCTTCCTTAGACAAATGGGGGAGATGTAGGAGTAGTTGATTGTGCTTTACCCCTGAATCACCACCCCTAGTAGGCAGCAGGTACCTGCTAGATACCTCCTCCTGCCTGGGGCATGGTTAAGATGGGGACTCCTTAATATTTGAGATGTGTTTGTGCTCACTTTCTCATGGCTACCTTGTGATCCCGGATGCTGGACCACAGACAAAGTCAGAGTTCTCCAGAGAACTGCTTTTTACTGTGCCTCATTTCTCCTGCATCCCTTAACCCACCCCTTTGCATGCTGTAAGTTTACCAAAATAAACCTCTTTGAGTATCAGATAAACTATGTGGAATTGCCCCATTATTTTCCACTACATATTACTTATAGGTATATTGACTTTTTTATCCAGGCACAATGAGAAGTGATAAAGGAAGACATTCAGATAATAGAAAAATAAGTTAGAAAAATATTTGCCTTTGAAATATGTATCATCAAATTCATGTTATAATTGATGAATGTTTTCTTACTTTGCTTTTTGCTTTTACCAACATGATAATTTCTTTATAAACCATGCATTAAAGCACAAAAATAAACTAACTTTCATATAAACTTAAGACATTTTTCTTGTTTTTCTTTGTTTTATATTACTATTTTCCCTGATCATTTCATAATTTGTGTTTTCATATAAATTATTTTAGTAGTGTGGCCTTTGTTCTTGAAGAATATCTATAAATATTCTGATGTATTTATTATTGCAACATTGTTTTCATATATTCTATCCTAAGAATTTCACTTTTATCATCCTACAAAGAAGTTATTCATAGTAAAATGTTTAAGATTTGTTCCTAAATAACAGTACCCTGAAGTCTTTATTAAGTTTAAAGAGATTATTTTTTAAGGTCTTGCAGATGAATCCTAGGAAATAAAAGAGTCATGGCAAATATTTTCAATAGCACAGTGGCTTCATAGAACATTGCATCATTATTAAGTAAACAAACTTCTCTAAATGCCCAAATGTAGGGGAACATGTTAGAAAACATGCACTTTTTCAAATAAGTCAGGAATAATCATTTTCCTCAAGGGACACCTGGAGTTAATTGTCTCTCTCTTGACAGATTAAATAGATGCAGGTCAGAGGGTTGGAATGCAGTGTAGTCACCAAGGCAGAGGACTTTGTGTTGGCTAGAGCAGTGCCACCTACATAGGTCTTTAACTGCATAAATATTTGAAGCAAACTGTCACTCTGCTGATGAAAGCTGGTATGTGTTGTTGGGTACTTGGCATTCCTCCCTTCTGTGGACTTAAAATAAATTAAAGGTTTAAAATTATTGGAAAGAAAATTTAGCTTTAACTAAACTCCCCAGATCAAAGTCTTCATGTGTAAAACAGGAAATCTAACCAACTGTTCTTCTTCCTTAGGTGGCCTCTTATTTGTTTTCCTTCTTTCTTCATATTGTTAATTCCTTTCTCTCTCTCTTTCTCTTTTGTCTATGAACAGAAATATATAAGCAAAATAAACATCATTTATGCTATCAATATCTTTAAGATAACTCAACATCAATCTTTGTTAGTTACTAACAGACTCTGAATCCTAAGTTGTAGTCCATTATTAAGTATTTATGAGAAAGGGATGAAGAAATCTCAGACCTCTTTCCCTTGTGGAATCTGTTGGCTAGAGTGAGTTTAAAGGTATCAGGAGCATAAATAATTATATCCCCCATGATGTGACATAACATAGTCTTGAAAAGTACAAAAGAATTGCCATTTGTGTTCAGAGAAGAAAGAGGACCAACGTAGGACAGTGGTCAAGATAAGATTCAAATAACTAATGTTGGCAGATGTGTCATTTTAAACCTCAACTTATCCCTTACTTGATGAAAATTGATGTCAAATTATAAACTTATATATTTTTTGAAGTTCCTTCGGAATATAGTAGTTACTGAATAAATAGGCCAAATGGAAGCCATCTTTAGTTATTAGCTTATTTTTCATTCTGACCTCTTCTGTTATTTGAATGTTTTTCTTACAAATAGTAAAATAATTTAATTAAAAAATCAAAGCCAATCTTATAACACATTCTTCTGTATCAGTCACAATAGTTTCTTCCCAATCCTGTGCTACATAAAATCAAACTTGAAAGTTACTATGGTACACATGGGTATTATGGATAAGGCCAGAGCATCAGAGGTTTAAGGTCAGCATGATCTGCACATACAAAGGCCTGTATTATTTAAAAAAATTATTTCTGTAAATGTGATTGCTGAAGAAGTGTCTTGAGGCATAATTAGAAATAAATGAATTTTTTATAGATTGTTATTTATGATTCTATATAATATGCCTTTATCTATTCACTCATTGATCAGACTCTGAGTACTGGTCTTTCAAGCACTCTTTGAAGTTCTTGGCAGTGTGGCAGACAAATATCTTTGTTATGTAAAGTGACTTTGATGTTGTGAATGTCATAGTATTTTATAGTCACATGAACAACTTAGTAATCCCGTAGTATGAAATAAAGTAGGCATGGGTTAGACCTGCACTATGAGACCAGTCTGCTGAGGGGAGCTCGATAGTCCTGCCACAGGCTTTACTAATTCCAGATAGGATCAGTTGTCACATTATGGAAGCAAAAGGAAGTTGGGTTGAAGTTAAATTATGTGCCTATAAACAAAGTAGTTGAAACATATAAGGTAGAAAAAAACCATGAGGGGTGGTAGGTCAGCACAGGATGCCTGGATTTGGGTTCTTCTTACAGAGGGGTACCATCACCATGAAATCAGGTAGTGTTCATTTATGAAAACCTTTTCACAGGAGGATAAGCATGCCATGAGAAAGAATGAATGTATGAGGAGATATTCATGACCACACTAATTAGAGCTGGAAATCCAAAGGGGACATCAATGCATTCAGGTAAGAATGTGGTCAGTAAACAATCAAAGCACTCTTGGGTAAATTATATAGGGTTGCTTGTGCAGGAAAGGTGTTATCATAGATCCCAGGAGTGTTTCCATTAATTAGTTATTAAACAGAATTTACTGTGATTATCAAACACTAGGATGAGATAAGGTTCTGAATAGATATGTGAAGTTTTGCACTGGATCTGTTATTTTGAAATATCTCTTAAATGTAGTGGCAATCTAATGTAGGTGGGATACTTCATGGAGTCTGAAAGGCAGAAACTATAACTAGAAGAAGCCCCCTTAAGATTCTAAGGAGATTAATGCCAATACAAGACAGTTAATTTTTAGTTTCTTATTAATTTTATTATTTCTTCCTGCTTTTATCACAGGGATAATGATTTGTCAAGATGAGCTATGACTACACATGTCAGTGGGTGTTCTTGCACAGGTTACCAGTCTTTACTTCTCAGCACAGAAACATCAGGGAGATTGTCCAGAACAAAACCCGGTGGGTTTTTCTCCTCTTTGGAACTCTGCTATCCTGGGTGTCTAATAATCTTACAAAAGCTTTAAATAGACCTCTTGTTACAGTCTCTGAATCCCTGACTCTATGAAAATGACTCCTTACCACCTACAATTAATATATGCTAATAAAAATTCATAGTATAAAAAATGATGTAGCAGGAATCTTAACAGGTCTTATTAATAAAATCAAACCTGTAGCCAGGTATTGGAGTGAATGCTGGAACGTCAGAGAGACAGAAGAGGCCACAGCGTCCTCACCTTGCCAGTTCCTCAGCTGATCCTATTTCCTCAAACTGGAAACCTCTGTGTCCTCATCCAGAATGAATCTCAACTGAACTGCAGCTCCAAAGCCTAAAAGCTTAACCAGCCAAAGGCTGCTAGTTTCTGGTCCTCACACCTTCTATACCTTTCTGCTATCTGCCATCACTCCCTGGGATTAAAGGCATGAGTCAAAATGCTTGGCTGTATCCTTGAACAGATGCATTTCTACCTCTGGAATTCTAGAATTAAAGGCATGTGCTACCACTGCCTATCCTCATGTTTAATATTGTGGCTGTTCTGTCTCTGACCCCAGATAAGTTTATTAGGGTCACACAATATTTTGGGGAACACAATACCACCACAGGTCTAGTACCTTTTCCTCAATTTTTTTATAGAATTGAAAGATGCTTTCAATGTTACATTCCATTATAGCCTTCAAGTTTCATTCTAATTACCATTCTTCAGTCATTTTAATATTTATTAACTTTCAATATCACTTTAGAAGCAAATTGTGAATTAGATATTTGCCATTCCAATAATTAAATTGTTTATGAGTACTAAAATCACATATAAAATTATTAAAATTAATATTTAATGGAAATATTATTAAGAAAAATTAATAATTTATGTTTGCCTAATATTACATATTTCAGAATATACTGAATGTACATGATGTATGTTGCATGAGGATGCAAAATTAACTGGAGAGTCTGTAAGTATAAAATGGAAGAAATATAGGTTAAATATCTGCATGCATTTTAAAATTTATTTATTATTTAATTAGCTTTTTTGTTAATTTGTTTCATAGTAATTATTTTCTGGTATCATTTTTTTATTGAAGTTCCATTTTTAAGTTCTCAAATTTAGCCTTGTTTGTGACTCATTTTTCATCTTAAAGCACTAATGCTCACCTGTGATAGAAATGTATTTTTGATATGCTAAGAGGAATCAAGAAATGAGAACCATGATATTTAATAAATATGCAAACATGAACAAAACATGTAGCCCTCCTCCCTCAAGAAGCTGTCAACCTAGGGATATTTTATGAATGAAAGTCAGTCACATGTCACATATTTTCTCTTACTAGACTTTCAGCCCAAGTCTAGTAAGTTATAGCCAGTGTGAGAAAGAGAAAGGATACCCTCAGAGATGAAAAACAACATTCTTACAAGTAAACATACCGCTTATATTCCCCAGGGAAGCGTTGGAGAGTAGGAGTGGGGAGAATGTTGATACAATGGTGTGGGCCACTGGGTATACACAGGTATTCATGGAAAATAAAGGTTCTCAAATGATTGTGACAGGTGACAGCCCGGAATCTGCCATGTCAAAGTATACATGGGCTATGATTGCCATTTTTTATAAGTAACAGTTATAATATCCATTTTTGTTACTACAGAAAAATAAGAGTATATTGTACTTCAAGTTTATGTAGTATTTTTCAAGTCTAAAAATTTGTTCTATCACATTTCTGAAAACTACAAATATATTTCATTTTATATAGCCTTTTTCTTCCTTCTGGGATTTTGGAATGGTGTATGATTTGTGGGTGGTGCTATATAGACATGGAGAACTGATACCCTCTGTTTTGTTCCATCTACTTTTTAACAGGCAGTAGCAGAATAAAAAAATGAAAAGCTGAATATTGCATCTGGTCACTAAAGTCTAGAAAAATGTGGATATTTGCACAGGGAGAAAGAAGGATTTATTTGGACCGTTTCAAAAGCTGAGGTAAAATCACAGCCTGTCCTCACATTCCTCACAGTTCCTCTGGGGAATCAGTGACATACTTCCTAAGAACAGGCATGCTCCTGTGCTACTCGTTTGGTTAGTTTTGAGTTAACACAAATTGAAAATATCTTTTGCAAAGAAAACTCTACTATTAATTTAATCACACAAATTAAAACTAAATCCACAACAGAAATGAAGAATCTGACCATGGACAGTTTTCAAACAAAATGGAAAACAATACAATTCAAATCATGCATGCACATCCAGATATGCAGTCATATGTGTGTCAATTGTACATATTATATATGCACGATATACATAACACATATTTTATATATATTATATAATAATATAATGTATAGCTGCACACACACACACACACACACACACACACACACACACAAGGAAAAGAAACAAGTGAATGAGAAATGAGTTCTTTCAGATTTTCAACTTCTTAGCAAAGCCCATCAGTACAAATGAACCAGCAGAATTAAGCAGAGGAGATTGAGGCCAGAGGATTTTTCAGCCTTTGAGGCTCTAGAATAAATTCATACCCTCTAGAGTGAACAATACAGTAGAAGTGTATTGTATAAATAATATCATAGAGAAAAGTTGTTAGGGATATAGATATTGGAAAAAGAGAAAGAATTCTTTGTTTTTTATTTTATTTCATAATTAATTTAATTTTACATATCAGTCACAGATTACCCCTGTTCTCCCTCCTTCCATCCCACAGTCTTCCCTCCCAATCCATCCCCAATTCCCACCTCCTCCAAGGCAAGGTCTCCACAGAAACTTACATCCTTCTCATCCTTACATCCGGGGATATGATTTGGGACAGGAAGAATCCATTTTCTTGCCTTGTGGAATTTAAGTGATATTGCTGAGAATGTGTAATTTTGTATTGCTATTAGTGTTGGTTATTTGACCATGTAGTTACATCTTCAAAACGGCCATTTCTGTTTGAGGAAACTCAGGAAAAAAGCTCTTGATACTAAAACTCACATGGCAAATTACTGATAGCAGGTGTGTGCATTATCTTTCCATTTCAACTATTGAGCCTGTCCTCACATTCCTCACAGTTCCTCTGGGGAATCAGTGACATACTTCCTAAGAACAGGCATGCTCCTGTGCTACTCATTTGGTTAGTTTTGAGTTAACACAAATTGAAAATATCTTTTGCAAAGAAAATTCTACTATGGAGCTAGCTGGCAGATTAATTACCAATTAAATAAATTGAAATGTACAATGATAATAAATGTTTCTAATTTTTAAGAGAACAGAAGTTTTTACAAAAAAATATTTTGAACTGTTTTCTCTTAATAGTTACTTACCAAGTAACTTAAATTATATAATTACACGTATGTATATGTGTGTTTGTGTGTGTATGTGCATGCACACATGAGTGCACACATATACATATGTGCAAATTTGATCTTTTTATACAAATACTTTTGAAGTCTTTTTTGGTTCATCTTACTCATTGAGTCATTGAGATTTTACATTCTAGCACACATAATTCTATAGTATCTTTATAATTAGCTGGCTAACTTCAGCCAAGGCATTACCTGAATATTGAAAGGAGACTCATTTGAATTATTTTCCTTAAAGTCTCTCACAAATGTTTAGAACTTTGCATATTTTAATAAATATTTTCTTGGTTTGGGAATATTCTGAGTAAGGTCCTCAAGGAAAAAATAGAGATATTTAGGGCAGCTTCTTCCTCTGCTGCTTCTATATCCTATGGCAGGACTTCAACACACATGGACCATGTCCAATACAGATACACTTAAGAAAGGAAGAATTGTCAGCTGAAACCAGTTGTCAGGAAGCCCTGAACATGGGGAAATCCCAGGTGTTGTGATGAACAGAAATTACCTTCAACACAGACCCAAATACTGGAAACCTAGAAAATATCAGAGACATGCTAGACAACCTTAGCCTCTCAGTCCAATTTTGTCTTGAGTTTGACACTGCTGAGGAACAGTAGCAAGAGTATAAATTTTAATTGTCTTTAAATAGAGAAATAAATTAAGGAGTATAATGCTTATGTGATAAATTTAGATCCCATCAGGTATTTTTACTCATCACTTGCAAAATGTAGATATTCATAGTATCATTCATAACTTCAAAATGCATCTACATACAAGAACAGATATTATGCCAAACAATTCTCCCTTTTTTCTTAATTGTGATAATGATTAGGCTCTTTATGAAAATATTACAGGCCAGGCTCCTTATCAGTTGCTTACCTATATCCCTCTTGATGCTCAATGGTAGAAATGGGGTAATGTCCACAGTCTGTTTATGAATACAATTTTATAACCAGTAATGCTGACACTTAATTATTTTATTCATGATTATTGCCATTGAATATAGCAAACTTTCCATAAACATGTAAACATGTTTATTTTGTGGGTATGAGTATATGGGTGTATTTATCTTGAAATATTGAAACTGCATTGAAAACCATCTAAACATCAACAGGATTTTACATGCCAACTCTGTTCCTTGTTTTCTACATAGTTTGCTCTACTCCAGGCCAGTTTTCTCAGACTGTTCCATTTCCATCTCTGGTACTCTCAGGGTTTTTGCTTCCTAAGCATTATGTTCCTTGCTTCCTATTGCAAACCTCCCTGTCATGGTAACAGTTTTCCAGATTTTACTTTTCCTAAATGGAAACTCCAATTAAAAGGTGATTATGTAAAAAAATCTGTGTATTGTAGTAAACATGACATTTCTTACCACAGTCATGTTATTTGAGTGAGTCCTTAATTTACTCATCTTTTGATATTTCACATCTTATCTCTTTATTGCTCTTATGAACTATATGTATATCACTGATTCACTGAAAAAACAAGATTGCTGTTTTGCCAAAGTAAGGTTAAAAAAATAAGAAGCTAAATGCTTTCATGCTGGACTGAACATTCCAGAATAGAGGGAAGCCTGCCCATATAGTCTTGAGAATCCTTCTGCTTTAAAAATAGACATATTCCTGTACCAACTTATTTGTAAACACATAAGCATCCATTTCTTTTATTATCAAATCACTTTATGTGAGGCTTCCATTTCGTTTTGGTAACTTTCAAAAGTTATTTTTTTAAGATGTTAAATCAGATTATCACTGATGACTTAACAGAGAACACACTTATTTTATCTGGGCACACTTGGTCTCAGATTCTCCCAGGAATTGTTCTGGAGCAGACAGTGGAAGTTGACCCATCAGTCAACTTGTACAAAATCTTCTCTGAAGACCATGAGGTAGCAGTTTGCCCTAGTCACTGAATGAGCCATTTATAGAGATTTATACGTGGGAAAAGAAACATGATCTGTTTTAGAAGCTCAGGCTGTGCATTTAGAGTATTATTCACATAGCTAGGACATAGCTACAGGCATGTTGGCTGTATGTATTAAAGTCTCTGGAAAGAGGTAAATTGCCTAATGAACTTTCAAGAATTCTAAACTTTATAGAAATCCAGAGTGAAACCAAAGCCCAATCTCCATCAAGACATCTGGGGCAAAATACCAAGGGTTCTTGGCTAAAATGTGAGTTACTAACAATCATGCGTACCATACAGACTAGGAAGATAAAGAGCAGGATTCTCAATTATGAAAATCATTGACATTAAATATTTTCTTTCCTATTTACAACTTCATCCATAAAATATGTAAAATGATTTCATAAAAGTACTGATGTTAAATAATCATGAGCAATGAAGAGAACTATTGCAATGTGTCATATTTTCTATTAAAATGAAATAAAACAGAGATTTTCTATTTTCTAAGCCATTCAGATAAATGGAAGTTTTATCATCAGATTTGTTTTAATGAATGAACTAGAAGACAGCTTTGTTTGTGGACAATTCTGAGAGGTTCAAGAGTCCTCTGGCAAAGAGAGTATTATGGTAGCCTACAAAATTTTCAATATAAAACTAATAAATCTCCCTGATAATTTCATTTTATTCAATATTTCAGATATTTTTGCTAGTTTAAAGAGCATTTTAAATCCCTAGAATGTAACTAACTAGGAAAAGTTTAGACAGAATTTTATCCACATCCAGCTTACTAAGATTTAGTTTGAATTTTTTTTTAACCTAAGGTTAATTAAACATTAGGACCCATAAACTGAGCTATCAAGATGGATCAGTAGGTCGAGGTGCTTGCTTCTGAGACCCAGCCCCTGATTTCAATCCCTGAGACTTTCACAGTAGAAGAAAGAAAACTATCATTTCTGCAAATTATCCTCTGATGACCTCCACTTGTGCACCATGCTATAGAAGTGTGAACACACACACACACACACACACACACACACACACAATTAAAATGTAACTTATGAAATGTGGTCGAAGTTTCAGAAAATATGCTTTACTTACCTGGTAGAGCTACAAGAGGAATGATTAATGGAGGAATAACAACACAGGGCTTGTGGGAACCAATGAGAATACAGACATGTCTGAGGAAAGATGTTACTAAGTCACATCTCATGAGGACCAATAAGAACACAGATGTGATTAAACAAGGATGATGCACTTGGCATTCATCACCCGAGCACCAACAGGGCTGTTTCCATTCTACCTTGTTACACATATCATTATAATCTAGAAAAAATGCAGCCCATCACTGGCACATAAAGAGAAGCCTTGGTTTTGTTCTGTTGGACACAAACAATTGCTTAACAACACCCATATCAGATGGTCTATGTTGGGTAAACTTAAAGGTGATTCAACTATTATATGAAAATTGCATATTTAAAGAGTTTGCTGACATTTCATCATATATGAGAAGTTTCCTGACATTTATTTTAACCTAGCAAAACTTACAGAAATACAAACATCACCTTGTCTCACTAAATTATTACATGCTTTCCTGTGATGTTCTTAAGAGAAAAATAATTAGTAGACATTTCTTACAGAAAAAAATCTAGTAAATGGAATTAAATTATACCCTTCCCTTGAAATTATAAAATATATGTATAAAAAGACTCTCAGAATATGGACCATAGGCAAAGGACAGAAGTATCAAAACATGGAGAATGATGAGGTGAGACTAATAGTTGTCTAGCTTCCTACCAGAAGAAAGATTTTTGGGTCATGGTGATGAGGGAGGAAAATTAAACGTGTGTTCCTGAAGTGATTGAACTAACAGTACAGAGGTCTAAGATAGGAGAGTTTATTTTGATGACATAGCTCCATGTGGGAAAGACATGCACAGAAAGCTCTTAAGAGTAGCACAGTCCTTTTTATATCTGGACACTATTCTTGACATGCTTTGAAGTAACTACCAGAGAAGGAGGCCTGATGCTAGATAATTCTAGTTTTCAAAATATAAATAAAACTCTCTAACACACATTATAATTGCTAAGAAAGCAATTGGCAAGCCCCACCCCTCAACCCTACCCCCTGCCTAAGTGCCATATTTTATGACCAGTAGATCTGTGTTTATCTTACTCTGCCATTATAACACAAATGTGATCAGCGAAAATAGACGAATGAATGGTTATGTGCCAAGAACTTTTTGTCTATCCCATCTTCTGGGTTGTGGTATGGGGCTCCAAGATCACCTAAGTGTCTTGCTGTGGTATTCAAAAAACATTAATTGCAAAATTCTCACTTAGAAATGACAAAATGCACTTTAATTGGAAAACAGGCATGATAACTGCAGATCTTCACCTCTCCCTCCATTCCTCCAAGTCCAAATCCCCAGTCACATCCCCAGAGATTCAAATACATGTCACATTTATCAATTGTTGGTCTTAATACTGGCACAGTCATGGTCCTGTTCAGAAATTCCTTTCCCATGCCAGTATGTGCAATCTTATTCTCTATTTTCTCCTCTATCCAATTCAGGGTATCAGGTCTCATGTTGAGGTCCTTGGTCCATTTGAAGTTGACTTTATGTAGAATGATAAATAAGGATTTGGTTTCATACTAGTGCGTGAAGCAACTCAGTTTGATCAGCACCACTTATTCAGAAAATTTTATATGATGCTATTAATGAATGGTCAGAAAATTATTTACATCATAATGGAAAAAATAAGTTGCAAATAAATGCAATTGAATTTCCAATATGCTGATCTTCAAGACTTATTGTAAACTTACAGTAGCATGAAAGTATGATATTGATATAAATAGTGAATTTTCAATCTTGAAAATCAGTGGTCAATTGTAATAAGCATTATAAATATGAATGGAGAAGATGTAATGAGCTATTTAATATATCCGACAGTGCTTTTCAGGTAAGCAAGAACTGCTGTTGCTACTGCAATTATAGCAACAATGCTTTGAAAGTGTTTATTTATAGTTGGTACCCTGGAGCCTACATGCCTTTATTTAGTCCTAGATCCACTACTCAGAGGTAAAGCAAGAGCATTTTTTTTTTAACCTGTTAAATGAAAACAATATTAAAAGTAAGCATTGCTTTCTGTTGTTTCTAAAATCAAATGACTTAATGCAGCCCCAGAATGGATAAAATAGACACAAAGTGCCTGGTCTGTGGTAAACACTAAACAAATGTTTTTTTTTTTTTTGTTTGTTTGTTTTTTAGGATAAGTTACTTGATAGACATACAAGCCTAATAGCACCATTTTATATGTTGAAAACAGGAACAGTGAACATCATAACAGATGAGATTATTTTATGGTTATAAATAAACATAAAATAAATTTAATTACTTTAAACTGAATAGCACTTTGACAGAATTAATAACTTTAACAAGAAAACTTTTCTAAACTTTGACACAATAGCAATATGTTTTCCAAAATCCTGAATTCAAAATGATACTAAATATACAATGCCCTTTGCATTGCTTTTATCATTTTTCTAACATATAGGCAGCCTTAAATGTGTTCATTAAAGTATATCTCCATTTTTGTTCTTATAACTAAGCTATCCAAAGTTTATCTGTAATCTACAGTAATTATGACAGAATATTTACATAAATGAAATTGTGACTCTTAACTTTACAAGCCACCAATTAATTAATGCTAGAGGCAAGATTACTGATCATGTTGATCTGAGGAATTGAGCATTACTTATTCCTATTTAAGAAAACATATTTTTAAGAAAAGGTGAAGTAGGCATATAATAAGATTAATTCTCATATGGAAGAGACACACATGTTTATTAAACTTTTATTTTCACTTAATACAAAGCTAAAAGATGTACTGTACTATTCGGGATCATGTTGATAGTCTTAAATCATACAATTATACTCCTTATACTGATATTACAATGTATACATATTCTTCTTTATACTATTAACATATGAAAATCTTTTATCTATTTTTTCTTCTTCTTGGTGATGATTATTTCTTGGTGTCATTTTGATAATATGCTTTGCAATTCCTCAATCCCTTTCTTCTCGATATAGTGTTATGATTTATGATCTTATGAGTTAAAAGACAGATTCCTACATGGAATTATGACTCCTTACTACACAAATTGTATTTTGTTTGTTCATAACAAATAATTTGGTACCAGTAAATATAAAATGAAGGCCACCTAACACTTCTGTCACTAATCATTTATTCATTTGTTCATTCACTTAGAAATATTCACTGATCACTTACACTGATGGGAACATCCTGTGCTTGAAGTGGATGTATGAATAGCCAGGGCAAATGCATTTAGAATTCTCCCTCACAACATTTTCTTAATTGGGTCAATATATACAGTTTTATAATTTTAAATATAAAGAAGGGTTGGGAGTATATATTCATTGTTGAACGTTTGCTTAGCATGGATTTGACACTGACAGTCTATTTCCAGCACAACAAAATAATATAAATTAATTACATTAAATAAATTTAAACAGTAAATAATATGGTATATTAGTCAGCAAAACCTGCCATGAGAAAAACTCACAGAAACAGGATATAAATATTCAGAAACTATTACAATACATTTTCAATTAACATTAATTCATATAAATACCTTGAAACCTTAATATCTCTAGTCCAAAACAAGCCTAAAATGAACTTTCATGGTATGAAAACTTTCAAAGCAGAATCTTTTTTAGTACTTGGACCCCAATATAGGATGGATATATTAAAACTAAAGTTATTCTTGCCTTCACGATGGTTTACTATTATTCCACTTTTAATATGATTAATTTCACATTTATGGGACTTCTCTAACCTCATTTATATCTTGATTGTGGAAATATTTAATGTTCATACAATGTGATTGGTCAAAACCTCAAAGCTGTGGCCTATTCCTGGTACTGAAGTTTTTATTGGCTAGAATGTGGTGCCTGGTTGAAGTATTGTCTGTCAATGTACTGTACCTCCATTGAAACTGTTTTTGTGTATATAAGTGTATATATTCTAGAAAGTTTCTATAGTATTCCAGGTTGTTTTATAAAAAGACATTTAGCATTAGTTGCTCCTACCCACATTGCCTCCACTAGCTGTTCCTATTTCCACTTTCAGTTAAAGGGGAATAATGGAATTGGAAGGATTAAGTTGGGGAGGTCAGCAGAAATTAATTGCAGTTAATGAGATACTGTTTATTCTCAAGTTATACAAATGTTGTAATATTGGAATATCCCACAGAAAATCTTTCTTTGAAATAGTATATATCAGACACTTCCCCATGGCATTTCATACTAGCCCACAAACACCAACTATCCTATCCTATTCACTCACTCACACAGAGGCCTGCTTCTGGGAATTCATCTAGCCATCTCATTTCTCCCATCACCATCTCTCAGCCACCCAGAGAGACTCTACGTCCCAATTAGAGCTGATGACCAAGATTTCTTGTCATTTGCTTTCCCAAGATTTTTACTCTTCACTCTGGTCAGCCTTTATAACTAAATGTTGGATCATTTAAAATTCAGTCTAAAAATACACTAGCACATTTGACTTATTGTTGCTAACTTCTTCTTGTGACTAGTTCCCTGTGTTATCCTTGTCTAGTGTTTTCTCTGCTTCATTTTGTATTTTGTGCTCACATAAAATATTTTTTAATGTTAGCCTTGAAACTTTAACATACATGCCTAGATTGAATGAAAGGATGAAAATGGAATCAAGTCCTGAGGTCTTCATTGACATTCAAGCTGCTCCAACATCAGCCAGTGTGTATGCTATTACAGCTGTTCAACTGCATCTTCTAAAAACAACTATAATTTATATGTTTTTTCATAGCATTACTTTTTTTCTTGTCTACATTTTATTAAGTTTACCTGTATCTCCTTTCTTCTTCCTTTGCTGTTTGGAGAACCTTTATGAGAGTTTTACTTTGGTTTCCTAAGGAGCCCTCAATTACCTTTAGATTTCCATTTGGAAAATAAACAGTGTAATTCAGACCCAAATACATACAGATATTTTATCTATTGATTTTTATTCACCAAATTAATCCTAAATTCAGATCAACCATATTCCCTTGTCATGGGCTCCCATATACTGAGCCAACTAACACTTTACTTAGTCATGTCATAGGTTGGGTAGTATTTACTAGAACTATGCAGATCAAGACTGAATGAAAACTCTCTTGTCTCTTAGCTTTTGGAATACTTCTACAGTATGTTAAGTCTGGAAAGGTCCCCTTAGCCACCCAAAATGTCTTCTAGCCAGAGCACCCACTCCACCATCAATATTTCTTTTTTTTTTTACATTTTCTTTTTTAAATTTTAAATTAACATTTTATGTTTAAAATTTTATATATGTTGGATGTGAAATGGGGATCATGATAAAGACTGAAGAACATCTTGCAGGAGTTAGTTCTCTCCTTCCACCATGTTGGTCTAGGATGTCATACTCTGATCATCAGGTTTTAAGACAAGTATCCGTAACCACTGAGCTATGTCTTTGACACCATAATGATTATAATTATTGTAGATAATATAGTTGAATTTTTATGATCAAAATCAAGGACAGTTAGGTTTCAGGAGCTGAATAGTTTAATTTTGCCTGTGAGTTTACTGGACCTGTACTGAATCCACCAGGTTTCAATGAATCCCCAGGGGAGTCTTGGCCCTGGAGGAGATGGGAATGGAGAGGAGGGGCTAGGGGGAGTTGGGGGTGGGGGCGGGAGGGGGGAGGACAGGGGAACCCATGGCTGATATGTAAAATTAAAACACAAATATAATAAATTAAAAAAAGGAAAAAAAAACAAGCTTAGGTAAACACATCCATCAATATTTCATTCAATTTCTCTACAATGATTCTCTGAGGTAACAGAACTTGTGAATCTGGAATCAGTAACTAGAAAATTTGTGGAATGTTTTCCTGTCTCTTTATCAGTCTTATTAAGTTCCTCAATTGTTAAAGAAGTCTCTGCACTGAGCACTGAGTCTAATATCCTGTTTGTTTGTTTGTTTTTTTGGGGGGGGGCGCTGAGGATCGAACCCAGGGCCTTGCACTCGCCAAGATCCTGTTTTTAAAAGGACATTGCCATAGAAGATTTGCCATAAAATTTCCTGTTTTCAAAATATCAAATTTAATAAATAAGCAAGTTTTCTGTTGTGTTTGTTCTTTGTTATTTACAGTGGCTGCCCTGTAAGCAGCTGCTGTCCTAAACAGAGACTGCAAATCCAATGTTAACAGCACTGGTTCGGCTGCAAAGGCTACAGCTGGAGGGAATTCTGTTCCCTCAGGCACTGACTCTTTAAAGCTATAAAGGGAATCTTTATCTAGGTATCTATTCCTCTAAAGAACTCACAATTCAAAGGTTGGGGTGAAATTCTGCTCACTCAGAAAAGCTGAATAACAAGTAGCTAACCTCCTTTTGCTTGTGTCTTCCAAAAAAATTGGGCAGTCTTCTGCTCAGCACCCACTTAAGAAACCTAGCTACCCATGGTTCTTCCCTACCACTTCCTGTCAGCTACTTGCTGACTCAGCCTCCTGCTTGCATGTAGACGAATTTCTAAATGGTCTTAATAAAAAACAAAAAAACAAAACAAACAAACAAACAAAAAACTCAAGTCAGGTATTGGGGTAAATTCTGAAAGATCAGAGAAGCAGAACAAGCCATAACTAACCTCACCTAGACAACTCTTCATCCAATAATGTTTCCATGATCCTCAGCCTGAAAGCTTCTGAGTCCTCACTCAATGGATTTCAGCTGAACTGCTGCTAAGAGCCTCAAAGCTTAAAAGGCCCAAAACGCCTCTAGTTGCTGGCTCTCACACCTTATATACCTTTCTGCATCCTGCCATCACTTCCTGGGATTAAAGGTGTGTGTCACCATGACTGACTGTTTCCAGTGTGGCTTAAACTCATAGAGATCTGGATGGATCTCAGCCTCCAAAATGCTAGGATTAAAAGTGAGTGCTCTCACTGTGTAACCTCTATGCTTAATATAGTGGCTGTTCTGTTCTCTGACCCTCCATATAAGTTTATTGGAGTGCAGAATATATCAACCACACTTGCAGATTAATTTTACTTAATAAAACAAATGTAAAACATCTTTGTGTTAACAAAAGTAGTAGGAAAAAGTGCAACACACTTTAAAATAATATCCACAGCATTTTCTCCTTTGTCTAAACAAAAATGAAAGATCTTAACTTTAACATAGTGAGTAGTAAGACTGTAGACAATAACAATTGTCAAGTAAGGATTACATTCACAATGTAATGAATTCTAGTTCATTTGTGTCTGGCAAATTTTTTGTTGCTGTGGTTTTTTGTTTTTTGAGACAGAGTTTCTCTGTGTAGTTTGTGCCTTTCCTGGGACTCACTTTGTAGACCAGGCTGGCCTCGAATTCACAGAGATCTGCCTGGCTCTGCCTCTCGAGGGCTAGGATTAAAGGCATGCACCACCACTGCCCAGCTGTGTCTGGGAAATTTAAAGAAAGCACTCCACCATCTGTCCATCTTAGTGAATCCAAAATTTTATACCTAATTTGCTTTCTATCATACCTAAGTAAAACTGAAACTAAAACTATCTAGTCTTCAACTCCATCAAAGAACCCAGAAGGATATAATAATATTGGAATAAACATAAAGTGCATTGCAAACAATTTCCAAAACTGTATAAATGACAGAGACATCTGACTGCCTGGACAGTCACCCAGAGTTCCATCTTCAGCCTATAGGTCTAGAGTATCAGGCAGACTGTTCAGAGATGCAGAAAATTTGAAGGACTCTCCTGCTTTGTATTGGCATAGTTCATCAGTTGCTTCCCTCTGTGTCCTGCAGAATATCTTGCAGAATCTTATGTGAAGCATTAATTTTTAAGGATTGTCCAGCGTTGTTTTGACAAAGTTGAATAGTCTTTTTCCTGTGTGTCCTGTATGTCCAGTATGCATAGCACATTGTTAGCATTCAAAGGCAAGAGCAGGTTCTTTGCCCAGTGGCTAAACTTGCCACAATAAAAGCAAATTCCATAGGGAGTTTCTTCAATGCCCATCATTTTCTCTGAAGTAAATTGGTGCTGCCAGGAGCAGAGGTATCGCATTGTCATGGAAAAATTTAATTAACAAAACATTTTAAATGACATATTCTATAGGTCTTTGAAGTATTTGAAGCCTATCTATCTAAAATATATTTCTATATGATCCTGAAAGTTTACCTAACATATCTACAAATTTGATTGTTATAAATGACTAGCTACTAACCTATGCTTCTTGAATTTCCTAAATAGTTTATAATAATAGCTTTCAAATACTAGAATTTTACCTTATATTTTAAAATGAACTTAATTGGTACTATACCTTAAACAAGAGTACAAACATATATACATTATGTTATAACAAAAATAACCTTAAACTCTATCAATATACAAAAATCCTTTAAACAAGAATAGAAACATTTTTTGTAACAAAAATTACCTTAAATTTGTTTTTCGTTGTTGTTGTTGTTTTTTCTTTTTTAAAATTTTTTAAAATTATATTTGTGTTTTAATTTTACACATCAGCCATGGGTTCCCCTGTCCTCCCGCCTCCCGCCCCCAGCTCCAGCTTCCCCCCCAGCCCCTCCCCTCCATTCCTATCTCCTCCAGGGTCAAGACTCCCCTGGGGATTCAGCTCAACCTAGTAGATTCAGTACAGGCAGGTCCAGTCCCCTCCTTCCAGGCTGAGCAAAGTGTCCCTGCATAAGACCCAGGTTCCAAACAGCCAGCTCATGCACTAAGGAGAGGTCCAGGTCCCACTGCCTGGGTACCTTCCTAACGGTTCAAGCTATTCAATTGTCTCACTTATCCAGAGGGCCTGATCCAGTTGGGAGCTCCACAGCTTTTGGTTCATAACTAATGTGTTTCCATTAGTTTGGCTATTTGTTTTTGTTTTTGTTTTGTTTTGTTTTTTGTTTTTCGAGACAGGGTTTCTCTATGTAGCTTTGTGCCTTTCCTGGAACTCACTTGGTAGCCCAGGCTGGCCTTGAACTCACAGAGATCCACCTGCCTCTGCCTCCTGAGTGCTGGGATTAAAGGCGTGCGCCACCACCACCCAGCTTAAATTTGTATCAATATAAAAAGACCTTACAAATACAAAATATTTGAGATAAATATTCATCTCTTAGTTTTTAATAATATACCCTATTATTTAAAGTAGATTCAATAATCTACCCTTCTATTTTATATTCCTATATCCCCCTCTCTTTTTTTTCTTTTTTGTGTGAAAGAGAACCTTAAATGTAATATCTGTATAATTTCCTCAATTTCCAATATCAGTAACAATTAATAAGCAATCCCCAAATGATGATAAGCATCCATAACCCACCAAATGGCCTAATACCATTGTCCTCACCTCTTAGGAATGTGGGCATCATGCATTGTCTGGGGGCAATAATACCCTCAAAAATCTGAATTGTTTGCCAAGTGCTGAGAAAACCAGCTGTGACATTTATTGTCCAGACTCCGTGTAATGGGAAAGTGCAGAGCTTATCTGAAATCCTGGCTAAAGTATCCTATGAGGCTGGACCCTCTTAGCAAGCAACTTTAGTGTTGCCTTGGGCAGTTTGTACTCTGATACTGATCTTTGAGTGGTGCTTGTCCCCTTAATGGCATTACTATAATCCCTATAGAATCATTATTGTGGGACCCCATCTTCTATTAGAGAAGTCAAAGGTCACTGTTATGAATGGTAATGGTTCACTGCTGAAAACTTAAACATTTTAAATGTCATATACAGAATAGTCTTATAAATTTAGAGCTAATATTTATGTCTATGAAAAGTTTTAAATTGTTAAAATAAGATGAAAAGACTATGAAATTAGTGGCAATAGAGCAGTCCTGAAATTTTGGTTTTCTTCTGTCGCATATCAGGTGGCTCTTCTGACATGAGTCAGAGATTTTGAATTTTCATTTAAAAAACCTGCTTGGGTTTAGAGAAGGAGAGAGTCATGATCCAACCAAAAGCCAAATATAAATTTTAGTTAAATTGGGACTAAAAAAAGATCATTTGTCTTTTATAGTTGTAAAAGGCAATAAAAACAAATATTTTAGGCAAACTTACAAAATTCTATCCTGTTGGTAATATATTATGCCATTAGACCAGTTTCACACTTAAGTATCTCCTCTCCCCATCAGGAAGGCTCTCCTGTTCAAACCTATTTTTAATCTATTTTGAGAATATCCATAGGCCTTCTCCTGTGAAACAAAAGCAAAACGTGTCCCCAACATAACACATATCTGAGTTTAATACATATTTAAAATACATAGGTTGATTTAGTTCAGCAGTTTTTCTATTTTCCAATGTTTCTCTGTAGCTATTGTTCCTTTTTCATTTAAGAAATTTAAAGTTAATAAAGCATTGTGTAATCTATCTAAGGGTATCCTTATTAATTCTTTTTGTTTATTATTCATTCCTTTTAAAGTTTGGTTAGACCTTTCTATAAGGGTTGTGTGGTATACCTGTAATATGCTTCATGATATAATATGCAAAAAGGCTGTTTTATTTTACTAGACATATATGCTGGAGCATTATCAGTCTTAATTTGTATAGGTATCTTAATGATGGTCATAACTTCTAACAAATGTATATTTATAGAATCAGCCTTTTCTGAACTTAAAGCAGTTGACCATTGAAATCCTGAATATGTATCTATGATATGATGCACATATTTTAATTTTCCAAACTCTGCAAAGTGAGATACATTCATTCACTAAATTGCATTTCTTTGAGCACCTTTTGAGTTACTTACTGAAGATAATGGAGTTTGATTATAAAATGAACCAGTAGGACATTTCCTTATAAATTCTTTGGCTTGTTGCCAAGTGATAGAAAAATCTTTCATCAAGCCTTGGCTGTTAACTGGGTGTTTCTTTAAAATTCTGAAGCTTCTAGCACAATTTATATCAATAGCTGATCAATTTCATCTTTACCTTGTACCAGAGGGCCTGTAAGGGATCTGATATGTGTTATATACAAGGAATAATTTCTAGAAAAATTAATTCTGTATCCTCTGGAATAAGTTCAGCAGTTTCAATATGTAAAACAATTCTTTCAGCATATTGAGAGTCAGTAATTGTATTAATAAGTTCTAAAAATCAAATAATAACATAAGAATAGCATGTAATTCTGATTTTTGAACAGAGTCAGAGGGCTTGGTAACACTTCACTAATTTTTCCTAACTTATAAACTGCCTTTCTAATTTATTTGCATCCATATAGACTGTAGAAGCTCCAGAAATTGAGGTACCTTTTACTATATGAAATCAACATCCAATTAGTTCTTTTTATAAAAGAAACTCTCTTTCTTTTGGGATATTTGTTACTTATCTCTCCCCACAAAATTACTGCAAGCTCTTTACATTGGTTCATTTTCTGCCCATAATGAAGCAATTTAAGCATTTGTCAAAAAGTACCACAATTTCTGCTGGGTCCATTATTGTTAATTAACAAAGTCTCAATTTTCCTTTAAGAATGAATCCAGGTATTTTTTTTACATAGGTCTAAAACATTAATTTTTTTACTCTGTTTGTATGATAAAAATAACTATTCTAAGATACTATCCTCTCTTTGCATCAGAATTCCTGTGAGAGAATGATTAGAAGGCAAAATAACTAAAATGCAATCAAGTGATCCATATGTACATCCTGTAATTTCTATTCTACCAGGGCCAATTTTCTCTTAGTCTCTTCTGAAATTTTCTTGCACTACTAAATCCATACCTCTTTGTATAGTTTGAAATAAATTACTTATTCTTGAGTTGTTATCCCAATTGTAGGCTATAGCCAGTTATTATCTCCCAGCAATTTTGGAAATCATTAAAGGTTTGTAATTGATATCTCCTGATTTGCACTTTCTGTGGTTGAATTTTCTGAAAAGTTATTTTATATCCTAAATAATTAATGTAGTCCCTCTTGGCATTTTTAGGACCAATTTGTAATCCATAGCAAGGCAAAATTTTCTTCACTTCTTCAAATATTTTCTCTAAAGTATCTACATTTTAATCAGCTAGTAAGTAAGATATTGTCCATAAAATGGTAAATTATAGATTTAGGAAACTGCACACAAATCATTTCCAGTGGCTGTTATATAAAATATTGACACAGGGTGAGGTGTTTAATAAGCCTTGTAGCAGAACCTCCCACTGATATCTCTCAACAGGCTGAACAATATTATAAGTAGGCACTATGAAGACAAATTTTTCTCTATCCTTTTCTTGTAAAGTTTCAGTGAAGAAAGTCTTTTAAATCAGTAACTATAATAGACCATTCTTTAAATAACAGAGGATGCAGGGGAATTATAGACTGTAAAGTGCCCATTGGCTGAATCAATTTTATAGCTCTTAGATCTCTTGCCATTCCCAATTTTCCAGATTTCTTTTTAATAACAAATAAAGGAGAATTACAAGAATTGTTTGATTCATCACTATGTTGAGCATTTAAATACTACTGTACCAGCTGTTCTAAGGCCGGGAACTTTTCTGATTTTAAAGGTCATTGTTCAACCCAAACAGGTATGTCAGTCAGCCATTTTAAAGTAGGGCTGTTGGTACCTTTGGCATAACAACAGCTGTAGTGCCATTTATGTGCGTTGAACGGCCTGAGACTGTCCTTGACAGTATCTTCTGACATTTCTCTCAGAAGCTTTCCTCATTTTATAGTTTGTTTCTGAGATTTTGGGGATGTTAATCTGAGTGTTCCATTGCTGTAACAAATCATGTCCCAATAAGTTCATTGCTATATTAGCCACATACGGCTTTATTTTTCCTCTCTATCCTTCTGGCCCTATACATTCAACCCATTTTACACTTTGTTTTTCTTGACACAAACTGCCACTTCCTAAAAGATGAACATTTATTTCCTGAAGAGGCCAACCTTGATGTCAGAATTTTGCTGCAATTAATGTTATATCTGCACCTGTGCCTACCAATCCCTTAATTTCTTTGTTGTAGATGTAACTGTCTTGTTAAATAAGAAACACAGAGCCATTTGCAGAGTTAAAAACCAAAAGGTCAGAGCAATAGCTGAGAGCCTTACCCTTCACTGCTTCTGCTGTCTTTCCTCTCTGCAAGAGACCTACTGCTGTGTATCCTGTCTTTTTTAATAGACTTTCTGTTCTGTTTTCTCATTGGTTGTAAACCCAGCCACATGACCTCCTCATCACTGCCTGTCTGTCAGACCTCCAGGTCTTCTATGGTTGGTATTGAGATTAAAGGCGTGTGTCTGCCATGCTGGTTGTGTCCTTGAACACACAGAGATCTACCTAGCTCTGCCTCCCAAGTGCTGGGATTAAAGGCATGCACCACTACTGCCCAGCTTCTGCTCTGGCTTGCTCTGACCTCAAGGCAACTTTATTAACATACAAATAAAATCACATTTCAATACAAATAAAATATCACTATACTATGTCATTTAGTCATATTTTTAACTTTGGTCTTTGATACCTAATAGAAGTTTGCAAAAATATTTGTTTTAAGGTTTATCCTAAGTATTTTATTTCATCTTCTAAAGCTGTTCTGGCATCCAGACAGCATTTTTTTAAAACAATAGGCCTTAAATCATTTACCTATTTTGTGAAGGATTTTCCTCAATGCTGACAGGGAATGACTGTACTGCATTTGATGTTGGGGCTTGCAAGAGGATCCACATGGCATTTTCCAATGACAAAGGGTTATTCTGCTTGTCCATTGTTCATTTACATTCATTTTTTCCAGTGCAGGCCTTTGCCACACATTCTGCATACTCCAGAAGGCTGAGGCCATCTGTCTGAATTATTTCTAAAATAAAACTTGTTTCCAGGAGAACCTTGCCTAAACAGACTTTTCTGATGACCTTGTATACTTCCTAAAAAAACCCTAACATTTTGATTTTTCTTCACATTTTTAGAAAGCAGTGCTCCTATCCAAGGGTCATAATTTTGTTGGCCAATATTAACTGTATTTCTGTCCATTTTTCTATGTGTGTGCTGAACTTATCTTTAAAAACTTATTCATCATTTTGCATTCTGAATTAGCATTTTTATAGTCTAGAGATTCAATTAATATTTGTCTACGTTGGGATCTGATATCATTCTATTTATAGCTGAAGTCAATCTTTGTAAAAAACAAATGACGGCTTCTTTTGGGCCTTGTACAATTTTAGTAAATGACTCAGTCCTCTTTTCTCATTCTTTAACCATGCCCCATGCACTCAAACCTGCTATATGACATAGAATCAGGGTGTCATCTTCCAACATTAACTGTCTTTGCAAATCTCAATACTGACCCACACCAAGAATTTGAATTTGGGAAATCTCATGACCTCTAACCTTACCTTTTTCTTCCAGGGCCCTGGCTTCCTCTCACCACCCGGCTCTTCATTGTAATTGAGGACCAACTTCTAATACTGCTGAAACTAAATCTTTCCAGTTTTCTGGAATAATTCTCTTCCTACTTGCATTTGAATTTAACATCTGCCTTGCAAAGGGTGAATGCATACCATAGGAAACTTAAATCTCTTTAAGTCTAACATATGTACAGGATTCCAATTAACTTGTGCATAGCCTTGGCAATACAAATCATCTGGTGGTGGTTGTTCAACAGTAACTTTAAATATTAGTAATATTAAATATTAAATAATATTAAATAATAGTAATATTAAAGTTAGTGTTCTAATAACCTTAGGCCATTCCTCTCCAGTTTCACAATGCACTGGTGTGGTAAATTCTGCTCTAAATTATTCTGTCTGTATCTGAGAGTTTTTCTTTTTTGCTAAAAATTCTTCTGTTAGTATCTGAGTATTTTCCTTATTTTCACTAGTAAGCCTTTCTAAGGCTTATATCTTATCAATCACATTTTTATATTTGGCACTCATATCAACCAACTTTTTTTGGATAAAACAAGAATTACCAAACCAATAATGATTATAACTGACATTATGAAAATCATAGCTAAGTTAATTATACCCTCATTTACTTTTTACTTTTTTAAACCATCCTTTGTGAAATCATAAAGAGACCTAATTCCCTCGATCATAATATTGCTTCCCATTTTTAATATAGGAAAATTTTTCTTTTCAATATTACTTAATTCTATTCTACTCTCCTAAAAGATTTCCCAACTCAGCAAATCTGTTGACTTTTCTGGGCAAGTGACAACCAACTGCTAGTTTGGAGAGGCCCAGATGGCAGATGCAGCCAAGCTGGCTAGAGGGATACCTTCTTCCCTGTGATCCTTACTATATGTTGGAGCACCAAATGTTGATTTATTATTATTATTATTACTATTATTATTTATTTTTTACAATGGCTTCCCTTGAAGCAACTGCTGTCCTAATCAGAGCCTGCAACTTCACCATTATGAGCAGTGGTGGAATTCTGTTCCCTCAGGCACTGACACTTTCAAAGTGACTAAGGGAATCTTTATCTAGATCTCTATTGCTCTAAGGAACTCATGCTTTAAAGGTTGAGGTGTAATTCTGCCCACTCAGAGAGTCTGAAAGTAGCTAACTTTCTCCCTTTGTTTGAATCTTCCAAAACAAACAAACATCTTTCTGCTCAGCCCCCACTTAAAAATCCTACCTCCCCATGGTTCTTCTTACTACTTCTTACTACTTGCTGACTCAGCCTCCTGTTCACAGGATAATTTTATTTAATCAAACAAATATAACACATCTTTGCACTGTTAAAACAAGCAGTAGGAAAATATGCAACACACTTTAAAATAATATTCCACAACAGTTTTCTCAGTTCATTATGACTGAATACCTCAGGGCACAAAAGTTAATTAGAACTATGGTCCAACATTATAGGATCTGACAAAACATGTATAGCACTCTATACTTTAGCTTCCCTGATAAGGGAATAATAAAAGGATATTTCTCTGTCAAATCAAATATATGATATGCAGTTGTCCAGCATAATAGATGTAAGGAATGTGTGTGTGTGTGTGTGTGTGTGTGTGTGTGTGTGTGTGTGTGTATTTCACTTTTCATATTGCCTTTTTAAGTACTTCATTGAGAAGTTATAGATAATGTCTCCATAATGCTGAGTTGAGAAATCCACAGAATGTGGCAGGAGAAGCAGACTCATGGTTTGAGTTCTAAATCCAAAGAAATAACAAAATGTTTAAGGAGGTCGGTCACCTTAGGAAAATTCAGTCTTATTTAAAAATTTTAACACATTTTGTCCTGCATATGAGACTAACTTGAAGTCACTTCTTTATTGGTTACATTATTTTCAGATACTAAAAGGAAGGGTGAGCCTCTAAGTTTCTAAGGTTCAATTAACACTAGAATGTTGTATGTCATAGGAAATGTCTCAGTGAGTTATGCCTGTTCACATATGCCACACACTCTGTCATCTACCTATGTGTCTTCCATCTATCGAACAATCATCTTTCTTCTATCATTTATCAGTTTATCTTCTGTCAATAATCTATTATCTATCCATCTCTCTATATATATCTTTCTCTCATATATCCAATTATCACCTATCCTTTTATCATTCATCTTTATTCTGTTACCAAATCTCTCCCATATTTATCATCTAAATAGCCATATATTTCCTTTATCTGTCATACATTTTATTTCAACTCACTATAATCTATATTTCATTTGTCTATCTGTCATCTAGCTGTTTTTTCTGTTTCTTGTTATTCTTCCTGTGTTCTACCATGAACTTGTGTACTGTTTATGGAGTACAAATACATTTTATGAGGCTTTAAAACAGATGCATTGAAACAACAAGTGGATTCTTTTTAACTTATATATAATGTCTTACATGTAAATGTTTATGCTTGCTTGTGTGGCTGTGTATAACAATACCAGGCATTTTGCCATGTATAGTTCTGTGATGTTGTTAAGTACTACATACTACACAGCTGATTTCTTTTACATTTTGACTTCTCCATCTTCTCTGCCTACTTTATGCAATTAATAATTTGTACTTTTAAAGCAAAAAAGTATAAAAAGTCTTATTAAAACATCTATTTCAGAAAGTTTCAGATTTTTTGTTGTTGTAAGTTTCAACTCTGGCTGAATCTGCTTCATGATCATCTTGAACATTCAAACATTGACCATTGAGATTTCTAAATAAGAAATGTTAGTAATTATTTTCTAAAGGAGCAGGAAAAGTTCACACATTCATGTGTCTCTCTATATATACATAGGTGCCAATATCTTTTCAAAAGAATAAAGGGACCCAGAGAGGCTTCCTCCTGCTGTGAAGGACAAAAACTCAAGATAGTGTATTCTGTCATAAAGTGCATTGCTTTTCCAATCTTTGAAATGTCATTCTGTGGGCAGCCTGCTGCTCTCTGCTTGGAGCCTTGGTGCCAAGACTGCTAATAAAAAAGAATAAAGGTTAATGAAGGCATTGAGTTATTTATTATCTTGAATAAAGTAGCATAGGTCTTGTCTGGTAATTTGTTCAAGACATAAGGTCTTGCCTTATTTTGAAAATTGTTTCATTCTTTATGCAGATTTCTAATTTCAATGGAATGGTCTTCCCATATTTATTAGATATGCAATTATGCAAAAATGAGTGAAAATTTTATAGAAGTAGATATATGATACCTGCTGTACATGAAATAAATCAACACATCCTTTAGAAAACTCACTTTCAGCACCAGGTGAGAGAGTTGTACTTATTAAACCTATCTATTGTCTCACAAGAACAATGAACTGAAAGAAAGTCCCAACACTGTACTTTGATGTAGAGACATACAGGAAAACTGAGCTTTTATGCAGATATATTTATTTTTGAACTTATAATAGGTTTTAGGAAGGGTTATTTTATTTAAAGATAGCAAAATGTGCAATAAAATTAGTAATCCTGTCAAATGACAAAATATAAAATGCCCAAAGTCAATCATATCCCTATGGTAGAATCTCACTTTAAAATTCTCATGTCTATTCAGCTGCACAGATCTGCAGTTCTTGGCTGGTAACAGCAGGGTAAACATTCAGAATGTGCAAACAATGAGCTATTTTTATTTCAAATTCAGGATATGAGTTCTATGAATTTGAAACCCAATGTTTAAAGTGTTACCTTTGCTGTGTATGGTTGTAGCCACCTTAGGGTTATTCTTGTTGGTATTTATTTGATGTCTCTTTTTACCTAACACCTGACCATTCCTGTGTTCCACATCCGATGTTGCCTTATTAAAATAAAACAAATCCTACAGAACAAAAGCCCAAATTCTGCTTTATTACTTTAAAGATTCACAATGTTATAGATGATGGGTGTATAAGTGCTTAATGTGTGTTTGAGATTCTTGTCTGGTTTCCTTCACTTATTTAGAATGCAATGGGAGTAAGATTGTTGATACCATCCATTCTTGAGTAAAGTAACACTGTTAATTATATTCTGAAAAGTATCCTACTACTAGATCAATTCAGACACTATTCAGTAAATATTCTTCATAGTAAATATGAGCCAGTAATGCTCCAAAATCAAAGGAATAGCCAGAAAATTCTTCTTAGCACCTGCTATATATTATATCATAAAATTGAATTATCACTCAAAAATTTGTTTTTTGAAAATTTTGTAGATAATTTACAGAAAGTGATGGATTTACACACAATGTATATCTCTATGATTAAATATGATTTCAGGTTTAATAAACAATACTAGAGAAGCAAGATTCTTACTATTCTATGAGAGAGGTGAAACAATATGGTAGATATGAGAAATGTTCATGTTTATTCTTGTTTTCCCAAGAAGGGTAGAGCTTTCCAATCACCCGGGACTTTCTGAGTAACTCATATGATTCATGGAAACTCTTTTTCCCAGGGAAGTAAGATGTTTTCTGTTGCTCTAGTGTTTAGGATTTGATATTCTCTCTATGGCTAGTGAAATGTACAGACAAAGGGGATCTAACATCTGCAAAAACAAACACCAATACAAAAAAAAAAAAAACTTCTTTATATTTCAATGGTTTGTTTTTTTGGTATGAATGTATAAAGTGACTTCACATTTAGTCCTTCTCATAAGAAGGGTTACATAGGGTACAACTCATCCATAAATGGGCCAGCTAAGATGAGAAATGACTATGTTATGCACCATGTGTGAGGATGTTGAATTTTATTAATAATACTGTAGCATTCTCCTTTCTAGATGCCCATTTGAATGGGCTCTAACAAATGTTATAGTCACAGCTAAGACAGAAAATTCCTGCTACTCCAACCACTGAAGCAGCAGTAACAAAAATACTCAGCATAACAATGAGAATTTTTATTCAAACTGCAGAATTCTCCTTTTCAAAGGATCACTATCCACAAAAGTCAGAAGTGAGCCTTTCAGTGTTACTTCCTCACACTCATCATTTTGGGAGTGGGTTCAGTAACTCTGCTTCAAAAACCTCAAATATTTGCAATTCCCATACAGTTTAAAAATCCAGTATTTTTACATGTGTAATTACAAAGCACAGAACAAAATCACAAGAAGCCATATAAATCAAATCATTCTCTTTCGCTAATAGTATAGCTCTGATAATAAGATCATACAATAATAAAAAAGTGTTCTCAGTAATTTTTATATGTGGGGAAGGTAAAATAATGGTAAAGTTTAACTTAGTTACTCAAAAAGATGCTACATAGAATGCTATATGTCTAACTCTTTAAATGACTATCTGAAAAGAAAAGGAACTTACTTTTACAGTGTGTGGAATAGCAATAGATTTCAAGTATATGACAAAACCCAATATGTTAGTGTTCAGGAAAAAATATCTTTAATCTTCACACTATCCAGGTTTTTCTACATCTAGTTATGTGATCTTTGTCTATATAGTTAATTATTCAAAGAGTCACCTGGCTCCTTTGCAGCAATACTATTTACATAATACTAATAGAAATTACAGTAGTAATAATAGTAACCATAGTAGAGATGGTAACATCTATCTTGTAAAGTTGCTATGGTCTCAAAATTTTTTTCAAAAATAATGACATAGTTTTGCACAAAGTGAATGCTAAATTAAAATTATTATCAGGCTTTAATAGGTAGTTCTAAGCCCATAGTCACAAACATAAATCAGGTTAAACCAAATAGGTTTTAAAGCAAAAATTAAAACAAAACAAATAAAAATAGACAAATAGAAATTAAGGAGATATAAGTGAAAGGGGATTATGGAAAGAACAGCTTAAAGGTGAAGAGTGACAGTTCATAGTAATCAGCTCTTTGTGTGTGTGTGTGTAAAATCATTAAACAAATTGAATAAAAGTTATAAAAATAGTGACATTCTTAAAACATAAGAAATTAAATTTTCATAACATTGTATTATTTGGGTTGAATTTTTTGATTGACACTCTCCAAGAGAAGAATAAATGTTTTTTTTCTCCACAGTGAATTTTCATTGGGTGGCATAAAAATACAAGGAATATTATTTGAAGACTAGATTACATAAAACAATTGAGAAAAGAGAAAAGGAATCGGTTCTCTATAAAGATAGGTCTTCAACAAGTACCTTTAAAATATTATCCTAGAGAGCCTTCCAGTACTGATTTAAGAGGTGAGTCTTTATCTTCATAGCCAAACACCTTAGCCTCAAAGCTTTGGGCCCATTAGCACAACCCTGTATCTCCACATCACCACCCATTATAGTCCCAGTTTCAGGCCAGTAGGCAGGCCTTTTGCAGACAAGTTGGACTACCACCATTTCCCAATAGATGCTGTAACCCTCCATCCCCACCTCCCCCAAACCCTACTCTCCCTTGAAGGCTGCAACTACTCCCTGAGCTTGCCAGAGCCAATAGGACTAAGAGCTGCTTCCTGAGACACAGAGCCCATCAGCTCTGGACCAAGAGCCCTAATTAGACCAAGAGCACCCATTGGCCCAAGAGTATCTATCATACCAAGAGATGCTCCCTCTGACACAGACACCACATGCACCTAGAGGAGGAAGCAATAGCTAGACACCAGTACAAAAATATAGTCAAAAACAAATATGGCTCTATCAGAACCTAGTGGGTCTACATCAGCAAGAGCTGAACATCCTAATACAGGAAAAAAAAAAAACAGAAAAAAATGACCTTAAAAATGACATTAAGAGATGATAGAGGCCTTTAAAGAGAAAATGAAAAAATCCCTTAAAGAAATCAAAGAAAAGACAAACAAAAATTGGAAGAAATCAATAAAGAAATTGAGGAAAAGGAAAACATAAATGGAAGAAATCAATAAATCCCTTCCAGAAAGCCAAGAAAAAGCAATTAAACAGATGAAGGAAACCATTCAAGATTTGAAAACTGATATAGAGGCAATAAAGAAAACATAAACCAAGGGAATGCTGGAAACAGAAATCTGAAAATGAACAGGAACTACAGATGTAAGCATAAGCAAAAAAATAAAAGAGATGGAAGAGAGAATCTCAGGCATTGAAGATACAAAGAAAAAAAATAGAATCATCAGTCAAAGAAAGTACGAAAGCTAAAAAAGTAATAACACAAAATGTCCAATATATTTGGAACACTATGTAAAAACCAAACCTATAAATAAGAATGTAGAAAAAGAAGAATACCAACTCAAAGGCACAGAAAATATATTCAACAAAATCATAGAAGAAAAATTTCCCAACCTAAAGAAGGAAATGAATATGAAGATATAAAACGCTTACAGAACAGGAAATAGACTGGATCCCCTGCACTCCCCACAAAAGTTCCCTTGCCACATAATAATCAAATAACCAAACATGCAGAAAAAAAAAAAGATCTGCAAAGGAAAAAGGCCAAGTAACATATAAAGGCAGACCCATCAGAATAATAGCCAAATTTTCAATGGATAATTAAATCCAGAAGGTCCTGGAGAGACATTATTCACACAATAAGAGACCATGGATGCCAACCCAGACTATTATATCCAGCAGAACTCTCAATCACCATATATAGAGTAAACAAAATATTCCATGATCAAACCAGATTTAAACAATACTTATCCACCAATCCAGCCCTAAAGAAAGCACTAGAAGGAAAAATCCCACCCTAGAAAATTAGATACACCTATAAAAACACAGACAATAGATAATCCCACACCAACAAATACCGAAAAAGAGAAACACACAACACTACCACCAAAAAATTACAGGAATCATTGGTCATTAATATCCATTAATATCAATGGTCTCAATTCACCTATAAAAAGACATAGGCTGATAGAATGGATACAAAAACAAGACCCATCCTTCTGCTGCATATAAGAAACACACCTCAAATTCAAATGCAGACATTAACTCCGAGTAAAAGGCTGAGAAAATACTTTCCAACAAATGGACTTAGGAAACAATCTGGTGTAGCTATCCTAATATGAAATAAAATAGACTTCAAACTAAACTCAGTCAAAGAGATCAGGAAGGACATTACATATTTATCACAGGGAAAATCCACCAAGATGAAATCTCAATTCAAAACATTAATGGGCCAAATACAAGGGCACCCACATTTGTAAAAGACACATTACCAAAGTTTAAATTGAACATCAAACCCCACACACTAGTAGTGAGAGATTTTCAATACCCCAATCTCACCACTGGATAGATCTGCCAGACTGAAACTTAACAGAGAAACAAAGGACCTAACAAGTTATGAATCAAATGGCCTTAAAAATATCTACAGAACATCCTACCCTAACATAAAAGAATATACATTCCTCTCAACATCCCATGGAACTTTCTTTAAAACTGACCACATGCTCGAACACAAAGCAAATTTCAACAGATATTAAAAAAAATTGGAATAATCCCCAATTTATTGGACCACCATGGTTTAAAGTTAGATTTCAACAACAACAAAAATTACAGAAAGCCTACAATCTCATGGAAACTAAATAATGCCCAAATGAATCACCAATGGGTCAAGGAAGAAATAAAGAAAGAAATTAACAATTTCCTAGAATTCAATAAAAATGAAAGTAAAACACATCCAAACTTATGGGACACTATGAAAGCAGTGCTAAGAGGAAAATTCATAGCACAAAATGCCCACATAAAGAATATGAAGAAATCTCATACTAGTGACTTAACAGCACACTTGAAAGCTCTAGAAAAAAAAGAAACAAACTTACCCAAGAGGAATAGACAATGGGAAATAATTAAAATGAGGGCTTAAATCAATGAAATAGAAACAAAAAGAACAATACAAAGAATCAATGAAACAAGGAATTGGTTCTTTAAAAAAATCAACAAGACAGACAAGCCCTTATCCAAAAGGCAGGCAGAGAGCATGTAAATTAACAAAATCAGAAATGAAAAAGGAGATATAATGACAGAACGAGGAAATCCTGAGAATCACCAGGTCATACTTCAAAAACCAGTATGCCACAAAATTGGAAAATCTGAAAAGAAATGGACAATTTTCTGGATAGGTACCACATACTAAAGTTAAATCAAGACCAGATAAACAATTTATATAGGCCAATAACCCCTAAAGAAATAGAAACAATAATTAAAAGTCTCCCAACCAAAAAAGACCAGGACCAGGTGGTTTCAGTGCAGAATTCTACCAGAATTTGGAAGAAGAGCTAATTCCAATATTCTTCAAATTGTTCCACACAATAGAAACAGAAGGAACATTACCAAACTCCTTTCACAAGGCTGCAGTTACCCTGGTACCCAATCCACACAAAGATGCAACAACAAAACAGAATTACAGAGCAATCTCCCTCATGAACATTGATGCAAAAATACTCAATAAGATATTGGCAAACTGAATCCAAGAACACATCAAAAAATTATCCACCATGACAAAGGAGGCTTCATCCCAGGGATGCAAGTATGGTTCAACATACAGTAATCTGTCAATATAACATACCATAAAAAAAATGATCACCTCATTAGATGTTGAAAATGCTTTGATCAAAATCCTACACCACTAATGATAAAGGTCTTAGAGACATCAGGAATACGAGGAACATACAGAAATATAATAAAGGCAATTTACAGCATGCTAACAGCCAATATCAAATCAAATGGAGAGAAACTCAAAGTGATTCCACTAAAGTGATTCCACTAAAATCAGGAACAAGACAAGGCTGTCCTTGTCTTTATTCAATATAGTACTTGAAGATCTAGCTAGAGCAATAAGACAACAAAAAGAGATCAAAGGGATAGAAATTAGAAAGGAAGAAGTCAAACTTTCACTACTTGCAGATGATATGATAATATATATAAATGACCCCAGAAATTCTACCAGGGAACTCCTACAGCTGATAAACTCCTTCAGTAAGTGGCAGGATGCAAGATTAACTAAAAAAAAAAAAAAATCAGTAGCTCTCCTATATACAAATGACAAATAGGCTGAGAAAGAAATCAGAGAAACATCACCCTAGCCACACATAACATAAAATATCTTGGGAAAACTAACTAAGCAAGTGAAAGACCTATATGATAAGAATGTTGAGTCTCGGAAGAAAGAAATTGAAGAAGATATCAGAAAATGGAAAAACCTCTCATGTTCATGGTTAGTTGGGATTAACATAGTAACGATGACAATCTTATCAAAATCAATCTAAAGATTCAATGCAATCACCATCAAAATCCCAACACAATTCTTCACAGTCCTGGAAAGAACAATACTCAACTTTATATGGAAAAACAAAAAACCCAGGAGAGCTAAAAGAATCCTGTACAATAAAACAACTTTTGGAGGCATCACCATCCCTAACTTCAAGCTCTACTATAGAGTTTTAGTAATAAAAATATCTTTGTACTTCATAAAAACTGCCATGTGGACAAATGAAATCGAATTAAAGACCCTGACATTAATCCTCACATGTATGAACATCTGATTTTTGACAAAGAAGCCAAAACTGTGAAATAGAAAAAAAGAAAGCATCTTCAACAAATGGTGCAGACATAACTGGATGTCAACATGTAGAAGACTGCAAATAGATCCATATCTGTCACCATTCACAAAACTCAAGTCCAACTGGATCAAAAACTTCAACATAAATCCAGTTACACTGAACTTGATAGAAGAGAAAGTTTGAAGTAGTCTTGAACACATTGATACAGGAGACAACTTCCTAAATATAACACCAGAAAACACAGACAGTGAGAGCAACAATTAATAAATGGGACCTTTTGAAACTGAGAAGCTTTTGTAGAGCAAAGGACACTGTCAATAAGACAAAACGACAGCCTACAGAATGGGAAAAGATCTTCACCAATCCCACATCAGACAGAGGGCTGATCTTCAAAATATATAAGGAACTCAAGAAACTCGTCATCAAAATGTCAAACAATCCAATAAGAAAATGGGCTACAGAGCTAAACAGAGAGTTCTCAATGGAAGAATCTCAGATGGCTGAGACACATTTGAGGCATTTCTTAACATCCTTAGTCATCAGAAAAATCTAAATCAAAACAACTCTGAGATACCATCTTACACCTGTCAGCATAGCTAAAATCAAAAACACTGAAGACAGCTTATGTTGGAGAGGATGTGGAGCAAGAGAAACATTCCTCCACTACTGGTGGGAGTGCAAAGTTTTACAGCTTTGGAAATCAGTGTGGCAGTTTCTCAGAAAATTGGGAATAAATATTCCTCAAGACCCAGCTATACCACTCTTAGTCATATACTCAAGGAGTGCTCATTCATACCAAGGGGACTCGTGCTCAATTACATTCATAGCAGCATTATCCATAATAGCCAGAACCTGGAAACAACCTAGATGCCCCTCAACTGAAGAATGGATTAAGAAATTGTGGTACATATACACAATGGAGTACTATTCAGCAGAGAAAAACAATGACATCATGAGGTTTGTAGGCACATGGATGGAAGTAGAAAATATCATCCTGAGTGAGGTAACCTAGACTCAAATGACAAACATGGTATGTACTCACTCGGTAGTGGATACTAGAAGTAAAGCAAAGGATAACCAGACTGCAACCCACACCTCCAGGGAAGCTAGTGAGCAGGGAGGACTCTAGGAAGGACGCATGGATCACCCAGTGAAGGAGAAATAACTGAGATGTACATGAGCAAACTGGGGGTGAGGGGAGGTGATGGAGGACAAGAGATAGGGGATGAAAACATAGGGGCCTGGGAGTTCGAGCTAGAACAGGGACTGAGTAGCAGAGTAAGGAAAGAGATACCATGGTAAATGAAGACATCATGGGAATAGGGAGAAACAGAGTGCTAGGGAAGTTCTCAGGAATCCACAAGGATCACCCCACTTTATACTACTGGCCATAGTCAAAAGGGTGCCTGAACTGGCCTACTCTGGTGATCAGATGGCTGAGTAATGTAACTGTCATCATAGAGCCCTCATCTAGTGACTGATGGGAGCAGATGTAGAGATCCACAGCTGGGCACCAGGCCATGCTTCAAGAGTCCAGTGGATGAGAGAGATGAGGGATTCTATGAGCAAGGGACATCAAGATCATGATGGGAAAATGTACAGAAAAGGCCAGCCAAACTAGTGGAAATGCATGAACTGTGGACCAATATCTGTGGAGCCCCCATGGTACTGGAATAGACCCTAAGGATAGGCTAAACAGTTATTTAGCTTGAACTTTTTAGGAAGCCCCCAGGCAGGCAATGGGATCGAGACCAGTCCCTGGTGCATTAGCAGGCTTTTTGGAGCCCTGTGTCTATGGTGGGACACTTTGCGCAGCCTTGGTGCAGGAAGGATGAGCTTGAACCTGCCTCAATTGAATGTATAAGACTCTGCTGACTCCCCAGGGGAAACCTTGCCTTGGAGGTCGTGGGAATGGGGGATAGTTTGGAGGGGAAAGTTGGAGGGCTGAAGGAAGGAGGAAGGTGTAATCTGTGGTTGGTATGTAAAATGAATATCAAATCTCTTAATAATAATAAATTATCCTAGATTATAAAGGTTCAGCATAAAATTCTTTTGGTTTGTTTGATGGTTTTGTGTGGCTTTCATTAATTAAATGTGTTCTTTTACTATTTTATAATTACATAAAATACATGTTAATTACTTTCACATTTTCCCTCCATCCCTAAATTCATGGCATTCTGTTTTGTGCCCAATTGTTTTAACAAAAGGCCTTTTGATTTGAATTGTTTTGAGATAGACTCATGTAGTCCAGGCTGGCTTTTGACTTGATACAAAGCTGAGACTAGCATTGAAATCCTCATTTTTCTTCCTCTGTCTCCAAAGAGCTGGCTTAACAGACATGTGTCACTAATCTTATTTTAGCTTGTTTTTTTTCTTTCATTTTACAAAATATTACATCTTCCATACTGTTTAAAACTCATAATTTTTGTGACAAATCAAGATGCTGTTGCTGTTTACAGTATGTCATAAAGTAAAGAACATCTCCAGAGTTCCTTCTGCTAGTACCTGACAGTCATTGTTGTGCACAGATTAGCACATTACAATGGTTAAGCTGATTTCCTTTTGAAAACTTATATGGACAATCACTTGACTATTTCATGGTCATTGCCCAGCTTATCATGAGGGAAAGCGCAATATATGGCACACAAGTTAATAACTAAAATTATGATCATTTCTCTTCAAAATAATTAAAATTTAAACCAACAGAAATCTACTTGACAACTAAGAATTGATAGAGAATTACATATCCACATGGTTGGGTTTGCCTGGTGGACCACCTAACTATTTCCAGTTCAGAATAGCCATCTCCGGGTCAGACATCTCGTGGGACTGGGACTCTGTGGCTTTACATGGTTGCATAAAGCGCGCGCATGCTTGGAGTACCCACACGAGTTCCTGTACGCATGCGTGAGCCCAACCTTTAAAAAGCTAGTGCCATCTTGCATGAGCCCCCTTATCTCCTCACCCACATGTGTTTTACACAGGCCTGTCACCTCTATCCTCTTTAATAAAACTCTTCTGTGGTCTTGTCGTGTTCGGGACGTGTTCCTAGCGCCGCTTATAATCTAACAAGAATAAACCATCTTAAATTTCATGGGGGTGTGTATTAATTGAGATAATGATGTTTACATCACACTTTCCTTCAAGGACTATTTATTAAGCACCTATTTACTGGAAAAAACAAGTTTTGGGAATAATGTAAAAGAGTTGGCAAGCTCTTTCTACTTTCATGAAGATTAAGCTATTTGGGGAAGATAAGGACATACAAATTTTAAGATATTGTGAGCACTATAATAGTAAGTAGATAGTAGCAGAATAGAGTGTTTTTGCATAATAGCTGAACAGAAACTATAATTGTCTATTTCAGAACTCTTTTCAAGGTTTTTGTATAGCAAGCAGCATGGGAAGATGGAGATAATGTCTTCCTCTGCATGAAAGGAAGCTGTGCTCCCCAAGTATGAGAAAAGAAATATTCTCTCCCAAGCCAAAGACAGGTTTGCTTTACATTCAGTGAAATATAATTAAATCAATAGTACATACTTCAATTGCTTAATTTAGAAAATAAAAAAATATTTACTTATGAGAGCTTGGGTATACCACTAATTTCCAGTATAACAACACAGAAGAAAGATTCTCTGCTTAGAAATGTCCAAAAGACAGTAATTTGTATTTTAGTGTTAGAAAAAAATGTGCACAAAGAAGCTCTAATTACCTGCAGGTGCAAGATGGAAGTATTCTTGGTCCCCAGTAGATTTGGAATTTCCAGTTGCTTGGGTGGATGGAGTATGAATCTGAAGGTTACCTTATATAGTGTGCTTGTTCAATACCCTTCAATGTACATACTGTGAGGGGTAAGAATGCCATGTGAGGCAGGGCTGTTGCAGCACATGCCTTTAATCCTCAGCACTCAGGAGGCAGAGGTAGGCAGATCTTTGTGAGTTCAAGGCCAGCCTGGTCTAAAGAGTGAGATCCACAGAGAAACCCTGTCTCAAAAAACAAACAAGCAAACAAAAAGAATGCCATGTGAAAGTCCAGAAAGTGAGAGTAGGGTGTGAGGGAGTGTCACCAAAAATGCCAACTAATTTATTGGTTAAGTGACAATTCCCTGACTGCTCATTTAAATGGATAACAGTATTTTTCCTTCGTCATTTTATAGGGGTATGCTATCTCAACTCAAATTTCATCCAGCCTTAATTAGTCATGCCAAATAAAAACACTTGAAAATGATCAAATCTTCCTTGATCCTATGCATTAATTAAATATGAGAAAAATTGTCATGTCGAAAGAAAAAAATAAAGATCGACATTCTAAATGAATGTTTAGTTTAGGATATTATAAACAGGATTTATTGAGACATAATTGAAAGTAGGTAAGTGTACATTCTTAACATATAAAATTTGATGTCTGACATATGTATACAAATGAAAAATGTTCCACAAAGCAAGATATCCAAGATAATCACTGTTTCCTCATGCACAACACTAATGCCACATCACTTTTATGCCCTCAAATCTTCAGCCAATTGCTTACTCCTTTTCCATCTGTATAGAGAAGTTTGTGGCAATTCGCATTTTGTATGAATTAAGCTGGATGGCATAGCAGACTCTTAGGATTTGTGACTTAATATTAGGATGTAAAAATCCATTCATGTCATTGCATTAATCAAAAGTTAATTTTTATTTATTGCTCAGTATTGTTTTATGATGTGAATTGGGTAAAATTGGTTCTTTCATTTACTTTTTTTTTTGTTTTTTCGTTTTTCGTCACAGGGATTCTCTGTGTAGCCTTGCGCCTTTCCTGGAACTCACTTTGTAGACCAGGCTGGCCTCGAACTCACAAAGATCTGCCTATCTCTGCCTCCTGAGTGCTGGGGATTAAAGGCATGTGCTGCAACGGCCCTGCCTCACATGGCATTCTTACCCCTCACAGTATGTACACCTGACTCTATCTCCTGAGTGCTGAGATTAAAGGCATGGACCACCACTGCCCGGCTCATTTACTTTTTAAAAATTAAATTTACCCACAGTTGGACAGCACCATTTTCTTTACATATATTTGGATTCTCTTGTATCTGGAAGTTTATGATACAATTGGGTATCAGTACATGTAGGTTTTTCTTTTCTTTTTCTACAAAAATAAACAAGAAACATCTTGCCAAACCAGTTTCAAAAGTTGCCATGTCTATCACAAGAATACTAGAGTTCTTCATACTCCATGCTAGAGCTGGGTCCTAAATATCCAACAAAAACCCTTTTGTTGAGGGCTAAATTCCTCATTTACATATTGAAAGGTGGTGGGATTTAAGACTTGAGGTGGAATCACAGGCTTTCTGGTTATTAAGCAGATCCTAAGATCCACATATCTCCTCTGTTTGGCCTCCTGATGAGACAGGAACAAGCCATGCTAGTAGCTGTGCAGTTGCATTTCATCATGCTTTTAATTTGTGTCATCACAAACATTAACATTTTGGTTGTTTTTAATTCTTACTTGCCATAAATCAGAATCACATAATTTGGAGCCTCACCTGAACTGTCCTGATTACCTTTAATGATTTTGAAGCCCCACAAATTGCTGGCAGCATGTGATAGCAGTCCAGATAAAGAACACAGCAGGAGAAACATGATCTTGACTTTTACTTATTTGGCCTACTTCTCTCTTAATGCTGAGTTATTTGTCCAGTTGCTGCTGCTGCTGATTTCTTAGGAACCATGAGGGCTTGAAGAAACAGTTTAGGACTGGTTAGTCTTGTGAACTGAGTTATGACTAGTTGTAAGTCTGTCACAGTCCTCTGTGCTCCCACCGTCACCAATGAGAGATAGACATTGTGGGATTACTTCCACTGCTAAGGCATGCAACTTCAAGGAATGAATCATCATTCCACTGAGGTCTCAGCTCTTAGGTGTGATTTTATTGTTGGTACTATGTCAAAGCTAAGAAAATACATTAAAATATGTAATATATTATGTATATTTCATCCTAATTGTTCTGTTCCTTTAGCGAATCCTGACTGATACAGCTAGCAATGATGAATATCTTTCCTTATGCTTACTTAAAGAAGTACTTTTGCTTTAGTAGAAAGCACATTCCTGTCAGTGGTGATAAGAACAGACCAACAGGTAGCACTGGAATTCATAGAACATGGTTGACAGTTGGCAAATCCATGCTGAGTAAGCCTTGAAGAGGCAAAGTCTTAAGGACTATGTGTCCTGAAGAAATGCTGTTATTGAGGTTAACTCTGATTGTTGCCTTCATGGTCATCACATCCTTTTTAAGGGTTGTATGAAAACTCTCAGGGGGATTCTAGTCCCTCACTGGGCAGCATTAATGGTACTTATAATAATTATGATTAACTTTTTCCAAGCATTGCTGCTGGAGTGTTAGGGACCAAGATGTCAGGAACCAAACATGAACCATAGAAAGTACTAGCTAAACCAAAGAACAACTCATAAGCCCCTTCCCAGAGCAGTAACCAGAGGCCTCCCAAGATAAGAGAACATCCCACAGTCAGGTGCCATGACAACCGAAGATAAAGAGCATTCCAGGGTCAGGCAGCCTAGCAACAGAATATACTGCCCCTGACCAGTGACCTTAGCTGATATCTCGCAGGTGCACTATCTGCCTCACATGTCTTGCACCCCTTCCATGTTCTACACGCCCCTTTTCCCTTTCCCTCCTTCCTGCCCCTTCCCCCCTTATGCTATATAAACCATGTGGAGAACAATAAAGATTGGCGGCTTGATCAGAATACTGTCTTGCTGCTGTCTCTTTGTGTCGCCCTGTCCTTTCATTCTCTCCCACAGGTTGGTGGCCCCGTTGACACCCCGCTGGCCGGGGCATCTAACGCCCAACGTGCGGCTCGACCCTTGCCTCTTCGGGAGTTGAACGTCCTTCTCCAGGAAAGTCCAGACGTCTGGTGGAGATTTAAAGCGATCACTCGTCGAGACCACCAGACTCGGCGTCCTGGTGATCCGGGGGGAAAGCGGGAAGGATGAGGTGAGTCTGAGCTATAGACTTCACCATGGGACAGGGAACTTCTCAGGACTTGTTCGTAAAGGGCATTAAAGATGCCCTCCAGACACAAGGGATAAGGGTTCGTAATAAAAAGACCTCATAAAATTCTTTAGTCACTTTAGAGGATTGTTGTAACTGTTTTCCCCAAGAAGGGACGATTAATGAAAAATGCTAAAAAAGAGAGAGAGAGAAAAGGCAGCCAGCAGCTCTGGCAGGGTATGAGTTGTGCACTGTGCGGGATGTTTGTTTGTTTGTGTGTGTATATATGTATGTGTATATATGTGCTGTGTGCTGTTTGTGTGTGTCTGTAAAAGGCGGAGGGGGAAGGGAGCTGGGAGGGCTGAGGAATGAGAGAGCGCGGCACCTCTCCTAGGCTCCTTCGCCTTGGTGGAAAGAGCCGAGCCAGCCCGAGCGCTCCGTTAAAACGGCTCAGTGGCAGCAGCGGCGGCCAGGTCCGCAGTGTCTGGTCAGTGGTGAAGTGACCTTGCTGCTTCTTTCCCCAAGGCTCCTTTTACCCTTGCACTGCTTGAAAACCAGAGCGAGGCTTGGTTTCTGAGGCTTGGTTTCCTTTGTGCGGGAGTTGGCTCCACCCACGCCATCAGTCTGGCTATTAGTGCAGCAGTGCCCCAGCTCGGCGTCACCACTCGGCCACTACCAACCACCCCATGTCCTAGATGTGGCCAAGGTTTTCAATGGGCGAGGGAATGTAAATCTAAAACCGATGTTCATGGTCCCCCGTTCCCTCCCCACCCGCTCCCTCTCCGCCTGTCGGGAAACTTTCCCTCCGCTCCGGGGAGTGCTCCATGGGGCTTCGCAGGCCACTCCCCAACTGTCTGCTCCCTCCAACAGGCAACCCCAGGCAGCGCAGGACTGGACCTCTGTGCCGCCACCGACACAATACTAGATCCATTACAGGGCCCCCAGGTCATCCCTACTGGGATTTGGGGCCCCCTGGCCCCAGACACTCATGCCCTTATCTTTGGCCGTGCCTCGTCCACCATAAAAGGTGTCCAGATCTACCCCGAAATTATTGATAATGAGTATACAGGAGAGATTAAGATTTTTGCCTCAGCACTCCAGGGTCTTGTTGCCATCTCCCGTGACACCTGCCTTGCCCGCCTGGTTACTTTTCCTGTGCTTTCCTCTGACAACCCCATTCAGTCCACCCAGCCCCAAGGAGCTGCTCAGATTGGCTCATCAGAGGCTCATTGGGTTCAGCCTATTTCTCACTCTCAACCCACACTTACCTTTAAACTAGATGGTAAAAAAGATGTCCGAGCTTTCCTTTGTTTTCCCCCCAAGACTGCCTGAGCCATGCTTTCTTTGTCCTTAACTTCCTCACCCTGGATGGTGAAGGTTGATCAGTGGCTGACCGTCATTGGCACGCCTCAGCAGATGCCAGTCACCCTTTGGCCATGTGGCGAGACCCCCTTACAGGCGTTTGGAATGGTCCAGATCCTGTACTTATCTGGGACCATGGCTCTGCTTGCATCCTTGATCAGGCACATGATGCCCCACACTGGCTCCCTGAGCACCTGGTCCAATCTGTGAATTTACCTAACATTCCCAGGGGACAGGCTGCTCCCCCTGAGGACTCTCCTTCTTCTCTTTCAGATGCTAAAGCTACCATCAAAGACTGAGACCTCAAAGAGATGGAGATCACCCACAAACCTGCCCATTGTGAGTCAGCTGGCTGCCTGGGGTCTCATACTCCTCCTCCTGAGCAACAGGATGTCATCTGGTAAACCTCCCTAGTCACACCTGGCCCTTGGTGGCCAGACCTGTTTCCGGACCTCTGTAAGCTCACATCAGGCTCTACAGCCCCTTGGGGTCTACAAAACGTCTCCCCACCTCCCCACACACCACCTAACCGCCCCCTACAGGCCTGTGCCACGCCTGGATGTAGCAACGCCTTCCGTCGCTCCCGCCTCACTAGGCCCACCCTCTATGTCTGCCCTGGTTACCATCGTCCCCGCTCGAGTCATTACACTTGTGGTGGTCACCCTGAGTGCCATTGCAAGGCCTGGGGCTGTGAAACCACCCGTGATACATACTGGGGCCCTTCCTCGTCCTGGGACTTTATAACTGTTAGGGCCAATTACTCCAGCCCTAAGAATCCCTGGACTATTAGACCTGAGTGCGTTAATTCATGGTGTCATCCTCTTAGGATCCAATTTACTGACCCCGGAAAGAAGGCTACCAATTGGGAGCGGGGCTATGAATGGGGCCTCTTACTCTACCAAGATGGCCATAATTCAGGTGTCATCTTCTTCATCAAACTTTTAAAACAGCCTGTTAATTCCCCAAATGCTGTTGCCATAGGTCCCAACTCTTTTCTTGGCAACAATGATTTTCCTACAACCAATATATCTCAGACATCCATGGGTTTTTCTCCCACGTTCCCACCTCCCCCACCAACTACCAAAGATATGATTACCACCCTTATCACAAAAACCTACCAGGTACTTAATACCTCCAAGCCTGATTTGGTTGACTCCTGCTGGCTTTGCTATCATTCTGCCCCACCATTTTATGAAGGAGTGGCTGTTGATTTAGATTTCTCCCTAACCACTGACCCACATGATTGTCGCTGGCAACAGCCACCCACATCTCGCCTTACACTCTCCCAAGTTATGGGCTCAGGCCGCTGCCTTGTCACCCAAGGCGCTATCATTCCCCCTGTTTATCAACCACTTTGCAATGTCACAGACAACCTAAGTACTTCCCTTAAGTCTGGATATCTTCTCCCTGCCAATGATACTTGGTGGGCCTGTACTGATGGCCTAGCACCATGCATTTCTCTTCATTTAAATAATCCCTCTGCCCCTTATTTTGCATATTGGATCAGCTTATCCTTAGGCTAACCTATTATTCTCCAGAAGATGGGAAGAGAAGACTCTGGCAGAGACAGCTACCCTCGCACCCCCCCATCGCTTGAAAAGGGAGCCTGTGACTGCAGTCACTTTAGCCATGCTCCTGGGGGTGGGGGCTGCAGGGGCCGGTATGGGCATAGCCTCCCTGGTCTTATCTAATCAACATTATTCAGCGCTTAGAATTTCCATAGATGAAGATATAGCACAGCTTGAGAGAGGCATTTCCACCCTTGAATCCTCCCTCACCTCCCTTTCAGAGGTGGTCCTTCAAAACCACCGAGGGCTTGACCTCCTCTTTTTACAGCAAGGAGGCCTCTGTGCCGCTCTTAAGGAAGAGTGTTGCTTCTATACTGATCACACAGGAGTAGCAAGAGATAGCATGGCTAAGGTCCGTGAAGGTTTAGAGAAACGCAAAAAAGAAAGGGACCAAGAGTTAGACTGGTTCCAAAATTGGTTCTCTGCATCTCCCTGGCTAAGCACCCTCCTGCCGTCCCTCCTGGGACCCTTGGTTGGCCTCATTCTTGTCTTGACATTCGGCCCTTGGGCTTTGTCTCGACTAACTCAATTTGTGCGCAGTCAGCTGGCTGAACTTCAGGCAAAACAAATTCAGGTTCATTACCATCACCTTGACTTCCGTGAACGAGGTCTCAATGAACCAGATACAGACTCCATATCAGCACAGACCCCTCTGCCCAGGGGAGGATGCACCTGTGCCTGGGAGCTGGAGCCCACTGCTTAGGGGATTGAGGGTGCAGCTGGGACTGCAGAAGGCAGGGAGACTAAAGTGCTCCACCATCCTGGGTGCCTTGGATGACATGCTCCATTGCACGGCGGTTATGCAGACCCTATACTCTTCCCTCCCGGATTAAAACCCGCCCCCTGTAAAAAACTGCATTGTTCCAGCTTCCTTCGGGACATGTGGGGACGCCTACATGAACCGATTGATTAACAAAAGAACTCAAACTCAACAGGGATGGAGCCTCTGTCACCCCTCCCCCATCATGGCAAAAGATTTGGGCCTCCTTTCTTTGTTTTGCTATATGTATAGAAGGGGGAGATGTTAGGGACCAAGATGTCAGGAACCAAACATGAACCATAGAAAGTACTAGCTAAACCAAAGAACAACTCATAAGCCCCTTCCCAGAGCAGTAACCAGAGGCCTCCCAAGATAAGAGAACATCCCACAGTCGGGTGCCATGACAACCAAACGTAAAGAGCATTCCAGGGTCAGGCAGCCTAGCAACAGAATATACTGCCCCTGACCAGTGACCTTAGCTGATATCTCACAGGTGTACTATCTGCCTCCCACGTCTTGCACCCCTTCCACATTCTACACGCCCCCTTTTCCTTTCCCTCCTTCCTGCCCCTTCCCCACTTATGCTATATAAGCCATGTGGAGAACAATAAAGATTGGCGGCTTGATCAGAATACTGTCTTGCTGCTGTCTCTTTGTGTCGCCCTGTCCTTTCATTCTCTCCCACAGGTTGGTGGCCCCATTGACACCCCACTGGCCGGGGTACTGGAGAAGATTAATGATTCAACTACTACCCTTAGAAAGAAGTAAGACATGCAGATGGATAGTAACATTAGGTTAACATGCTGTTGTTAATGGCTTTGAGATATAAAATCATGGGGAACAATTTAAAGTTTATAAAGACACACTTTTAATAGTTGAACAAGTGATTTGTTGAGGTCAGGGAACAGAAACATTGACAACTGGCTCTTGCTGGCTGATGTACATTTCTTCCTAGGATGGATTGGTGATGACAGGTGATGGTTAATTCCTTGTACTCATTTCTGTATTCAGCTTCCTGACATAAAAAAAAAAAAACCTGTTGATGTGTGGCTATGCATCTTGAGTATTTAAAGTAGAGCTCACTTGCTGTTTTTATATATAAAAGTTCAGATTTGTGATTCCTTTAAGATATTTTATAAGATTACCTTTTGAGACAAATAGTAAAATAATTGGTCCTTTTTTTGTAATCACAAAATGCAACCTGTCAGTCAAAGAACTGGCTAAGAAATTATCTTGCTTGCTTACACTCTGTTAATCTATAATAAGTTGCTTCTGTATGAATGTATGAGAGTTCTTTGGACAACATGTTTTTCACCTGTAATACATAAAATATTTAATCAAGGAAGGGATATGGAAAACATGCTGTTTTTATTTGCATTCATTGTAATCATTCACTTAAAAATAGAATGTAACTACATTGTAATTTTTATATTTCTTGAGAAATTCTGCTGGGGTATATAAACTGTAAGAGAAAAAATAAGAGAGAGAAAACACCAGGAAAGATATAGAAGGAAAACATCTGGAGAGATGTGGAAGGAAGACATCAGGAAGTAGAATAGAAGGAAGTTATCAGGGAAGCAGAAGGAAAACATCAAGGTAGAAGAACAGAGAGAAAAGAATAAGTAGAACAAGAATAATAAAATGAAGAACTAAAGTTTTGACCTCAGAAAAGTCCTTATGTGTCTGTTCAGTAGTTTGTCTGTTCTGTTTCTCCTCTTCAATTTCTCTGGCCAGCTGAAGATTTGCCATTCATCAGCAACCTAAGTGAGATCCAGACATTTTGGAGATGTATGTCTGTGTGTGTTTCTCATTTTTTTTCTGGCCCAAGAGAGTTGTTCCCTGCCCCACTGCCTCCAGAGAATTAAAGTTTTACTCCTTCAGATAGAAAAGTCAAATTGAGTGATTAGTTCAATGACTCTGTGGATCCCCCTCAACCCCTGAGCTTCTGATTGTTGTTCCTTATGGTAGCAATATATTACAATATTTCATTCCATTTTAGAATTACTTAATTATTATTGAAGCTTAAATTATTGGTATTTATTTGTAGCTTAAAGTTTTCCTGTGTGCTGTCTGGTCCTGCAGCCACTCAGACCCAAGTAAACACACAGAGACTTATATTAATTATGAACTGGATGGCCTTTGGCTCAAGCTTCTTCCCAGCTAGCTCTTGCATCTTAAATTAACCCTTTTCTATTAATCTATGTTTTTCCACATGTTCCATGGCTTTACTGGTCTGCTGGCATGGTCCTTTGGTGGCAGGCTGGCATCTCTTCTTACCTCTGCCTTTCTCCTTCCTTTCCTTTGGATTTTACCACTTGGTGTCATACAGCTATGCCATAGGCCAATGCAGCTTTATTTATCAACCAATCACCAATACATATTCACAGCATACAGAAAGATATCCCACAGCACGTCTCCTTTTCTATCTAATCAAAAAGGAAGGTTTCAACTCTAACATAGTAAAATTGAATGTAATAGAACAGTTATCAAGCAAGAATTACAGTTACAATATCTAGTCTATTTATATTTGTATTTGGCAAAATGAAAGAAAATATTCTACCATTTATCCTATATTTGTGAGTCTAAAGTTTTATATCTAATTTATCTTTCATGGTAATTGAGGAAAACTATAACTATTTAGTCTTCAACTACATCAAAGACCCTAGAAGGATATATTACCATGTAAATAGGAAGTACATTGTAAGCAATTTTATAAAAATCTAGAATGACAGAGCCAGCCTCCTGCCTGGACAATCATCCAAAGTTCCTCTGTAACATTGAGACATCATCCATCTTTAGCCAATAGGCCTAGGGTTTTTTGGTTGTTTCTCCCTGTGTCCTGTAGAATATTCGGCAAGTCTCCTCTGTGAAGCAGGAACCTGAACAACCATTTTTCCTTGCAAATATCAGTGGTCACCTTTCTATGGATCCTGCTTGTCCATTTTATATAACATATTACCAGCAGTACAGGCGAGAGCAGGGTCTTGCCTAAATGGCTATTTTTTCCAAGAAGATAAAGTCCATATGGAGTGTCTTCAATATTCATCTTTCTTTTGAAGTAAATCAGTGCTGCCAAGAGCAGACATGTCTCACTGTCCAGAAAGTCTGTTTTAAAACATTTTAAATGCCATATTCTGTATGTCTTTAAAGTGTCTGAAGATTACCTACCTAATTGAAATATATCTATTTATACCTAGAAAACTTAACTAACATGACCATAAGTTTGACTATCATAGAAGAATAATTATTAATCTGTATTTCTTAATTATCCATTAAAATTTAAATGAGTTACATAAACATAATACCTTAAATGAGAGTAGAAATATATATACAGTATAACAAAATTAACTTTAAATTTATAATAAACTAAAATCTATAGCAAAGTAAAATGTAATAAGATTTTAACAATAATAAATGTAATAATATAAAATAATATATAATTTTAATTTTATATAATATATTTTGTATATTTGTATAATATATATTTATATAATATACAAAAATAATAATAATGTAGTAACAATATAAAAATATAAATAATTTTAAACATGTTGTTGCTCTTTAAAAGTAGATTCAATAACCTACCCTTTTATCCTATCATATCTATATCCTACATTTCAATATCATATTCTTCTTTCTTCTTGTAGAAAGAGATTGACTATGACCAATAACAATTTGCAGCCAACAATCTAAACAAAAATAAACATTCGCAATCCTTTTTCTGGGAGTGGGGTATAGTGCTCTAGCCTATATTCCTGTTGATTGGGAATACTGGTTATCTTATGGGGACACAAAGAAAATTTTAAGATTATGGTCAAGTCCTGACTGGATTAGTCTATGGTGATGTATTCTCTGAGTCAGTTGCCTTGAAGCTGTTTTGGATGTTGGATCATCTGGGGACCTTTCGGGGGGTCTTGGATGATCAAACCATTCTAGCCTAGAAGCAATTCACAGATTCCTATATTCTGTGGAAACAAAAGCAAAACCTATTTTCCAAAGCAACATACTCTTAGACATAAAATTTGAACTCAAGATACCTTTATATATATATATATATATATATATATATATATATATATATATATGTATATATATATGTATATATATACATATATATGTTGCAGCATATATATATATGCTACTAAGTTAAACACATATATATGTTGCAGCATATATATATATATATATATATATATATATATATATATGCTGCTAAGTTAAACATATATATGTTTAACTTAGCAGCATTTATAATCAAATGTCTTTCTGCAATTAAAAATCCCAAAGACAATATAATCCAGACTCTCTGTGTAGTTTCCATTTTTATCTGCCTTATTTTTATATTACTTTTACTGTCTCTTTAAAGACTTTATTTTAAAAACTCTTTATATAACTGTCTATCCTCCTTTTCCATTCTCTTCCAAGCCTATGTGCATTTTTACACATAATGTAAACCATTTAGAAGTTTATTCCATCTGAATCTGCCTTTTTGTGAATCTATTGATTTAACTTGCAGCATGGCTAGGACCGAAGTGGCAACCTTGGATGCTGACTCTGCCACTTCAGCCTCCCAACATGGTAGAGGTAATTCATCAGCTTGGGCAGCCATGCTCTCCACTGACTCTTGGAAGCAATGGATCCAGGACTCCATCCAGCACTGTGCAGCCCAGAAACCTCATCTTTTTGTTTGTTTGTTTGATTGATTGATTGATTTTTTCTGTATTAACAAAAGCTAAATATAACTTGCAGTGCACTGTGCAGCTTGGAGACATCACTTTGTACTTCAATGGGAATCCTTCATACTGCTAGGCTTTGACAGCTGATGGCCAGCTCCATCTCACAGACAACTAGCTAATGGGAGATGAGTCTCTATGTAGCTACTGGCATAAAAATGTAAGACTAGGAAGCCTAGTGTGGCTCTGTTTCTGTGCACTCAGAATCTTTAAGCTTTTTTTTTTTTTATGTCTATGTGGATCAATGCCCAAAATGAGCACCAAATGTAAATGGAAGTTTTACTATGTCCTGCCTGGTCCTGCGGCTGCTCAGATCCAAGTAAACACACAGAGACTTGTATTAATTATGAACTGGATGGCCTATGGCTCAAGCTTCTTTTAGCTAGCTTCTATATCTTAAATCAACCCATTTCTATTAATCTATGATTTTCCATGGGTTACTGTTCTGGTGGCATGTTGCTCCTTGCACATCAGGCTGGCATCTCTTCTGCCTCTGCCTTCCTCCTTCTTGTCTCTTGGATTTTTCCACCTGGCTCTATCCAGCTATACCATAGGCCAATGCAGCTTTATTTATCAACCAATCAAAGCAACACATATTCAGAGCATTCAGAAAGACATCCTACTGCATTTATTTTGCCAAAATCAAATGAGGTTTGATTTGCACTAATTATTATGATCTAGTTAGTATACTCTATTGTTATTTCCTGATAGCTAGCCTGAGAAAACAATATGCACAGGTTCTATTGGCCATTGTTACCTGTGTGCAGTAAATACTGCCATTAAAATGTGGAGTTCTGTACAATATATGAAAACCTAGAAAGCCCAGGGTATGATTTTTTAAAATCAGTTCACTGTACACGTCACTATTACAAAGTTAAGAGATGGGTAAGAATCATTGGACATCAGTGAAATCAGGTTTCATCTATGTAGAAAACTTGCTAGTCTAGTTAACAAAGTCACCAAAAAGATCTGAAACTAAAAGGAAAGCTGTGTGGTTGAAAACAGTTTTATGTGTGTGGTAGAGCATGAAATTCAATTCCAGCCTTGGATATATAGTGACTTCCAAGTTACTGTGAGCTATATGAGAAGGAAAATATAAATGGAGTCTTTTCTGTTCCATGTCCCGCAGCTGCTTTTATATAATCACTCAGAGGCTTAATATTAATTACAAATTGTTTGGGCTATTAGTTCAGGCTTATTATAACTAGTTCTTACATTAAATTAACCCATTTCTATTAATCTATGCATTGCCATATGACCCATGGCTTACCAGTTATCTGACATCTTGTTCCTTGGGTAGCTGGGTTATGTCTCCCTGACTCCATCTTCCCTTCTCCCTCTATCTCTGTTTGGCTTTCCTGTCCAGACTTTTTCTTCTTGGCTATAGGCCATATCAGCTTTTATTATCAACCAATAAGAGCTACATACATTCACAGCATACAGAAGGATCCTCCCACAGCAAGGAGGAACAAAGGAAAAGAAAAAGGAATGGAAAACAATGGACAAGTCAAGAGAACTTTGAAATATCTCTGAAGGTTAGAGCACTTATGGTCCTATCTAGCTCTTATTATCCTTTTGGTCAGGTGATGCTAAACATGTTAGAAAACAAAATATATAGAGCTTGGAGTCTTTGGCAGAAACTGAAGAATGTTACTCAGAAGAAAATGTCTCTGGGGTTTTAGTCTACAAATGTGCTTGAATCAATGTATCATTATAGTCTATTTAAAGTAAAATTACTAGTTTATTATGGGGCACTGACTTAATGTGTCCTTGCTATGGAAGGGCATAGGGTTATTCTGAGGCCAGGATATTAGTCACACTCAAATGTCTGAGCAGAATAGAAAAGCAAAGCCCCAGGAAATTTAGAGGTGATGTACTCAAAAATCATGTGATGAGCTGAAAGCAGTGGTAAGGGGACTAAGTGCATATATGATAAGGTTGCTCATTGACTACATGGTCATTGCACAGATACCCAGAGTTGTCAATCTTCCCCAGTGTGTGTTTCAAATCTTAAGACTTTCTCCTGGCTGAGGTAAAGAAATTTGCTTAATGTGTGAAAACACAAGGCCACAATATAGGAAAATACGCTTCATTGATAACAATCAGTTCAATGCTAGATTAACAGCTAAGAAAAATGTAATATGGCAAGATCAAATACAAGTACAGATGTATAGAAAAGAACCTCTATGTATGCTAATGAAAGGACAGATGTTTAGAAAATAACCTTGCATTACCCAATATGTTACTTAGGGACATTATTTTAATTCCTAGGAATACTGCCTACAGAAATTCTTTTATGCTCATAAGAACATTCATAATAGCTCTATTGAAATGCATATGTTGTTGAGAAAATATTTTATATGAATGGTATTTGTCTAAACAGCATATGACTGCATAGGACACAGACCAGGTTTTAGCTTTATTGGTAATTTCTTTTTCCTTAACTGACATAGTAAGGATATTACAAGTGAAAGTCGCTTGGGAGATGGCTCTGAAATGAAGGGCACTTTGTGTGCATAAATGAGGACTAGCATTTAGATCCCAGCATCCATGTAAAAGCTGAGTGATGTATCTCACATGTCTGCAACCTCAGCACAGAGGGAGAGGGACACAGAGGATCACAGGAACTGGCAGACTGAAAAACTAGGTGAAAATTGTAGGTGCTGGTTCCATCAAAAGAACATTTCTCAAAGAAGATAGTGGAGAGTGATAAGGACTAAGCACTCTCTTCTGGCCTCTCCATGCACACAAAAGCATGTTCACTGATCACATACTTGAGTACAACATGAGCAATTTACATCTACACAGTACCTGCAAAAACTTCCAAAAAGGAAAATATATATAAAATAGGCATATGTATGTGGCATGTGTATATCTTAAACACACGTGAGAAAATATGCTTAAGATACTTCAGTGGCTAGTGAGATGTCTGAGCCGGTAAGGAATCATGTTGCCAATGCTGAAGACACGATGGCAGAACTGACTAATTCAAGTTGTCAGCTGACCTTGATGCATGTATTTTAGTATACACATACACACATTTTGGCATGCACATGCACTCATACATAAAATTAATACATAAATATAATTTAAAAATATTGCAAGTGTTAAAGCTGGAATGATACATGTAAAAGCAGAAGCCAGAGACACATTTCAGGAAGCTATTTATTATAAAATTATAAATAGTGTTATTGATAGCATTCCCTTAGGGAGCTATTCTCAAATATTGTTATAAATCATTTGAAACTTTTATATCATTAGAAGAAGCCAATAAAAATTTGACCTAATTATCAAAAGCCATAAATAAATGGTATAATAAGCCATCTCTGACTCTAGCCACCAATGGTTTGCCAAATTAGCAATAATTCAGATTAGTAACTACTAAAACATGGAGAATTTAAATTCTTTAAGTGTAGCAAATTTCTGTTTTTAAAGAGGAAGAAAAAGGAGCAAAAATTCTCAATTTCTTATTTCTCACAATGGAAAGAATATTGTACAAAATGTGAATTAGACTCTGACTTCTGATCTTACATTATATTATATCTTATATTATAGCTATAAGAAAGAACTAGTAACACTGAATACCCTGCCAGATGTTAAATAAATTAAACTCATAATTGGAAAACTATTCATATTAAGAGATTTTTAGGTATATGATAAATATTTATATTTGATCTGAGGAGAAGACAGACCATGGAAGCTTCTAGATTCAGATTTTCATCTGAATCATCATCCAGTAATATGAAAGGAAATAATGTGAACTTCATGCAAACTCTTAGTGGGAAACAAAGTCAGATTTATGTTTATAAACTTGCCTGGTATAAAAAAACACCATTATATCAAAACTCGACAGCAACAGTAAGAGAAAAACACTTCAAGATAACCGTAAACAAAGTGCTAATAAACAAAACCCATCAGAGCACAGCAAATTCAATACTCCCCAAACCAAAATGAGTTTATCTTATGGAACCTATGTTAAAATTATAATGTTAGTTATTTTCATTCATTACGTGCACATGAGACAAATCAAGTGATTAGTATGATTATGAGAGTTAGATCTGAACAATCTGTAGACAGCTATACCCCTGCACCAATATATGATATCAATTAAAATCTATGGAAACTATACTTACTGGCAAAATACTGAAAATGTTCCTGTGTTATAGCTTACAATAAATAGCAACTGCCATGACTACTTTTTAATAATTTAATGATATGCTGATCAGCATACAAGATGTACTAAGCAAAGGAAAAAATATGTAAGGTCTAAAAAATATATACTAAGGAAAAATATATATGGATTATGTATGTTTCATATATAATAAAAATTTTAAAAAAACCTTCTTTTAAGTAGAACAGTTTAGAAACAGTTGAAGATGTTATTGCCAGAAAAAAAAAGGTTTGCATGATTTCTCAATACAATAAAGATCATTTATGGAAAAACATTTTAAAAACTGTACAAACTATATTCAGAATTTAAAGAAACGGAGATTTAACTGTGTCAGGTTTTCATAAATATACTAAAAGCCACTGAAATCTTATTTTTAACTGTAATCTCATTTTAAAATTGAGTTTGCATGTGTACGTGTTGATAACTTTTTAAATATTTTAATTGTTCCTCAAAAATTATTATTATTATTATTAAGAAATTTTCTGTAGATGAAATTCTACACAGTCCTAGTAAATAAAAAACACAGAGCCAAATACAGAGTTAAAGCCAAAGAGATCAGAGCAAGAGCCACAACCACCTTATCTGACCACCTGGCCACTGTCACTTCCCCTGAGAGAGAGAGAGAGAGAGACCTTCTTCCTGTGTGACTTGTCTTTTTATTGCCTTTCTGTTCTGCCTTCTTATTGGCTGTAAACCCAACCACATGACTTCCTTATCACTGCCTGTCTATATAGACCTCCAGGTCTCTATAGTTGGTACTGTGATTAAAGGTTCAGGTCACCACAATTGGCTGTGTCCCTGACCTTACAGAGACTCTGCCTATCATGTGATTAGATTAAGGGTGTGTGCCACCACTGAAGGATTTCTGCTTAATGGTTCACTTTTAGCTCTGGTCTCCAGGCAACTTTATTTATTAACATACAAATAAAATCACATTTCAGCACAAATCAAATATCACCATAATTTTCTATTCATTTTACATACCAACCTCAGATCCTTCTCTTCTCCCCACTTCTGCCCTCAACCTTCCCTCCCAGCCCACCTCCTATTCCCACCTCCTCCAAGGCAAGTTCTTCATGAGGAGTCAGCAGAGCATGATATATTCAGTTGAGGCAGGTCCAATCCCTTCCCCTACACACCAAGGCTGTGTAAGGTGTCCCACCATAGGCACTGGGCTCCAAAAAGCCTGCTCATGCACCACGGTTGGATACCGATCGTACTTTCAGGGGGCCTCCTGAACAGTTCAAGCTAAACAACTGTTTCGCCTTTTCAGAGGGCCCAGTCCACTACCATGGGGGCTCCACAGCGATTGACCACTAGTTTGGCCTGGCCATCTCTATTCATTTCCTCACCATGACCTTGATATCCCTTGCTCATAGAATCTTTCCTTCCTCTCATCAACTGGACTCCAGGAGCTTGACCTGATACCTGGTAGTGGATCTCTGCATCCACTTCCATCAAGAATTTTATAAGGTGTGCTTTGATTACTCCCCTATCCCACAACTCTTCTCAGACTCACCTTCCTTTCTCTAGCCACCAAGCTTTGTACTTTTTTTTAACCCATTAAGCTCAATTTGTGCTTCCCAAATATACTTGGATATGTGAACATTTACTGGAGTGTGGTCCACTAACCAGGGTCCACTCATTTGAAAAAAAAAAACCTGACTTTCCCTTTACCAGCATCTATCAATTCCCAATTTCTCCATGACTAATGGGTGAGGTTTTGTTCCCAAACTCTTCATGCTGGGGCCTGGTCTGTCTTGTGCTTACAAAGTCTTGTGAATGCTATACAACCACTGTGAGTTAGCTACTTCATAAGTGTGCTGCCCAGATGCCTCTCATGTTTTCATAGTCACCTGCCACTTGTGACTCTTACACTATTCCTGTCTTTCTTCCACAGTGATCTCTGAGGCTTGGGAGAACAGGCTGCCATACACATGTTCTATTAAGGACAGAACATTTTTACGTTTCTTGTTTTCTGTCATCTGGCCATTTGTGGTTTCTCTTTTGATCACTATGTACTACAAATGGAAGCCTCTCTGGTGAAGGTTGGGAGGTGAATTAATCTATGGATACAGTGATAAGTCACTAGGAGTCTATTGAAAACCATTTCCATTTATCAAAATAATGACAATAGTTTCTCCTATCTAGAGAGATTCTTGACTAATAGTTCAAAGTAGGAGTTTCATCTTGTAGAATGGGGATGTAAATCCAATAAGAAAATGATGGCTTTGGAATGTTTGTGCCACTATTGTACTTGTGGGTATGTCTTTCTGGGAGAGTCATTAATATAATTTTCAGGGTTTGCAGCTGGAAAGATTAATGACTACTTTTTCTGGTAGCATGCACACACAACACTGCAGCACTGTGAATGCTGTGAAGCTTCTGGGTCAGTGCTGGCTTGACTTCTCCATGTTCTATTACTCACGTATCTTCAGTCATGCATCATGTCCTTAATAATAAGGTCTTACCCTCAAGTCCTGGAGGGTAATCAAAAGAATTGTCAAAGCTTGGATGCTTGATGATCTATGAGATCTTATAGGAAACAACTCCAGAAAAAGTAGCCCCTTTGTTTGGCACAGGGAATTGTATTTGTCAATGCCTAGTGTCTTGTAGAAACTTGGTTGCCCTGTTGTAGAATAACTAACACTTTCTAAGGTATAATCAACTTATAGTATAATTACAAAATTTCTCCTATCTCTTTCATCACTCCAAATTCTTACATATACCCTTCCACACACATCAAATAATATTATATATACTGAAAAGGTTATATTTAGGAATCTGTTTATATCTGCAGATACATATATGCATATGATAACAATAACTCATATTTTAAATTTTCTAGTACTTTACTAGGAAACTCATCATGATGTGAAGAAGATTATGATTTGATTGTAGTTAATTTTATCTACTCAGAAGTATAGTGTGAATTCACTTACAGGTACTATTTCTCTCATGTACCTCTTCTTCAGGTCATGTGCCGTGATATATTGTTCATCCCTGTATTTGGAACTTTGTCTGTGTCCTTCCTGGCCTGTGGTTGGGAAAATTCTCTCACCCACAGTCCTGCAACCTTTTATAAAATAATCACACAGAGGTTTAATATTAATTCTAACTGTTGGCCATTAGCTCAGGTTTATTGTTGGTTAGCTCTTACACTTAAATTAACCCATGATTCTTATCTATGTTTACTCATGTGGCTTGGTACCTTTTCTCAGTTCCTCTGTGCCTGTCTGGCAACTCCTCTCTCAGACTTTCTCTTCCCAGAACTCTCCTTGTCTGCTTATCCTGCCTATACATCCTGCCTGGCGACTGGCCAATCAGCAATTTATTAAACTAGTATACAATGACATTATCCCACAGCACACACCAATAAAATTTATCTGGGTATCGGAGTACAGAGGTAGCCACTAGATTAGACATTGAAGCCAGACAGTGATGACACATATCCTTAATCTGTCGCCCCCGCCTCGACCAGCAAGGATGACACAACACCGGAGCTCTTCTTTAAGCAGTTTATTCAGGACCTTGTTACAAGCGATGTCTCTCCCTGGGCGAGCCTCTCCCAGCCCTTAAGTAGGCATGGGCTGCCAACCCTGAGCAGCCACGTGGGCGCTGTCCATTGGTCCATGCAAACACAAGCAACACTCGATTCCAGCCACAGCCAAATAAGGATTTGTTTACCACTTCGAGCACTTGCCGTCTGGAGGGCAGAGGGCGGAAGCCAGCGCCATCTTTAAGGTGCGGCTGTATGCAGCTCTCTACATTAATCCTTTCACTTTGGAAACAGAGATCCACCTGGATCTCTGTGAGTTCAAGACCACACTGGCAATAGAGCCAGGCATGGTGGCACACACCTTTAATCCCAACATTTGAGATCTCATGCTTTTGCTTGGGAAAGCACATGCCTTTAATCCCAGGAGTAAGATGGCAGGGAAAAAAAAAAAGGTATATGAGGTGTGAAAAAACATGAACTCACTCTCTTTAAACTGAAGATTTCATAGATGTGAGAATTTATGGCTGGCTTGCTCTGCTTTTCTGATCTTTCAGCTTTCACCTCAATATCTGACTCTGAGTCTTCTATTTATAAGACCTTTTAAGATTCATGGTTCATTTGGCAGCCAATATTTGTGGCAGAAATTCACAAAAAAGCCACTTGCCTGTGGCCTTGTAGTCCCAGCTCAGGCCTGAGCAGAACACAGCTGGTTGTGGTGGCACATGCCAGTAAGATTTGCTGAAGGAGACAGAGGCAGGAGGATCCCAAGATGGAGGCCAACCTGGAAGGCTTGCTGAGGGGAAGCTGCAGGGCAAGGCCTTGCCACAAATGGTGGCAGAGGGCCCATGGAGGCAGTGGCTGCTGATCTGAGTTGCCAACTGCTTTTTGTGTTGATGGTGGCAGTAACATAGCTATCAGAGATGAAGGTTTTACCCCTGCTTATTCAGAGAACAATTGCCAGAACTGTTGTATTACAAGAAGCATTGGCAAAGGTTGCTTTGGAAAAGTTTTGCAAGGCAAATGGCAAGGAGAAGAAGCTGCTGTGAAAATATTCTCTTCTAGGGAAGAATCTTCATGGTTCTGAAAGGCAGAGATTTATCAGACTGTGATGTTACATAATGAAAACATCCTAGGATTTATAGCAGCAGACAACAAAGACAATGGCATATGGACTCAGCTGTGACTGCTATCGGATTACCATGAGCATGGATCCCTTTTTGATTACTTGAGTAGATACACTGTTACAGTGGAAGGGATGATCAAACTCACTCTGTCCATGGCAAATGGTCTTGCCCATCTTCACATGGAGATTGTTGGTATCCAAGAAAAGCCAGCTGTTGCTCATAGAGATTTGAAATCCAAGAATATCTTGGTGAAGGATGGAACCTGTTGTATTGCAAACTTGGGACTGGCTGTGAGACATGATTCTGCCACAGATACAATTGATATTGCAACAAATTACAGTGTAGGCATGGAAAATTTTCTGCAGTGAACAATGACCACACCTAACATCAACTTTGAAATCTCCAAAAAGATGATGGTACCCCACAATGATGATTTCATCATGATGATGATAATACTACTAACCTGACAAACACCACCCAAAGATCAGCTTTGGACTACAAACTGCTCAGGACAATTTCAAGATGGCTAACTGAGGTGATCACAGACTACTCAAGCAAGAACTTTAGACAAGCCCTACATTTTCCCAATATGCAGAATCGGGACAGCAAATGATACATCTACCTCTCCCAATACTTGACAATTAACCCAAAAAATTTATTTTCAGGATCTGCTAAACATGTCTTTGGCCCCAATTAGCATGAAGTGATTTTAAGAACACAACACCCACATCCCTAAGAGGTGGAGTGGGTATTTTTTTTTTTGTCATTCTCTTGGTTATGGATAATTTTCATTGTTTTGGGTATTTGATTACAAAGGAGATTAGATTCAGGGTTCTTATTTTGAGAAAAAAAAGAGGATATAGATAAGAGGTAGATTACTCTGAAGAAATAATAAGGATAAAAAGGGTAGATTATTGAAGCTACTTTTAAAAGGCAACTACTAGTTTTAAATATTTTACATTGGATCAAACTTTTGTATATTATACACAAATTATGTATATTGATACAAATTTGAGATTGATTGTGTTAGAAAATACTGTACATGTATTTCTTACCTTGTTCAAGGTATTGTACCTATACACTTCATTTAACAATGTAATGCAATTTTCTACTCCTTGAAAGTTATTACTAAATATTTAGGATAATAAAGGAATGCAAGTTAGTAGTTAGTCATTACAATCCAACTTATAGTCATATTACATATGTTTTGAAGGTCAGATATATATTTAGATAGGTCATCTTCAAGATTATCTACATAACATGACATTTAAGATGGTTTAACAACAATATCATGTGTGTTCCTGGCAGCACCAATTTACTTCAGAGAAGATGATGGGCATCAAAAAACTCCATATGGAGTTTACTTTCTTTGTGGCAAGTTAGCCACTGGGGAAAAAAAATGCCCTTGCCTTGACGGCTGACAGTATGCTATCCAAACTGGACAAGCAGAACACACAAGAAAGGACTGCTGAACCTTGCCAAGATAAGATAAGAAGGCCTTTTAGCAAATCCTGATTCACAGATGAGTCTGTCAGATATGCTGAAGATGAATGTCCCAAAGTTGCAGAGAAATCTTGGGTGATTGTCCAGGCAGCCAGCTATTTCTGTCATTTCTCACATATTTTGGAATTTACTTGTTTGCATTTCCTGCTTGTTCATTTATTATTTCCTTCTTGAGTCTCTGAGGAAGTTGAAGATTAGATAGTTATAGTTTTCCTTATTAACAAATTCAGAGAAGAAACTCACTAAGAGATGTATAAGTCTATAAATTTGAAAGACATCAAAAGATAGTTTTTGGTTGATAATGCAAGTCAGGTTAGAAAGTGAATTATGTACATTTTGGACTCACCAAAATGGGCTAAATAATGGAGTTTAATACCTGAATCTGTCAAATGTTAATGGACTAGACATTGTTAATGTAATTCTTGACTATATATGTAGTTAGAGTTTTCCTGCCTGACCCACAGTCAGGACAAATCTCTCTCACCCGCCAGGCCCATAGACACTCAGAACCAACCAGGTAAAAACACAGAAACTTACATTGTTTATAAACTGTATGGCCGTGGCAGGCTTCTTGTTATCTACTTCTTCTATCTTAAATTAACCCATTTCTATTAATCTATAAGGTGCCACATGGCTCATGGCTTAACAGTACCTTACATCTTCCTTGTCATGGCAGTGGCTGGCAGCATCTCTCCACCCAGCCTTCCACCTCCCAGAATTCTCTTCTCTTTTGTCCCGCCTATACTTCCTGTCTGACCACTGGTCAAACAGCATTTTATTTATATAGAGCGATATCCACAGCATGTGTATATTATATATACTTACTGTACTTATTTTATATAGTTTTTCTTATATTAGTTATAACCTTTTATTATTTTAGAAAAAAAATGGGAAAAGTGGTGATATATTGTGTACCTCAAAAAACTTATCTGGGGATTAGTGGACAGAGCCAGCCACTATATTAGACATAGTGGCTAGACATTGCTAGCACACTTCCTTAATCATATTACTGGGGAGACAGTGATACACCTGGATCTCTGTGAGTTCAAGGACACACTGGCAACAGAGCCAGGCATGGTGGCACATGGTGGCATGCCTTTGCTTGGGAAGCACACATTCCTTTAATCCCAGGAAGTAAGATGGCAGGGCAGAAAAAGTTATATAAGGTGTGAGGAAAAATGAACTCACTCTCTTTAGACTGAGGGTTTAGTAGATGTATGAACTTATGGTTAGCTTGTACTGCTTCTAAGATCTTTCAGCTTTCACCCCAATGTCTGTCTCTGGGTTTTCTATTTATAAGACCTTTTAAGATTCAATTCAAAGTCATAATTTTCTATTGTAATATTTTTAAGAAAATTCTAAGTTCCATTTTCCAATAGCCCTGCATTACATTTTGCATTTTAAGTACTTGTTACTCAGGGGTTTTTGGTTTTTTTGTTTTTTTAATAAAATCAAATTTTATTCAGATTAATTTTTTAGGTTTCTGCTATACTAATAAAATTTATTTCTTCACTTAGCTTTTCATTCATAATAAATTATACACATGCTTAGTCAAAAGGTCACCAATTAAAATGATTGCTGTAAACTCCTTGTTTAAATGTTTTCATTTTAGGATTTTGTATTGTTGAGACAGGGTTTCTCTGTGTAGCTCTGGCTGTCCTAGAACTTACTCAGTAGACCAAGTAGACCTTGAACTCCTAGGTCCTCCTTCCCCTGCCTCCTGAGTGGAGGAATTAAAGTCATGTGTCACCATGTCCAGCTCCATTTCAGGTTTTTAAAGATAATGACATTGAGATTCACACATTAACTGCTTCAGCACAAATTTGAATTAAGTTCTGTTTCCTTATGTGTCCCATGCTTCCTACTCAAAGTGATCTGGTGTCAAGTACCCCAAATTTAACTCTAATTTATGGGTAAATTTGCATTGCTTTGATCATAGCACCTTGCTAGACAGAATGAGGTTACACTAATGTGACCCCCAATATCGATATTATGTTCTTATATACATAACCTTAATTGTCCCCATGTATACTTCATAGGTTAAAAATTTAATGACTCCTGTTGTGCTTTTGGGAGGTGTGGCTTATGAGGTAACATACAAAAGGGCTTCAGAGACCTGTCTGGATTATTGCCATTGTAAAGAGCATCTTCTGCCATGAGAGATTATTTATGAGCCAGAAAGTGGGCCTTTAGTATGAACTGAATCTTATAAAACCTTTATTTTGGAGTTTCTAGCTAAATTATACTGCCCAGCCAATGAAATTATACCAGAGAGTCTGGGGTGATAATTAGCATGTATTCAGTTTAGCTTACTAGCCAAACCACAGAGTAGACATCTCTATATTATTTTTATATTTGAGTTTCACACATACAGAATATTGAGAAACTAGGTATTTTTTAAAGGTTCAGATATTTTGTTTTATTTGGAAAACAAATTGGTGGTGATATTGTGTTCCCCAAAATATTGTACACCCTAATAAACTTACCTGGGGTCAGAGGAAAGAACAGCCACTAGACACAGAGGCCAAAAAATAAAGTGGCACACACACCTTTAATCCTAGCATTCCAAAGGCAGAGATTTATGGAATCTCTGTGAGTTCAAGGCCATACAGGAAACAGCAAGGTGTGGTAACAACAACCTTTAATCCCAGGAAGTAGAAAGTTATAAAAGGTATGAGGATGAGGAACAAGAGCCTGTAGTTAGAGTTTTCCTGCCTGGCCCACAGTCAGGACAAATCTCTCTTACCTGCCAGTCCCACAGTCACTCAGACCCAACCAAGAAAGCACACAGAAACTTATATAGCTTATAAACTGTATGGCCGTGGCAGGCTGCTTGTTATCTACCTTTTCTATCTTAAATTAACCCATTTCTGTTAATCTATACTTTGCCACATGGCGTGTGGCTTACCAGTGTCTTTACATGTTGCTTCTCATGGTGGCGGTTGGCGGTGTCTCCCCCCAACCTTCTACTTCCCAGAATTCTCTTCTCTCTTGTCCTGCCTATACTTCCTGCCTGGCCACTGGCCAATCAGAACTTTATTGACACAGAGAGATATCCACAGCACTTCCCCTTTTCTTTTTTTTAAAGGAAGGTTTTAACTTTTACATAGTATAATTACATATAACAAAACAATTATCTAGCAAGAATTACAGTTACAATATTAAAGAAGATATCCTATCTATCTTATATTTGTGAGTCTAAGGTTTTATATGTAACTTATCTTGTATCATAACTGAGGAAATTATAACTATCTAGTCTTCAACCACATCAAAGACCTCAGAAGGATATAATATTACCTGAGAAACGGGAGAAGGATGCAAGCAACTTTCGGGAGTCTTGCAGGGTAGACAGAGACAGCTGGCAGTCTGGACAGTCACCTAATGTTCCTTTGTAATGTTGGGGCATTTGTCTTCAGCCCACAGGGCTAGAGTCTCTTGGTCACTTCTCTCAGTATCCTGTAGAATGTCTGGCAGTTTCCTCTGTGAAGCAGGAACCTGAAGGACCATTTTGAAAGCAAAGTTCAGTGGTCACCTTTCTATGGGTCCTGCATGTCCAGTTGATCAAGCTGTCCAGGCAAGAACAGTTTCTTGCCCAAATGGCTATTTTTACCAAGGTGAAGATAAACTCCATATGAAGTGTCTTCAATGCCCATCCTCCTCTCTGAAGTAAATCGGTGCTGCCAGGAGAAGACGTGTCTCACTGTCCAGAAAGTCTAAATTTTAAAAATATTTTAAATGCCATATTCTGAAGGTCTTTGAAGTATTTGAAGATTACCTATCTATCTGAAATATCTCTATGTATACCCAGAAGACTTAACTAACATGGCTATGAGTATGATTATCACAGATGATTAATTATTAATCTATTTTTAATTATCCATTAAAATTTTAAATGAGCTATACAAACATAATACCTTAAACACAAGTAGAAATATATACATAGTATAACAAAATTAACTTTAAGTTTGTATCAATAGACTAAAATCTATACCAATGTAAAACATTTTAAACAAGTTGTTGCTCTTTAGAAGTAAGTTCCTTAATCTACCCTTTCATCCTTTATATCTGTATCATTTTGTTGCTCTTTAGAAGTAAGTTCCTTAATCTACCCTTTCATCCTTTATATCTGTATCATTTCCCCTTTTCTTCTTTAGAAAGAGATCTCATTTATAATCAAACTGCTTTAAAGAAAAATACTGGTTTTTCTCTGTCCCACACCAGAGGGCTCTTCTGATTTGGGACACAAGAATCTCTTAACCTTTTCTTTTAGCAATATGTCTGGGTTTAGAGAAGGAATGAGCCAATTCCATCTCCAAAGCCAGCTTGATAATTTTGGAAATGTGGGCGTAGTTTCTCTTACTACTTCCTGCTGGAGGGGGGCGCTGTATCTTATGGGGACAAAAAGAAAATTTTAGGATTATGGAGTAGTCCATTAGGGTGAACCTCTGAGCCAGTTGCCTTGAAACCATTCTGGATGTTGGATCATCTGGGCCATGGTGTCATCAGAGACCTTTCAGGTGGTCTTGGCTGATCAAACCTGATATATCTTAATCTGGAACAAATCCACAGCCTCTGGCTTTCTGTGGAAACAAAAGCAGAGACTCTTTTCCAAAGCAACATATCCTTATATCCAAATTTTGAAGTCAAGTTACCTTTAAAATTTACATATTTATTTAACTCAACAGCTTTTACGATCAAATCTTTTTCTTCAGTTAAAAATCCCAAAGACAACATAAACCAGATTCTCTGTGTAATATCCATCTTTGTAAGACTGAAGCGCCGCTGTGGCTGCTGGCTCCGCCCACCTCAGCTTCCCAACATGGCGGTGGTACAGTTTACTGCCAGCTCTGGGTCTGGAGCCATGTGTACCATCAACTATCAGAAGCAGTTCTATCAAAGCAGTGCATAGCCCAGAAATCTTTTTTTTTTTTTTTAACTAGCAAAGGCTAAATCCACCACGCAGCAGAGTAAAGTGCTGCTTGTAGATTCCTCATTCCCGCCACACACAGATCAGACGCACACGCCAGAAACCCGCCATAGAAGCTCAAAACGGCAGGCTGCTGCTAACTTAAGAAAGACAACTAGGAAGCTGTTTTTAGCTCCGTCTTAGAATCTTTTTTCTCAGGTTTTAGGTGGAAACTCTTGCCAACACGTTGGATGCCATTTGTAGTTAGAGTTTTCCTGCCTGGCCCACAGTCAGGACAAATCTCTCTTACCTGCCAGTCCCACAGTCGCTCAGACCCAACCAAGAAAGCACACAGAAACTTATATAGCTTATAAACTGTATGGCCGTGGCAGGCTGCTTGTTATCTACCTTTTCTATCTTAAATTAACCCATTTCTGTTAATCTATACTTTGCCACATGGCGTGTGGCTTACCAGTGTCTTTACATGTTGCTTCTCATGGTGGCGGTTGGCAGTGTCTCCCCCCAACCTTCTACTTCCCAGAATTCTCTTCTCTCTTGTCCTGCCTATACTTCCTGCCTGGCCACTGGCCAATCAGAACTTTATTGACACAGAGAGATATCCACAGCAAGAGCCTAGTTAAGCTTTTAGGCTTTTAGCAGCAGTTCAGCTGAGAGCCATTCAGATGAGGACTCAGAAGCTTCCAGTCTGAGAATATAGGATCACCTGAGGAATTGGCAAGGTGAGGTGGCTGTGGCTTGAGCTGCTTCTCTTATCTTCCAGCATTCACCCCAATACCTCGCTCCAGGTTTGATTTTATCAATAAGAACTTTTTTTTAAAAATATAAGCAATTATTTATTCTTTGTTGTTGTTTTTCGAGACACAGTTTCTCTGTGTAGTTTTATGCTTTTCCTGGAACTCAGTAAGAACTTTTAAGATTCGTGCTACACAAATTATTTATATCTAAATTTTCTCCATAGTATCTATGGTGATTCAAATAGGAATGGCTCCATAAACTCATTTGTTTAAATCTTTGACCCAGAGGGAGTAGCACTATTAAGAGGTATAGCCTTATTGGAGAAAGTGTGTCACTATGGGGGCAGGCTTTGAAATCTTATATGTTCAAGCTATGCTCTTTGTTTCCTTCTGCTGCCTGTGGATCAAGATGTAGAACTCCTAACTTTTCCTCCAGCAACAAGTTTGCTTGCATGTCACCATGCTTCTCACCATGATGATAATATACTATACCCCTGAAACTTTAATCCAGCCCCAAATGAATGTTTTCCTGTATAAGAGTTGTGATGGTCATAGTGTCTCTTCACAACAATGGAAACCCTAACAAAGACCTTATCTGTTTCTGTTTTTGTCTATTTATAGTTGTGATATATAAAACTATACAAGTAGAAGATTCACACCAGATGCATGGTAAGTTTTTCATAATGCCATCAAAAATAGCTTACAGATGAATTAACTGATTGTAAGGATTAAACAGTTCATGATTATAGAGTGATAGAATGTCTCCTTTGTTTAATTGCTTAAGAACATGCAATAACTCCCACTTCTCCATGAAAAAAAAACTTCATTTCACATATCAAACATAGAAACCATAAAATAGCTAACCAAAACAGCAAGACTGGATCATTTCAGTAGCCAATATGCAATAGAAATAGAAGCTGACTGTAGTTTGAAAAGTGCTTTGGCAATCCTTTGGAACCAGTAGTAAGTGATCATACCCACAGAGTATATCCCAATGACATTGGAATGATTAAAAATGCATGCATCATGCTCACAAAGGATGGACACCAACAATGTTGTCTTAGTAAGTGGTAAGGCCACCAGTGTCTTTTTCAAGTTCCTACGGTTCCTCTGTATATAAGCCTTTTTGTAATTACTTCTCTACTGAGAACTAAAATGTCACTCAAATGCAATTCTGTCTATTAAAAAAATTATTCTGTGAAGAATTGAATTGGAATTTTGATGATCTTTATGTTGAATCTGTAGATTGCTTTTGGTAAGGTGACCATTTTTACTATGTTAATCCTGCCATTCCACGAGCATGTGTGATCTCTGATGTTTTTCTCCAATTCCTTTCTTCAGAGACTTGAAGTTCTTGTCATATAGTTCTTTTACTTGCTTGGTTAGAGTTACCCCTTGGTATTTTATATTGTTTTTGTCTATTGTGAAGTGTGTTGTTTCTCCAATTTCTTTCATAGCCTTTTTATCATTTGCATATAAGAGAGCTACTGATTTTTTTTAAAATTAATCTTGTATCCAGCCACTTCACTGAAGGTTCTTATCAGCTGTTAGGAGTCAGTTGGTTGAATGATTGGCATCGCAAATTGTCATTTACAAATAATGATACTTTAGCTTCTTCTTTTCCAATTTGTATCCCCCAATTTTTATCCCCTTGATCTCATTTGTTTTCTTATTGCTGTAGCTAGACATTTCAGTACCATATTGAATAGATAGGCAGAGAGTAGACAACCTTATCTTGTTCCTGGTTTTAGTGGAATTGCTTCACTTAATTTGATGTTGGCTGTCAGCTTGCTATATATTCATTTTATTATATTTATGAATTTTCCTTACATAATCCTAAAACCTTTATTGTGAAGGGGTGTTAGATTTTGTCAAAGGCTTTTTCAGAATTTAATGAGATTATAATGTGGGTTTTTTCTTTCAGTTTGTTTATATGGTGGATTATATTGACAGATTTTCTTTGTTGAACCATCCCTGAAACTCTGGGATGAAGTCTACTTGATCATGGTGGATTATGTTTTTATGTTTTTGGACTTGGTTTGTGAATGTTTTATTTAGCATTTTTGCATCAGTGTTCATGAGAGAAATTAGTCTGTATTCCTCTTTCTTTGTTGGTTTGAGTATCAGGTTGTCTGTGGCCTCATTAAAAAGAATTTGGCAGTTCTCCTTATGGTTTTATTTGTGGAATAATTTGAAGGGTACTGGTATTAATTCTTCAGAAGTCTAGTAGAATTCTACACTGAAAGAATCTGGCTTTTTTTTTCTTTTTTCTTTCTCTTTTTTTTTTTTGGTTGGGAAACTTTTAATGACTACTTTTATTTTCTTACTGTTAATAGGTCTATTTAAATTATTTATCTGATCTTGATTTAATTTTGGTATGTGGTGTCTATCAAGAATTTTTCCATGTCTTTTAGATTTTCCAAATTTATGAAGTACAGGCTTTTGAAGTAGGACCTTATGATTTTCTTATTTCTTCATTGTCTGTTATTATGTCCCCATTTTTATTTCTTATTTCATCAATTTGGATATTCTTTCTCTTCCTTTTAGTTATTTTGGATAAGGGTTTGTCTCTCTTGATGCTTTTCTCAAACAAAAACAAAAACAAAAACAAAAACAACTCACTGGTTCTCTGTACTGTTTCTTTGTTTCTATTTTATTGATTTCAGCCCTCAGTTTGATTATTTCCTGTTGTCTACTCCTCTTGGGTGTGTTGCTTCTTTCCATTCTAGAGCTTCTCAGTGAAATGTTAAGTTGCTGGCATCAAATTTCTCCAAATTCTCTATGAAGGTATTTAGTGCAATCAACTTTCCTCTTAAGACTGCCTTCATTGCTTCTCATAAGTTTGAGTATGTCATGCATTCAGTTTCATTGAATTTTATGAATTTTTAAATTTTTTCTTTATTTCTATCTTTACCTAGTTTTAATTCAATACCAAAAGAAATCTACAGATTCAGCTCAGACGCCATCAAAATTTCAACACAATTCTTTAGAGACCTTGAAGGCTCATACTCAATTTTATATAAAAAATCAAACAAACAAAACAACAGAGTAGCTAAAACAATCCTATGCAATAAAAGAACTGCCACAGGTAAAACCATCCCTCTTCTCAAGCTGTAGTGATAAAAACAGCATAGATTAGTCTGAAAAATAGACAGGTACATCAGTAGAATTGAATTGAAGACCCAGAAATAAATCCACACAGATCTACATACCTAATTTTTGACAAAAAAGCCAAAATCATATGATGGAATAAAGAAAGTATTTTCAAAAAATGGTGCTGGCATAACTGGTTGTAGGCAAGTAGGAAAATAAAAATAGATTCATACCTATCACCCTTAACAAAAATCAACTCCAAGTGGATCAAAGACTTCAACATAAATCCAGTTACAGTAAATCTAATAGAAGAGAAAGTGATAAACAGCCTTGAACACATCAGCACAGGAAACAACTTCATGAATAGAATGTCTGTAACACAGACTTTGAGACTGACAATTTATAAACAGGACCTCATGAAACTGAAAAGCTTATTTATGTAAGGCAAAGGACACTGATGATAGGTCAAAACAGCAGCCTACAGAATTGGAGGTCTAAAACACAAATTGTATATTAGGCTGAAAAGAATGTGGAACAAGGGAAACACTCCTCCATTGCTTGTGGGAGTTTAAGCAAACTTGTCAATATGATGGTTTCTCAGAAAATTGGACATAAGTCTACGTAAATACCCAGCAATACCACTCTTGGGCATGTACCCAAAAGATGCTGAATCATACCACAAGGATATTTGCTCAACTATGTTCATTGCAGCTTTATTTATAATAATCAGAACCTGGAAATAACCTAGATGTTTCTCAACTGAAGAATGGATAGAGAATATATGATATATTTACACAATGGAGTATTGCTCAGCTATTAAAAACAGTGGCATTATGACACTGGCAGGAAAATAGATGGAATTAGAAGAAAATCATCCTAAGTGAGGTACCCAGACCCAGAAGGCAAACACTGTATGTACCCACTTATAAGTAGACATAAGCTATAAAGTAAAGTACAACCAGGCTACAATCCACAGACCCAGAGAGGCTAGGTAACAAGAAGGGGCCAAGGGAGACATAAAGATTTCCTTGGGAAGGGAAACAGAAGGGATCTCCTGGGTGAACTAGGGACATGTTGAGGGGACTGGTGAGTATGGGGACATGAGGCATCCAGTTGAGGGTGAGTAGAGGGGGGAGTATTGAAAGAGGTGACTAGAAAGGGGGGCATCTTGGAAAAAATATATTTCAAAAAATCATCCAGGTGTCTTGTCTTTTTTTTTTTTTTTATTCTGGTAAGTGAAGATTCTTGCTTAATCGGTGTCATAGAAAGAAAAATACTGACAGTAAACTCTGTTTAATCAAGTCTTAGAGAATACAAGAAATTAACTGAAAAAGAGCAAATGTCATAATACAAATACTCAAAAGTAAATTAACTCCCCAAAGGATGAAATTCTTCTTGATTTTATGAAATACATTTTTTTTGAACAAAACCAAAGAACATACAAAGAAGATGTTGTGCTTGTATGAGTTTACAGGAGACAGAGAAGAGTCAGAAATTAAAACCAATGAGAGCAGCTGCCTCTGCAGTCATCACACTACTCTGTGGTTATCCCTCTGCAGTCATCACCCTGCACTCTGTAGTCATCCCTCTGCAGTCATCACACACTCTGTGGTCATCAATCTACAGTCATCACCATGTACACTGTAGTCATCCCTCTGCAGTCATCACACTACTCTGTGGTTATCCCTCTGCAGTCATCACCATGTACTCTGTTGTCATCCCTCTGCAGTCATCACACTACTCTGTGGTTATCCCTCTGCAGTCATCACCATGTACTCTGTTGTCATCCCTCTGCAGTCATCACACTACTCTGTGGTTATCCCTCTGCAGTCATCACCATGTACTCTGTAGTCATCCCTCTGCAGTCATCACACTACTCTGTGGTTATCCCTCTGCAGTCATCACCATGTACTCTGTAGTCATCCCTCTGCAGTCATCACACTACTCTGTGGTTATCTCTCTGCAGTCATCACCATGTACTCTGTAGTCATCCCTCTGCAGTCATCACACTACTCTGTGGTTATCCCTCTGCAGTCATCACTATGTACTCTGTAGACATCCCTCTGCAGTGTCATTCTTGATTCAGACTCCTTTACATTCAGGTCATTCTCACTTCTAACATACTCCTTTTTGATCTTGGTGCTCTGATGACAGTTTCTCTGCATTTCTAAAAAGCTAATGTTCAGTGTTGTAGCTTCAGTTTGGGCAGCTATTCTAAGATCTGCTACACTATTTTGAACAGTTGAATTTCCTCAAGTGAAAACAATTCTAAACTAATGAACCTTTCTTCCTTGAATTGAAGGTAACTTCAAATGATGGGCCAGTGCTCAAACAACACTGTAAAATTCAGAAAACAAATTCATTCATCTCAAATCACTCAAAAATTTACTTAAAATAAAACCAACTTTAATATTTCAATGAAAATCAATGCTTATTCAGCTACTATCAATTACCTACATGAAGAGTGTTTTATTCCAGGCTGGAGAGATTTGTCAATGGGTAAATGTATTTGTCCTGGATGCCTGACAACTTGAATTTGATTCTGGACACCACATAGAAAAGCTAAATACAGAGGCATGTGTCTGTAATCTCAGCACTCCTGTGTTAAGATTGAAGGTGAAAACAAAGAATCATCTAGAAGCTCTTGGACAACCTCATCTGGACCACACAGGCCAAATGAAACAGGAGAAACTCTTCCCTGAGACAAGGTAGATCAAGAGAACTGACTTGCTTGGGTTGTTCTCTAACCTCCACATGTGCTGCATGGTACACATTCTCATGACACCCACATACCCATGAACACATGCACAAACTCACACAAAAATCCAGACACATGTACACACAAAAAAGAGACACACTAAAAATTATTGCATTTCTAATATCTTTTTATTTATTTGTTTTTACATTTATTTATTTGGTGAGGTGCTTCTGCAGAGGTCAGAGGACAACTTGATGGAGTGACTTCTCCTCTTCCACATTACTAATTTGTAGACCAAACTTAGGTTGTCAGGCTTGGTGGCAAGTGAATTGCTCTCAGAGCCTTCTCTGGCTCCACATCACCAGTTCTCATGTGGCATGGTATTGATAGGTCTGAGAGAAAATAAACATCTGGAAAACTGTTATTTTCCATTAATAACAAAGAAGACCAAACCAAACAGAAAATGGGAAGAATTGAAAAATGTTGACATCAGTTGTATAGTAATTTTCAAACCAATCAAATAGACCATTTATTCTTAGGCAATGCTGAAACTGCATCTACGTGCCCATTTCTTTGGCTGCCTGCTACTCCTTTGGCTGAGAAGGAAAACTCTTTTTTTTTTTTTGTTTTATTTTTTTGAGACAGGGTTTCTCTGTGTAGCTTTGGAGCCTGTCCTGGAACCCACTCTGTAGCCAAGGCTGGACTCAAACTCACAGAGATCCATCTGCCTGCCTCACCTCCCAACTGCTGGGATTAAAGGCATGTGCCACCACCACTCAGCCAAAACTCTTTAGGTACTCTATAGATTCTATTTGTACTTTCCTAATTCTGCTCTTAACTATGCAGGCCTATCCTGATTTTATTCAATATTTCTTAGCTAAAATGCAAATTCAAAATGAAAATACAACTGATTTATTAACATACTTTTAAACATAAAACATTTGTGTTTATAATGTACTAGTAAACTACCCATTCTTGACTTAATTTTATTAGTTATGTCCAGAGTTTTTTTTTTTTTTAAACATGATTAACACTCCATATCCTTCTTAATGCAGGACTCCCTTTAAAATTATATAGATTGGGTAAAATGAATAATGTAATTATGTTCAAATTTATAGATTGTCTTTTTAGAGAGGCCTGATAATGACAGGAGGGTTTTTCTTGGGCGGAGTGGGAATGGGAGAATAAGGGATATATCAGAGTGACTTGATATACATCATGATTAATAAAGACTTGTTGATAACATGTACACAAGTAACATTTAAAATCTTCTCTGTGTTTCTTTTCTTTTCAAATCTTTTACAAATGTAAATGGTAGGAAAAGTTGGATTTATTTAAACCAAACATTCACTTAAACATATGCACATTTTAGAAAACTGTTATAAAATATTGTTGTATGATATTGTGTTTGTGTTCTGTCTGACAAGTAGAGCTTGCCTGGGTATCAGAGGGCAGAGCTAGCAGCTAGTTAAGTATACAGGCCGGGTAGGGTTCACTTACACTTTTAATCCCAGCACTTAGGAGGAGGTAGTAGGAAGACCAGGATTTCAAGGCTACCCTGGGCTATAAGAGACTGAACCAGTCTAAAAGAGAAACAGAGCAGGGCAATGGTGGTGCATACCTTTAATCCCAGCACTAGGCAAGTGGATACAGGATCTTGCCCCTGATTCCCAATTTGGTTGAAGGATTTGTAGAGGTAAGAACTCTTTAATGGCTGCTGCTCTGCTTCTCTTATCTTTCAGCTTTCACCCTGATATCTGAGTCCAAGTTTTTATTTAATAAAAACTAATTGGGGTCACACTTCAGATTATTGAAGATATTATCACTAGACTACATAGATAGTCATGTTCAACTGTTATTAAGACCACATATAGCTGGGCTGTGGTGGCGCACACCTTTAATCCCAGCACTAGTGAGGCAGAGCCAGGCGGATCTCTGTGAGTTCGAGGCCAGCCTGGTCTACCAAGTGAGTTCCAAGAAAGGTGCAAAGCTACACAGAGAAACCCTGTCTCAAAAAACAATAAAAAAAAGACCACATATTTTGATGCTTACTTCAAGATAAAACGCACGTGACACTTACATCCCACTGCACAATGAGTAGGTATGATTATTAATTTCTTGTTAGATGGCCTTTCTTTCTTTTTGAAGTTCCTACACTCCTGTCTCTACTGTTGCCTTGTGTGTTTAGTCTCTAATATAGGCTATTACTTTTTAACTTACCAATACAATCATGGGAGGGAGGTTGCACAAGTGTGGAGGTCTATCATATATGCTGAACTCTGGCAGCATAAAGACTTGCTAAGATTTTAATAAAATATTTTAATTATTTAAATCAATTATGATCATATTGAGGCCCATAAAAGTAACTTCCAGTGCAAGGTACCATGACTTGTTCCTAAAAAGTTTTGTTAATAGTGACTATAAAAGCAAAGCCCTCTGCTTTGGAAGAGAAGATGGCTACTTAATGTGCTTGTAGGTTTTACAAATTCTCTTCTGTCTCTGTTCCAAGATTGGCTTGCCCCATTCAGTATTCAAATCCCAAGTTAAAACATAATTAATGAAGACAGGAATTTAAAATTTATATTATATTTTCATAATTAGCTATAATAATTCTTTTTCATGCAAGTGAATTGTACTCATCTTGGAGGAAGATGGTTTCCCTTGGGTTGAAATCAGTCTTTGATATTTTTTGGGTTTTTTTTTTTTACTTCTTTTTTTATTTCCTTTTTTAAAATTTATTATATTTGTCTTTTGATTTTACACATCAGCCATGGGTTCCCCGTTCTTCCTCCTCCTGCCCCCCCCCCCACCTCCCCCCAAGCCCCTCCCCTCCATTCCCATCTCCTCCAGGGCCAAGACTCCCCTGGGGATTCATTTAAACCTGGTGGATTCAGTACAGACAAGACCAGGCCCCTCCTCCCAGGCTGAGCAAAGTGTCCCTGTGTAAGCCCAAGGTTCCAAACAGCCAGCTCATGCACTAAGGACAGGTCCTTGTCCTACTGCCTGGGTGCCTTCCAAACATTTCAAACTATTCAACAGTCTCACTTATCCAGAGGGCCTGATCCAGCTGGGGGCTCCACAGCCTTTGGTTCATAATTCATATGCTTCTATTTGTTTGGCTATTTGTCCCTGTGCCTCTCCAATCTTGGTCTCAACAATTCACACTTTTACAGTCCCTCTTCTTTCTCGGCAATTGGATTCCTGGAGCTCCACCTGGGGCCTGGCTGAGGATCTCTGCATCCACTTCCATCAGTTATTGGATGAGAGTTCCACCTCGACTGTTAGGGTGTTTGGCCATCTGATCCCCAGACTAGGTCAGATCAGGCTTTCTCTCGACCATTGCCAGCAGTCTACAGAGGATGTATCATTGTGGATTTCTGGGGACCTCTCCAGCACTCTGCCTATTCCTGTTCTCATGTGGTCTTCATTGATCAGGGTCTGTTATTCCTTGTTCTCCCTTTCTGTTCTTGATCCAGCTGGGATCTCCTGCTCCCCTAAGCTTTCTTTCCCTCAAACCTTTCCCTTCCTTACTCCCACTGTCGTCCAGGTTGTTCATGTAGATCTCATCCATTTCTCTGTCATTGGGCGATCCCTGTGTCTTTCCTAGGGTCCCATTTTCTAAGTAGCCTCCCTGGAGTTGTGTAGCAGTCTGGTCATCTTTGTTTTACATCTAGTATACTACTTTTATTTTACTTCTCTAATGCAATAATGGCTCCCTCTATTAAGATTTTTCTTTCATTATTCTTCCTCTCCATCCCTCCTCCTGCTTGACCATCCCATTCCCATGTCCTCATGTTCCCATCCCCCATCCCCATTTTTTTTCACCCCTCAAAGTTTACCCAGGAGATCTTATCTATTCCTCTCTCCAAGGGTGATTCATGTATGTCCCTCTTAGGGTCCTCCTTGTTACCTAACTTTTATGGTGCTGTGGATTGTAGCCTGGTTGTTATTCTTTGCTTAGCATCTAATATCCACTTGTGAGTGAGTACATACCATGTTTGTCTTTCTGGGTCAGGGTTACTTCTCTCAGGATGATTTTTTTCTAGTTCCATCCATTTGCCTGCAAATTTTATGATGTCATTGTTTTTTACTGCTGAGTAATACTCCATTGTGTAAATTTACCACATTTTCTTTATCCATTATTTAATTGAGGGCATCATGAAAATAGTAGAGTAAATGTTCTTGTGCTATGCTTGAACATATTTTAGGTATATGACCAAGAGTGGTATTTCTGGGTCTTGAGATAGATTAATTCCAAATTTTCTGAGAAAGCACCATACTGATTTCCAAAGTGGCTTTACAAATTTGCACTCCCATCAGCAGTAGATGAATGTTCTGCTTACTCCACATCCTCTCCATCAGAAGCTGTCATCTGTGTTTTTTATCTTAGCCATTCTGATCGGTGTAAGATGATATCTTCAAGCTCTACTATATTACTATAGAAATACAGTAAGAAAAGTAGCTTGGTATTGGCACAAAAACAGACATCTGGATCAATGGAATAAAATTGGAGACCCTGACATTAATCTACACACCTATGAACACCTAATTATTGATGAAGATGCCCAAACTGTACAATGGAAAAAATAAAGCATCCTCAACAAATAGTGCTGTGATAAATGGATGTCAACATGTAGAAGAATGCAAATAGATCCATAGCTATCTCCATGCACAAAATTCAAGTCCACATGAATCAATGACATCAACACAAATCCAGTTACACTGAACTTGACAGAAGGAAGTTGTCTTGAATGCCTTGGCACAAAAGACCATTTCTTAAGTATATCGCACACACACCAAGAGCAACAATTAATAAATGGGACCTCCTGAAACTGAGAAGCTTCTGTAAGGCAAAGGACACAGTAAATAAAACTAAATAGTAGTCTACAGAATGGGAAAAGATCTTTACCAACCCTACAGATAACAGAGGGCTGATCTCCACAATATATAGAGAATTCAAGAAACTAGACATTAAAATACCAAATAATCTGACAGTTAGGGTGTTTGGCCATCTGATCCCCACAGTAGGTCAGTTTGGGTTTTCTCTTCACCATTGCCAGTAGTCTACAGTAGAGGTATCTTTGTGGATTTCTGAGGACCTCTCTAGCACTTTGCTTCTTCCTGTTTTCATGTGGTCTTCATTTATCATGGTCTGTTATTCCTTGTTCTCCCTCTCTGTTCTTGATCCAGCTGGGATCTCCCACTCCTGTAAGGTCTCTTTTCCTTGAACCTTGCCCTTCATTACCCCCCCACACATATAGGTTGTTCATGTGGATCTCATCCATTCTCTGTCATTGGGAGATCCCTGTGTCTTTCTTAGAATCCTGTTTCCTATGTAGCCTTCCTGGAGTTGTGAGTAGCAGTCTAGTAATCTTTGTTTTACATCTAGAATCCTCCTATGACTGAGTACATACCATGGTTGTCTTTCTGAGTCTGGGTTACCTCACTCAGGATGATTTTTTTCTTGATCCATCCATTTGCCTGCAAACCTCATGATATCATTGGTTTTCTCTGCTGAGTAGTACTCCATTGTGTATATGTACCACAATTTATTTATCCATTCTTCAGTTGAAGGGCTCTCATCCAATAACTGATGGAAGTGGATGCAAACATCCTCGGCCAGGCCACAGGTGGAGCTCCAGGAGTCTAATTGGCAAGAAAGAGGAGGGATTGTATGAGCGAGAATTGTTGAGACCAAGATTGGAAAAAGCACAGGGACAAATAGCCAAACTAATGGAAACACATGAACTATGAACCAAAAGCTGAGGAGCCCCCAACTGGATCAGGCCTTCTGGGTAAATGAGACTGTTGAATAGCTTGAACTGTTTGGGAGGCACCCAGGCAGTGTGACCCTGACCTATCCTTAGTGCATGAGCTGGCTGTTTGGAACCTGGGTCTTATGCAGGGACACTTTGCTCAGCCTGGGAGGAGGGGACTGGACCTCCCTAGACTGAATCTACCAGGTTGAGCTGAATCCCCAGGGGAGTCTTTGCGCTGGAGGAGATGGCAATGGGGAGGGTGTTGGGGAGAGGTGGGAGTGGGGATGGGAGGGGGGAGGATAAGGGAATCCATGGCTGATCTGTAAAATAAATTGTATATATAAAACCAAATAATCCAATTTAAAAAATAGGGTATGTATCTAAACACAGATTATCAATAGAATAATCTTTTATGGCCAAAAGACATTTGAGGAATTGATTAGCATCCTTAGTCATCAGGGAAACTCAAACCAAATTGTACTATTTTTAATCTGTGCAATTTCAGAACTGCCTCAAGATGTACAAAAAAGCATAAATCTTCCAACACTGCCATTCTCAGAACAACTTGTCAGTAGCAATTATCCATTATGCATCAAAATTGGCCAAAAGTGTTTAGAAGTTTCCTGGAAGGTAAACTGAAAACAAATGCTCCCATGATTCTGCGATATATCCCTGGACATTAAATTTATTTTCACCAATTCATTCAATATTAATATAGTCATTATATTAAATACAAAATAAAGTTTAACATGTGCATTTAAATTGGACTTCCACAGTTTGAATTTTATTATTATTATTATTAGCTTTCTAGAACTCTGGAAAACTAAAGTTTCCTGTTTTAATATGTCACCTGCAAAAACATTAATAATATCTACCTTCAGCATTAAAATGATTAAAAATAATATATAAATATAAAATGTATATGTATGATACCTTGCAAAGGTAGTGGGATGAAAGAATTTTTTTCCGTAGAGATTACCCTGAGTGTCTATCTAATAGTTTAGAAAAGTAAGACCTGATATAGAAAGTTAAAAACTGAATCACATTAGCAGTTTATAGAAAAAACTAGTTTTGTGTTATTTGGATGTCTTTCTCATTTCCTATTTGTTCTTGCCATTCTCTAAGTGCTTCCAAGAGAGCTCTAGAGCTCCACATTTATAGATGTTGCAGTCAGATTGGTGTGGAGGCTCATTTTGTGAGTGCTCAGCAAATCTGCTTCTCTGTTGAATTTGCTTTAATGTTTATTAAGTGGAAATAATTTCTGTCATTAGATTCATCACACCTTCAACACAAAGAGATCTCCACTTGTTAAATTATATATTTAAATGAATAACTTAAATAGACTCTCTGTTAACACATTGTTATTTACAAAATCGTAAGTAGTATGAGTGATTGTGGTTCTAATGCTGGCTCATCACCACTCTGTGAAGTGGCACAATTCAACAAGTACTATTGCTGCAGCTTTTACATCTGTGTCTAGATTCTTGTTCTGGAAATACATATTTAGTATTTCTGACTTACAACAATAACATCATAAGAAAAGGTTTAAAAATTGACCACACTATACCATGTGGTCATGTTGCTGTCCATGTTTGGAGCAGAATGAAGAAGCATGTCAGTCTAGATCAGCTAACCCTTATATGCCTCAAAATGTGTGAGTGAACTGTGATGTGGGATGTTCTCTATGCTGTGAATGTGTTGTGATGATTGGCCAGTAGACAAGCAGTAAGTATAGGTGGGACAAAGAGAGAAGAGAATTCTGGGAAGAGGAAGCCTGAGTCAGGAGATGCTGCTAGCCACCACAATGAGGAGCAGGGTGTAAAGTACCAGTAAGCCATAAGCCACATCGCAAGGTATAGATTTGTAGAAATGGGTTAATTTAAGATAGAACTATATAACAAAAAGCCTGAGCCACATGGCCATACAGTTTATAAATAATATAAGCATCTGTGTGTTTATTTGGGTCTGAGCAGCTATGGGATTGCCAGGTGAGATTTGTCCTGACCTTGGGCCAGGCAGGACCAGGAGATAACCCCAGCTACAGAACTGAGCTAAAGCCAGTGACTCACCAAACAAAATCCATCATGTTTGTGAAAGCAATGGTAGCTTTTACTTTAAGCCACTGAATTTTTGGCATCAGATGTTCCAAAACTGCCTGTTATTCGAGAAAAAGTCTCATTTTTTTTCAGATATAACATTCATTCACAAAGTTTGGTTAGCATTTTCCAGACATTAGAAGAATATCCATGAAACAAGCATGTGAATGGAAAGAGTAAAAAAAAAATCTATTTAGCTGAGGGGAGGAAATGTGATAATTTTACAACAAAAACCAGACTGCGTGTAAGATGAAATTTATGCAACCAGATTTTTAAAACATATCAAATAAAAGACATTACAGATCCATATTTAGAAAACACTAGTATTCTGGAATCCCCAATAGTCATTTCTGCCTGTTGGCTTTGTGTCAATATTTAGGCAAAATTTCATTTTCTTTATGTTCCATGTTCTTAATTTCATAAATATATAATTTCTTAATTCTGATCCACAGGTGGAGCTCCAGGAGTCTAATTGGCAAGAAAGAGGAGGGATTGTATGAACAAGAATTGTTGAGACCAAGATTGGAAAAAGCACAGGGACAAATAGCCAAACTAATGGAAACACATGAACTATGAACCAAAAGCTGAGGAGCCCCCAACTGGATCAGGCCTTCTGGATAAGTGAGACTGTTGAATAGCTTGAACTGTTTGAGAGGCACCCAGGCAGTGTGACCCTGACCTGTCCTTAGTGCATGAGCTGGCTGTTTGGAACCTGGGTCTTATGCAGGGACACTTTGCTCAGCCTGGGAGGAGGGGACTGGACCTGCCTAGACTGAATCTACCAAGTTGAGCTGAATCCCCAGGGGAGTCTTTGCCCTGGAGGAGATGGGAATGGGGGATGGGTTGAGGAGAAGGTGAGGGTGGGATAGGAGGGGGGAGGATAGAGGAATTCATGGCTGATATGTAAAATTAAATTAAATTATAAAATAAAGAAAGAAAAATTATAATGATGATAAAATAAAAATTGCTCATGAAAATGTAGTTGCAGTATATAAGAAAGCAAATTTAACCTCATTTTCCCAAAAGTTTGATAGATGATATTTGCTCTTGAGTCTGGGAATTAGAAATGTGTTCAATCCTCTTAGACAACTCTCAGAGCATTCACTAGTTGCCTAAAAGGTAAAGATAAAACCTTCTGCTTGCTGTACAAGAGAAAATGGTATTGAGGAGTCACTTTCTTGTGATGAATCCATAATAAAAAATACCACAGCTAAATTAAGGTAGCCATCTAAATGCTTGCCCAAACTTTATATCTTAGCACATGTTTCAACAGTTATAATGACAGTTCTGATGCCATGTACGTCATTTATGATTTTAAACTTTTACTATCAATTATATTTTAAGCACTATCCACTACAAAATAATTAAATAATGACAAAATTGAAACTAGAAATACAATTAGCTTGATGTCCTCTTTAATGACTCATATGTACTTTTCCCTGCCTCCATCATTCAATAACACCTAATATTACCATTTTGTCTCTTTTCTACATTTATACCCATATGACAATTATTTGCATGTATACATTATAGGCAAGGGTATACATATGAAAGAAAATATGAAGCCTTTTTATTCTGTGTTTTAGTGACCATGATGTATTATACATTTTAAGTCCATCAAATTTAAATTAAACAACATAAAAAGAAAATCAATTAGGAAAATAAGAGAAGCAATCAAGACAAGAGCAGGAGGGTACATGACAAAAATCTCCTAAAGCACTGTAGTCACAAACAGGTCACCTGCCTATGTACCATAAATGTCTTTAAAGAAAGAAAGGCATGACTCAAAGTAATGTAATTTGCTAAATGAACCAAAAGGAGGATTCTAAGAGAATGAAGAAAGAAATATATCCAAAATTGCAAATCATTGATTTTAAAAAAATGGTCGTATAATTACTATAAAAGAGAGTCTTGAAACATTTAGAAAAGAATATTTTTCTTCCATTGCCCTGACAAAATGGCTACATCCTGAATGGCCATGATTATTAATTCAGCACACACACCAGGAGCTAAAGACACACTCCACAGTAAAGTCCTGTAAGCTCTTCTCTTTCTCCATATACTTGTAAACCATAAAGCATCTCCTTCACAATGCATGTTAATGGATTTTATGACATTCTTCACAAAGTTATCAGAGAAGGGCTAGCAAGAGCTCTGATTGCTGTAATCTCAGAGTCTCCAGTGGAAAACAGGCCAATACAGGCTTGAAGGGGTTAACAAATCTTTTAAAACCAAGGTAAACTTGCTAGTAATTCATGAAAATCACAACAATAGTTTATGATTTGGATTCTTTGTGTTAGGCTTTTGGAGATCAGATATTTCAGAGGGAACATTTTAGTGCTGAAAATCAAAAGCAGTGTTCTTTAAAATAGTTCTTATAATACAAATGTACTGTAAGTAGATAGTATATATTACTATATACAAAATGGCTTACAGAGTGTTATAATTGAATAAATCAAATACTGGGGTGAATCTTACAATCTAAATTAAGACCATAATTTATATATAAATCACTCATTCCAATTTCAAGTTTTACACTTTCTACTACACTCAGAGAGATAAACTACAAGCACAAAGCAGTTTAGTTAATGTATGTCACCTGCTAAATAAAAATCTAAAGATTATTCTTATTCTAGAAAGTTCAGTAGAAAACAAGTTCCTGACTCCCACTAGTAAAGCCAAAGAGTCTGTCTCTTTCCCCACATGAAGCAGGGAAAATATTTAAAATTTTTTCTGCAAATTTTGATGCTTCTTAAAACTTGAAATCCTAGAAATTAAAATCTAGTAGGAGTTATGGGGAGCAGAAAGGTAAGATGAATTCACAGACATGATATTAGCAGTCTAACTGTATGTCAGGAGATGGTTTAGCAAGATTGTTTTCTGAACAAGCATAAGGTCCTAAGTTCAGATCTCCAGAACTTACTCCCATAAAATGCTAGGGATTGTTGTAGTAACACTCAACGGAGGAATGGTGAGATATACTAGTTACCAGCCTAGCTCTAGGATCCAAGGTCAGTAAGATATTTTTGTGTTACAGTAATAAGGTGGGAAATGATAGATGTTCTCTGACTTACGTACATTCATAGTATGTGCATGCACCACATACATACATTCATACATACATACATACATACAACATACATAATCTATACTGTAGTTGGAAAGCTTCTCTCCAGGTTCCACCAAGCCCCCATGGTCCCATAACCCATGTATAAAATATTCATACAGACACTTATATTATTTAAACATGGCTTGTGGCTTACCAGTGTCTTTACATGTTGCTTCTCATGGCAGTGGCTGGCAGTTTTCTCCCAGACTTCCTGTTCCCAGCCTTCTCCTCTTTCTTGTCCTGCCTACCTTACCCTTCCTGCCTGGCTACTGGCCAATCAGCACTTTATTTATACAGAGTGATATCCAGAGCACTATACTTCCTCACACCCATGTTAAAGCAAGCCTAATTGTAACAAAACTAGCAAAATCTATCAACTGTCAGCTTTCTTCTCATCCAAGGAGTTCTTATGAAGAAGTAGATCATGGAATAAAAGCTCTTTAAATAATACATTTTGTTCTAGTCCATTTTTTTTTTTTGCTCTGTGCTTCTTGTATTCTGTGTAGGTGAACACACATTACAATATACCACCACCACTATGATGTTTTGTCAAAACATATGGGCCCTAGCAACCATAGACTGCACTCTCTAAAAGTTTGTATCAAATTGAATTGTTCTTTCTTCAAGATGTTTATGACAGGTATTTGTGGAAGATTTGTCAAAGGAGAAAAAATGTTCCTGATCATTGCCATTGTTAAGGACAAGTATATTCTCACATTATGTCCTGTTGAAATCTTATCCTCCATGTTCTTCAAAAGAGAGAATATTGAGGAAGGGATGTGATGATATTTTATTTACACTGAAATGTGATATTATTTGTATATTAATAAAGTTGCCTTGGGGTCAGATCAAGCCATAGCAGAAGCTAGGCAGTGGTGGTGCATGCCTTTAATCCCAGCACTTGGGAGGCAGAGCTAGGCAGATCTCTGTGTGTTCAAGGATACAGCCAGCATGGAGACACATGCCTTTAATCTCAATACCAACCATAGAAGACCTGGAGGTCTGTTCAGACAGGTAGTGATGAGGAGGTTATATGGTTGGATTTATAACCAATGAGAAGGCAGAACAGAAAGTCTATAAAAAAGAGAAAAACACAGGAAGTAGGTCTCTTGCAGAGAGGAAAGAGAGAGCAACAGTGAAGGGTAAGGTTTTCAGCTCTCTGCTATTGCTCTGACCTCTTGGCTTTTAACTCTGCAATTGGCTCTGTGTTTCTTATTTAACAAGGTGGTTACATCTACAAGGGGAAAATAGATGATGATGATCTGTGTCTTACATGGATCTCAGGGATTCCTTAGCTTCCTTCCATTAGTTGAGTACCTAAAATGTTGAAAGCCTATACCAAGAATTGCAAAGAATAAATTTCTGTTATTTGTCAGCCATTCAGTACAAGCTATTTATGCTGTAGCTACTTGTACTATCAGAAAGCATTATGGTTTAGCTCTCCATCTGACAATTCAGTCTTCAAAACCTCTGCAATTACTTGGCCAAAACCACAATCTGAACATACTACCAATTCCCTTTTAGCTAATACCCTATTTTTGTTATATTTTTGCCATCCAGCATTTTTGTATTTATGTATTATGTATTATGTATCTTTGTATATTTGTATTGTTTGACCTTCCATCAGCTGGTGTTGACTATGTTGAGTCACTAAGATTGAGAAAAGAATCTTACATAAATCCAATACACTTCACATGACAAAGAGTAACAAAGATAGTGCAATAATTAAACAATGACAGAGTCAAATTCAAAATCCTAATAAGTCAAAGCATTCAGAATGGTACTCTGCCCGTTTGGCAACTGGATAATATTTTCTGATTGTACTCCTTTTAGATTAAAGTCGTTAGGAAATTCTAACTTAATTATATCCAAGCTTGCAGGAGTTTAGCTGAAATCCATGGTTTGTTGTAATTCATCAGCTACATTTATTCCCATTTAAATGTGTCTAGTGTAGTAAACAGAGGGGGCAGCTAATGCCAGCCTTAATAAAAAGCATACATGCAGGCTTGAGGAGCAGGGTCAGACAACAATGTCAACATGGTGGAGTAAGCCAGAGTGAGAATACTCAAATGTGTAAAGCATCTTCTTTTGTACTATACTTTTGTCAAGGTCAATTGTGTTGTTTCAAGATTAGAAATGAAATCTAGAGTCAGAGCTACCCGGATATTTTTTACTATACACTCTGGGGAATACCAGTCTAACTGGGCCCCAGGTTCTGGCCATAGGACAGGACACCCCATCAACACCGGGAACGTTCCCTCTCTCCAAGACCCTCCAGGTGGACCCTACAAACTCCACGCCCTGCCCCCATACCTATCTGCCAGGGACCCCAGCCACTTCCAGAGACTCAGAAACTAGCCCCCAGCTTCCATCCTGCCCCAGAACTCCCATCTGGACAAGAGGTGAGTGAGTGGGTTAGAGTCAGAGAGGCACCCACCTATGGGCCCCACCCCTGGGCACCAGCCATTCTGGGGAAGACCTGCCCAACTTGCCCCCAGTTCGCAGCCATTCCGCAGGCACTGCGGGAAGGCTCCCCTTTTCAAAGACTGCAGGCAGACCCTACAAACTCCACACCCTGCCCCCTCAACCATCTGCCCAAGACACCAGCCACTTCCTCAGACTCAGAGACCAGCCCCCAGCTTACATCCAGCCCCAGAACTCCCATCTGGACAAGAGGAGTTCCCATATGGACAAGATAAGGAGACCCCAAGGACTTCCTGAGATTCAGAGTCCAGCCCACAGCTCCCATCCGGCCAGCACTCTCATCTGGACCAGAGCTCCCATCCAGGCCAGAGCTTCCATCTGGACCAGAGAGAGGCTCCCTAATCTGTCAGCTCTCTCTGGACCAAGTGCATATACTTATTTTGTGGAAATGCAGTACCTCTTAGGCAGGTGTAGAATTCAAAAATAGGATACTGGAATTGGATGCAGGAGTAAGATAGAGAAGTAAGATAGAAAAACAGGATAAAGGAGTAAGATACAGGAGTTGGATGCATGAAAATGTGAGTATATCAGAGCAAGATGCATGAATAAGTATAAGGAAGTAGATGCAAGAGTAAGATGCAGGAGCAGAATGCAAGAACAAGATGAAGGTACAGAATACAGAATACGGTATAGGATTCAAATGCAGAACAGGGACACAGGACCAGCATCAGGATTGCAGGAGTTGGATGTGGGACCAAGATACAAGAGGAGAGAGAGGTGAGTGCCTGGAGTCACAACCAGAGAGGCCCGCACCAAGGTCCCAGCCCTGGGCACCAGCCACTCTGGGGAATACCAGTCTAACTGGGCCCCAGGTTCTGGCCATAGGACAGGACACCCCATCAACACCGGGAACGTTCCCTCTCTCCAAGACCCACAAGGAGATGGGCAGACAGAAGTCCCTGAAAGAAAATCATGGAAAAGCAACGAAACAGATGAGGGAAACAGTCCATCACCTGAAGAGGGAAATAGAAAAAATGAAGAAGACAATAGCAGAAGGAATGCTGGAAATAGAAAATCTGAGTAAACGAACAGGAACTTCACATGCAAGTATAAAAAACAGAATGGAAGAGATGGAAGAGAGGATCTCTGGTGTTGAAGATACATTAGAAGAAATAGATTCATCAGTCAAAGAACACACTAAAACCAATGAATTCATGACCCCAAATTTCCATGAAATTTGGGACACCATGAAAAGACCAAACCTAAGAATAATAGGAACAGAGGAAGGAGAAGAATACCAACTCAAAGGCATGGAAAATAAATTTAATGAGATAATAGAAGCAAACTTTCTCAACTTAAAGAAGGAAATGCCTAGGAAGATGAAGAAGCCTATAGAACAACAAACAGACTAGAACCCCCAAAAAAGTCCCCTCACCACATAATAATTAAACAATTAAATGTACAGAATAAAAAAAGAATATTAAGGGCAGCAAAAGAAAAAGGCCAGGTGACTTATAAAGGCAAACCCATCAGAATAACACCTGATTTCTCAATGGAGACATTGAAAGCCAGAGGATGTGGACAGATATAATGCAGACACTAAGAGACCATGGATGCCAGCCTAGACTAATATACCCAGTAAAACTTTCAATCATCATAGATGGAGAGAACAAGACCTTTCAAGCAAAACCAGATTTAAACAATACTTATCCACAAACCCTGCCCTACAGAAAGCACTAGAAGGAAAATTCCAACCTAAGGAAGGCAGATACACCCATGAAAACACAGGCAATAGATAACACCACAGCAGTAAACCCCAAAGAAGAGAAGTACACACACACTACCAACAAAAAATAAAAATAACAACAGGAACAAACAACCACTGGTCATTAATATCCCTTAATATCAATCGACTATATTCACCTATAAAAAGACACAGACTAACAATGGATACAAAAACAGGACCCATATTTCTGCTGCATACAAGAAACACACCTCAAATTCAAAGACAGACACCTCCTAAGAATAAATGGCTGGGAAAAGACTTTCCAATCAAATGGTCTTAAGAAGCAAGCTGGTGTAGCCATCCTAATATCCAGCAAAATAGACTTCAAACTAAAATCAATCAAAAGAGATGATGAAGGACATTACATACTCATCACAGGATAGATCCACCAAGATGAAGTTTCAATTCTGAACATTTATGCCCCAAACACAAGGGCACCCACATATGTAAAAAAAAAATTACTAAAGCTTAAATCACATATAAAACCCCACACATTAATAGTGGGAGACTTCAATACCCCACATTCACCTCTGGACAGATCAGCCAAATTGAAACTAAACAGAGAAATAATGGACTTAACTGATGTTATGGCTCAAATGGACTTAATCGCTATCTACAGAACATTCCATCCTAACAAAAAAGAAAAATACCTTCTTCTCAGCACCCCATGGAACCTTCTCTAAAATCGACCACATACTTGGCCACAAAGCAAAACTCAACAGTTACAAAACAATTGGAATAACCTCCTGTAATATATTGGACCACCATGGTTTAAAGTTAGCTGCCAACAACAACAACAACAACAAAAAAAAACTACAGAAAACCTACAATCTCATGGAAACTGAATAGTGCTCAATGGGTTAAGGAAAAAGTAAAGAAAGAAATGATAGACTTCCTAGAGATCAATGCAAATGAACACACCACATACCCAAACTAATGGGACACCATGAAAGCAGTGCTAAGAGGGAAATTCATAGCACTAAATGCACACAAAGAGAAGTTGGAGAAATCTCACACTAGTGACTTTACAGCACACCTGAAAGCTCTTGAACAGGAAGAAGCAAAGTCTCCCAGGAGGAACAGACGCCAGAAAATTATCAAACTGAGAGCTGAAATCAATAAAATAGAAATAAAGAGAACAATACAAAGGATTAATGAAACAAAGAGTTTATTCTTTGAAAAGATCAAGAAGATAGACAAGCCCTTATCCAAACTAACCAAAAGACAGAAAGAGAGCATCCAAATAAACAAAATCAGAAATGAAAAGGGGGACATAACAATAGACAATGAGGAAATCCAGAGAATCCTCAGGACATACTTCAAAAACCTCTATTCCACTAACTGGAATATCTCAAAGAAATGGTTAATTTTCTGGATAGGTACCACATACCTAAGTTAAATCAAGACCAGATAAACCATTTAAATAGTGCAATAACCCACAAGGAAATAGAATCAGTCATTAAAAGTCTCCCAACCAAAAATCCCCAGGACCAGATGGTTTCAAGTATAGAATTCTACCAGATCTTCAAAGAAGACTTAATACCAATACTCTTTAAATTGTTCCACACAATAGAAACAGAAGGAATATTTACCCTAATTCCTAAAACAAATAAAGATGCAACAAAGAAAGAGAACTACAGACCTATCTCCCTCATGAACATTGATGGAAAAATACTCAAGAAAATACTGGCAACCAGGCTTCATCACAGGGATGCAAGGGTGGTTCAACATATGAAAGTCCATCAATGAAATACACCATATAAACAAACTCAAAGAAAAAAAAACACATGATCATCTCACTAGACACAGAAAAGGCATTTGACAACATCCAACACCCCTTCATGATAAAGGTCTTGGAGCCATCAGGAATACAGGGAACATACCTAAACATAATAAAGGCAATTTACAGCAAGCCAACAGCCAACATCAAATTAAATGGAGAGAAATTCAAAGCAATACCACTAAAATCAGGAACAAGGCAAGGCTGTCCACTCTCCCCATACTTATTCTATATAGTACTTGAAGTTCTAGCCAGAGCAATAAGACAACATAAGGAGCTTAAGGGGATACAAATTCGAAAGGAAGAAGTCAAGCTCTCCCTATTTGTAGATGACATGATAGTATACATGAGTGACCCCAAAACTTCAACCAAGGAACTAATACAGCTTGTAAACACCTTCAGCAACATAGCAGGATACAAGATCAACTCAAAAAAATCAGTAGCCCTCCAATAGACAAACAGTCTGAGAAGGAAATCAGAGCTATATCACCCTTTACAATAGCCACAAATGATATAAAATACCTTGGGGTTATTCTAACTAAGCATCTGAAGGACCTATATGACAAGAACGTTAAGTTTCTAAAAAAGGAAATTGGAGAAGATTTTAGAAAATGGAGAGATCTCCCATGCTCATGGATAGGCAGGATTAACATAGTAAAAATGGCAAACTTACCAAAAGCAATCTACAGATTCAACACAATCCCCATCAAATTACTAACACAATTCTTCAGAGTCCTGGAAAGAATAATACTCAACTTCATATGAAAAAACAAAAAACCCAGGATAGCCAAAAGAATCCTGTACAATAAAACAGCATCTGGAGACATCACAATTCCCAACCTGAAGCTCTACTATAGAGCTACCATAATAAAAACATCTTGGTACTGGCCTAAAAACTGACATGTGAAAAAAAAAATGACATGTGGACCAATGGAATCGAATTGAAGACCCTGACATTAACCCTCATACCTATGAACATATAATTTTTGACAAAGAAGCCAAAAATGTACAATGGAAAAAAGAAAGCATCTTCAACAAATGGTTCTGGCATAACTGGATGTCAACGTGTAGAAGGCTGGAAATAGATCCATATATGTCACCGTGCACAAAACTTAAGTCCAAGTGGATCAAAGACCTCAACATAAATCCAGTTACTCTGAACCTGATAGAAGAGAAAGTAGGAAGTAGTATTGAACACATTGGCACCAGAGAGCACTTTCTAAATATAACACCAGTAGCACAGACACTGAGAGAAACAATCAATGAGACCTGTTGAAATTGAGAAGTTTTGTAGATCAAAGGACATGGTCAATAAGACAAAGTGACAGCCTACAGAATGGGAAAATATCTTCACCAACCCCACATCTGACAGAGGGCTGATACCAAGAATATATAAAGAACTCAAGAAATTAATCATCAAAATGCCCCAACAGTCCAATTAAGAAATGGGCTATAGAACTAAACACAGAATTCTCAACAGAGGAAGTTGAAATGGCTGAAAGACATTTAAGGAATTGTTCAACATCCCTAATTATCTGGAAATTGCATATCAAAACGACTCTGAAATATCACCTTACACCTGTCAGAATGGCTAAGATCAAAAGCACAGAATACAGATTATGCTGGAGAGGATGTGGAGCAAGGGGAACTCTCCTCCAATGCTGGTGGGAATGCAAGCTTGTACAGCAACTTTGGAAATCAATATGGTGCTTCCTTAGAAAATTGGGAATCCATCTCCCCTAAGACCCAGCTTTACCACTCTTGAGCATATACCCAAGGAATGCTCAATCATGCCACAATGGCATTTGCTCAGCTATGTTCATATCAGCATTGTTTGTAATAGCCAAAACCTGGACACAACCTAGATGCCCTTCAACTGAAGAATGGATATAGAAAATATGGTACATATACACAATGGAGTACTACTCAGTAGAGAAAAACAATGACATCATGAGGTTTGGAGGCAAATGGATCTAGAAAAAAATCATCCTGAGTGAGGTAACCCAGACTCAGAAGGACGAACATGGTATGTACTCACTAGATGTAAAACAAGATGACTTGACTGCTACACAACTACCTAGAAAATGGGACCCTAGGAAAGACACAGGGATTGTCCAATAATAGACAAATGGATAAGATCTACATGAACAACCTGGATGATAGTGGGAGTAAGGAAGGGCAAGTTTCGAGGGAAAGAAAGCTTAGGGGAGCAGGAGATCCCAGCTGGATCAAGAACAGAAAGGGAGAACAAGGAATAACAGACCCTGATCAATGAAGACCACATGAGAACAGGAATAGGCAGAGTGCTGGAGAGGTCCCCAGAAATCCACAATGATACATCCTCTGTAGACTGCTGGCAATGGTCGAGAGAAAGCCTGATCTGACCTAGTCTGGTGATCAGATGGCCAAACACCCTAACAGTCGTGCTGGAACTCTCATCCAATAACTGATGGAAGTGGATACAGAGATCCTTGGCCAGGCCCCAGGTGGAGTTCCAGGAGTCCAATTGTGGAGAAAGGGGAGGGACTGTAAGAGTGTGAATTGTTGAGACCAAGATTGGAAAATCACAGGGACAAATAGCCAAACAAATGGAAGCACATGAATTATGGACCAAAGGCTGTGGAGCCCCTAGCTGCATCAGGCCCTCTGGATAAGTGAGACAATTGAATACCTTGAACTGTTTGGGAGCCACCCAGGCAGTGGGACTGGGACCTGTCCTTAGTGCATGAGCTGGCTGTTTGGAACCTTGGGCTTACACATGGACATTTTGCTCAGCCTGGAAGGAGGAGACTAGAGCTGCCTGTACTGATTCTGCCAGGTTTAAATGAATCCCCAGGGGAGTCTTTGCCCTGGAGGAGATGGGAATGGAGGACAGGGGCTGGCGGGAAGGTGGGGGCGGTGGCGGGAGGGCAGAAGACAGGGGAACCCATGTCCGATGTGTAAAATTAAAACACAAATATAATAAAAAAAAGATATAAGTAGAGAATAAGGAAGAAGGATGCAATAGTCACAGTTAATCAGCTAATGATATGTGACTGGTGGGAGAAATACTGAGAAACAAGGGGCAGTTTAATGTTAGAAATCACAAGAAGAGAGAGACACTTGAAAAAAATAACATAGGCCTTTTTTTGGAAATGTTTTTATCCTCAGCTTAGTGTCTTAAAGCCTGCTGTTAGAGTTGTTTAAGCTGATAATTAGTCTTTTAACCTTTAAGCTGAAGGAAGTTTATATTACAGCTGCTCAGCTTCAACCCCTTTAGTTGGTTGGAACCCTCCTTCTTTTGCACTACTGTGGCCTGCTCAAATTTTTGAGGTTCCTTCAGATACTACCAATACTTCACTGAAAATTTCCTTGCAGTTTTACACCAGCCAGCAAAGCAACAACATTTACCAATCTTCCTCCCAGTTCTTCAGCATCCACCTGTGCTTGTCCTCTTTCTATACTGTCTCCTTATCTTTGTTCCCTCCAATTTATTTTCTTTTTATTTTCTCTGATGAAATATTTCTAATGAAACACAACTCATTCAATTCACCATCTTCATTATTAACCCCTGATGCCAACAACTAGAATCCTCTCCTTTGGACTGTCTGGCTTTCTTTATGCTTATCAATCCCAGCCCATGATATTTTTCTTTAGATACTGTCTAGATTAATTCATATTCATAAAATATCTCAAATAAAGCAGTGCAGAAATAAAATGAACCCAGTGGCCATAGCATTTTATTTCTAATACGTATTCTATAAACATTTGACTGATTGGTGAAGTATTTATCAGGGATTGTCCAAAGGATAGGAATTAAGTCATTTAAGCTATTTTATTTATCTTTGTCTAAAGGAAAACTGCATCTGGTATCAGACTGCCACATATTTAGTTGAGATCCACAAAATTCCTTTTACTACAGAACTGAAGGAAATATCAGATTTTCAAACACAACAGAAGTGCATATGGAAATGTGCTTGTCAGTTCTTGGAATGGAGCAGATACCTAAAGAGTAGTCATTCTGGAAGAAGGAGAGATAAGAATGGAAGAAGGAAATATCTATTTTTACATTTACTTCTATTTTGTTTCATTTTTATTTATTTATTTATTTATTTATTTATTTTTTGTGGCTCTCCTCTTTACCTCATGATCAAACCTTCATTAAAATATCTTTATAATACTATCTAGTTCTATGTTATTTTCTGTTGCAAAGCCACAAATTCAGATTTGGCCTGAGTTGAGGTCCATAAATGCTTAGGAAAACTCATTGGGCTGCTGAGGATGACAACATACAGATATGACTCCCTTCCATTAGCATTTTGGAAACTGGTGCTGGGATCTACCTTAAACATTGTTTGGAAATTTGCCAGATTTCTCCTTGGTGGATCTACCTTGCTAAACATAGCAGATGTTATCCTGAGTTCCTTTGCTTCTGTTTTTTGGCTGCAAACCTCGCTTACTGTTTGACAAATGCCATTGAAGGTAAAAATCCACTCGACTCATGCATACCTTGTTCTTAGGCAAAATAAAAACAAAACATGGCTCCTTCATAAGACATCATTATAATGGCTGACCCCCAATGTGTTCTAAGTGATTCTCTATTCTATCATAGAACATCCCCCCGCATGCAAGAGGGCCAGTCCCCCAGCTATACATTATAAGCTGAAACACATTAGGAATGGTGCAGTGGTGGAGACCTAAAGACTGAATTAGATGTAGGTCACCAGAAGGCATTATGACAATCATCAGTAAGAAGAACATAGATCAATCATAGTCATTGTGAGATACAAGAAGTCAATCAAAAACTGAAAGTCTGGGATAAATATGAAATAATGAAAACAAAAACAGGAAAATTAAATTTTAATTTTATAAAACAAATATAATCAGATGTAGATACTTCACACTTATGATAATTTTCCTAGTGGGAATGCAGACATTCAAAATATATTTATTAATTCTAATGTCTAATTGTTAATTAAGTCACATTTGAGCCATAAGGGTCTGAGATGTAGAATGTCCCTTTAAATTGAATTTAATTATGTAAGCTCCAGTCCATCATCTTGAGAATATAATTTAATTTTCATTTCATAATTAGAAAATGTAATGTTTTAATTTCTACAGCTTTTATTGAGAACTTTAAGATAATACTCAAGTAAGTTCAGGAGTGCCTATAGACAAATATGGTCTCTCATTGTATTACATTAAATACACTGGAAAAAACAGAAATATTCTTACCTTTTTCATTTTATATTCACATAGCTTCAGGGAAATTTAAGAAAACTGGACTCAAGGATATGTATTCAAATGAGAAGGACATAATTGAAACATTTGGTCACCAAATGGATTTGGTGAAAAGACAAATAAACCCAAACTTTAAGAGATAAATTTGCTAAAAAAAAAAAAAAAAATTATACCCACCTTTGGCTTTGTGAAGTGCTAGCCTGACAGGCAGTCATTAAGATTCATTTTCAAATGAAGGTGTCCCAGTGGATACCAGATGTAAATGAGTCCAGTTGTTTCTCATTTGCTATAAATGACTAAACACTGGACAACTGAAGTTTTTTGTTCTTACCTGACTCAGCTTAATTCTATTGCTTCGGTACTTTGCAGTGAAAAGGTACATACATCAAAGGAAATGGACATGATTTGACTTAGGAATTCATCAATACCTTTCATTCAAAAAGATTTGTGAAAACATGTATTTCAACATATGTGAAAACATACATTCATTGACAAGATTTTGACAACCTCAGGCAGACCAACTTACATTTTTCTCCTTTATTTTCAATATTTTGAATTTCCCATATTCTATATATCAGGAGATCATGTGAATTAGTCAGTTTTATTATGAACCTGATATGCCAGAAGACAGCTTTTCTGTTCATAAAATATAAAAAGTTTTCTTTGTCCTATTCCTCAATTTCTCTCATCTACTTATATATACAAGAAAAATAATGAGTTTCTCCTGCTATTTTTTTCCTTTAAAGACTGAATGTGTTAGTCAAAAGTACTGACACCAGCCTCCTGGCTCCATCTTCCTTTGGATGGGTAGATAGGATGGCTACAGAATTATGCATCACTTTCCAGTATTCAGTATGAAGGTGCTCTTCTGAATTATCTGTCTTTTTACCTGCTTGCTGGAAAGTAACCTAAAGTAGATGCCTGGGCCTACAGAAAAGTTTTCATTAATCTCTACTCCCCAACTTTATTATTTTTCCATTTTCCATTAATGGAAAGGCAAATGTCCATCCTTCTAAAGAACTACAATATCATGAGGAATATACAGCTGAGTCCTGATGTCACATGTGTGTTCATCATACTGACTACAAATAGGATCAGAGTTAAATGTCTTCTTGATATATTTATTTTAATCACCCATACATCTAATTGCCCAAAGCCACATTAGTTTATTATATCTATAAGTTTCTTTCCTCTCCTAGTAATGTTTCAGATTCTTTGGGCTTACTTATCCCAGAGGAGAAATCATATTTACAAATGCCAAATCATAGAATCCAGTTGGGATATATGCTGGGCCCTTTCATTGTATGTAAGATAACAGGTCACAGTAGTTAACTCATTTGCAGAAAAAAATAACTTTTGTCACATGCATGAATCATTTGTTACACAAATTCTGCCTAGTAATTTAGTATATAAATTGTATTTATCTAACAAATATATATTTGTATTTTAAACTAAAATCCCAATGAAACTAGAAACTACCTCACTAGTACTTTCAGGAAAATTATTGCTTAAATGAACTATGTCCATCATATAGAAGATCTATAGAGTCATTTAAAGTTAAGTAGATATTACTCCATGGACCAATAGCTGTCATATTATTCATTTGCACATATTTAGAGAGGCATAAACAAAATGGGTTAATACATGAGTGCCTCTTAAGCATTACTCAGGAAAACAAGGAGAATGGCAGGCAAGTGATTGAAAGGGATATTTAAAGTTTACATGCTCTTAAAAAAATTATAAAATGTTTTCATTAAGTAAAAGAAATAAAAGAGAAAGATAGAGCCTTAGAAAAACTATTTATAAAGCAATTGGAAAAAGATAAAAACCAGAGTCCCTTCATAATCAGAATCACTGACAGGCTCAAAAGGAAAAGTGATGTTGAACATCATTAAACCATTTGATCTAACTATCAAGTTATAGAACATGTGGAAAGTCATAAAGAGTGTACAAAACTGATGAATAACTAGGTCAACTCCATGAGAAAGCAGTCGATTTCACAGCACAGACACTTTACAGTAAAAATGACCAGGCTCTGCTAAAAAAAATAATAAAATAAATATAAAAACTGAAAACAGACTACAAAACAAAGAATTCTGAGAGACACAAGAATAAATCTTTATCCATTATGTTTAGACTCTTACTGTTCAACAGACTGAAATCATATATGCTTAGAAAATACTTTTTATTGAGGAGAAAACTCTTCTGTGATGTGGGGAGGCACTACCAGACTAAAAGCAATTAAATGAATTTAATGATGAATTATTTTTATTTATTATTTATTTACCTACCTTTTATTTATTTATTTTGGTTTTTTAAGACAGCATCTCACTATGTAGTTCTGACTGTCCTGGAACTCACTATGTGGACCAGGCTGGCCTCGTCTCCCAAGTGCTGAATTAAAGACATGTACCATCATGCCTGACTAATGCTAAACTTTTTATTCAACTTGCCAAAAAGGGATGAAAGCTACAACAGCTGTACTTATATTCTTAGGGCTGTTGAGAAAATGTGGGAATGGGCATTGTTAGAAAATTATTGTTAATTTTCTCAGGAGTGGTCCTGATAGGATGAAACCCCCTTGCTTATCAGTGGTCCATAATACTTGCTATTTACTTAGAATATGTATTACACAATTCAACACAATTAGAAAAATAATTCTAACCATAGAAGATATTAAAAAATTATTGTCAATTTAGTTAGGTATGACAGTCTTTTATGTAACCAGAATTACCTTTCTAAATTTATAAAAGTTTTGGAAAAAATTAATCATATACAATCACATACTTCTCATTATTTCACTTATCAATACTCTAGTGTTCATATATAACACAGAAAAACCATGTTATCATCAAATTGTTCATTATAATGATTTCTGTTTCACATATACTGAAGTGTCATTTATACTTAGGGTTTTTTTCAAAACTGCAAACAAGTTCTAGATACATCTTCCCTCTGTCTTCAACCTTCTCCATTTTTTATCTTCCCTTCTTCCCCCTTGTGTCTCTTGGAAACAACTCAGAGTCACACACATATTATGAAATTAATCCACCACTAGCTATCCCACAGCCATGTACCCATTTATATATCTTGCACTGAACTTGTTCCTTACCTTTTGTGACTGTTGCAACCTCAATGGAATACTCAGGATTCTAAATCTTCAGGGTTTGCAATATTTTATCCTGACTTTAGTAAATGTCAATTCTATTGACTTCAATGCATCCTTAACCTCTTTCCATAGTTTTAATAATTGCAGAAACCTGCAAAGTTGTCAAAGTGTACCTCTATTGCCACATATCATCATCACTGAGTAGTCAACAAAGTCTGGCATACATGTTGAAAAAGGGTCTGGTCCCTCCCCCCTGCATCAAAGCTGAACAAAGTATCCCACCATAGGAGGTGGGCTCCAAAAAGATAATTCATGCCCCTGGTACAAGTCTTTGCCCCACTGCAAGGAGTCTTACAAACAGTCTGCCCTGATTAGAGGAAGAGGGACCCCCAGAAGCACAGATTCAACCTGCATCAATATAATACATTTTAATATAATTAATTTAATTTAGTATTAAATACATTTAATATCCACCTAAAACTGTTTTATGTTTCAAATTTCTCAAGTGTGTTCTTCTATCATAACTTTGCAATCAATCAATTCAAATTCAAGAAACAAATATTTATCTATACTTATGCTAAATTAATAAATTCTTCAACCTTAATACTTTATTACACTTTGACTTCTTAACCAATGATATAGTATCTTTTCATTGTTTCAAAGACATTTTTTGATCCAAATTTTTTTCAGTGACACATGTTGTGATACACATCAGTGATGTGAGAACATGAGAATCTGAGGCAAGGAAAAGTTAATGAGTTTGAGGACAAGCTGGGTTACACTGAGTTCCAAGGCAGCAGCAAAGGCAGATGTAGAAAAAGTTATAGTATAGATAGATAGATAGAGAGATATATAGATTATAGATTAGATATAGGCATACAGATTAGATTGATAGATGATAGATAGATAGATAGATAGATAGATGACAAATAGGTCAGATATGGATATAGATAGACACAGACAGCTTGGCCTGTGTGTGAAGGTCAGAGGGCCTTTGCAGGAGGTGTTATTCTCTCTTTACCATGTGAATGCCAGGGTTGGAATTCAGATCAAATACGGTAGCTGGCAGCTTTGCCCATTGATCCACCATGCCACTCCTATATTTGATCTCATATTTACTATTTTGTAACTTTGTATTCCAAATTATTTATTTTCCTGTTTTATTTCTGTTATTATATATGGGATATTATAGTTCAACATATATTTCAGCTAGTTTGTGTTTCTATGCAATGAATCTATTGATTTATCTGTAGTTATTTTATATCTGTTACTTCCACAGTCTCTGGTTTGTTACTAACTCAAGTTTTCCACTTATTCATTGTTTCTTCAGCAATTATTTTGACATTTGTTTCCTCGAGTCCCCACGCCTGTGGCACTCCCACTGTCTCACTGTCAGCACCACACACCTGAAGAAATGCTTCTGTCCTTTGCAATTGACTTCATTTTATTTGCAATAAAGGGTAATATTAAATTAAAATTTAATTTAAATATTTTAACTAAAATACAACCAGGAGAAAGAATTTGACATTGGCAAATGCCCTCCTATGTGAAGAAAACTACGTGATTTCACCTCAGTGTGGTAAAAGTGTTTTCTGATACTGAGTGATCCCTGAATTTTTGTTCTAATTCTTCCCACATTAGATTATTACTTACTGTTCAATTACATTATCTAGTAACAAGATAGAAACAATAATTTTCTTGTGTTCCTGTGGATACCTTACTTGCTTATTTTTATGTTTAGATTATGATAAGAATTAGGGAAGCTATTTTGGATGTTTTGTAGGATTTTCATAAAAATTTTCAAATGTACATATTTTATATTGATCATATAATCTTACACTGTAGTATAACATTGCACACACATATACAATTAGTTAATGTAAGCATAAAAGTATTTTGTTAGGTGACTCTCAAAATTTTCTGTGTTTGAAAATGTTGAATTTCCCCTTAAATTTTCTTTCTCTGAAATTTTTTATTTGTGAAAATAAATAAAACATAGTTCTTTAATAAATTAACAATCTCCACACAATATAGAGAAGAAAAAAAGTAAAAATCTAACAAGGAAACACCAAAATGCAGTAGAGCTGGGTGTTGGGGCACACACCTATCATTTCAGAACTTGAGATGCAAAGGCTGAGGATTGCTGCCAGATGAAGGCCAGTCTTGTCCACATAGTGAGACCTGTACTCTCACCTATCCCTCAATATATATTGTATGGATATGTGTAGTCAGAAGATTTCTTGTATCCCGGCCTGCTGGCAGTTGGAACAAATCCCTCATACTCGCATCCCCCAAGTAAACACACAGAGACTGATATTAGTTATAACTGCTCAGCCATTAGCTCAGGCTTCCTACTGACTAGCTCTTACACTTAAACTAAGACCATTTTTGTTAATCTATATGTTAACCTATATGTTTTCTGTGGCTTTACCTGTGTGACATTACATGCTGCTTCCTGGACAGTGGGCTGGCATCTCCTGACTCAGCCTTCCTCCTCCCAGAAGTCTCCTTTCCTGCTTATCCTGCCTATACTATACTTCCTGCCTGGCTACTGTCCAATCAATGTGTTATTTATCAACAAATCAGAGCAACACATATTCACAGTATACTGAACATCCCACAGCAGATATGTTATTAGCTTTATGTACACAGATTGCAATTTATTAATTCACTTTTAATTCTTATTATTTTATGAGATTTAATTTTGTTTTGTTTTTATTTATTCTTCTCTTATACAATACATACCAACTGCAGCATCCACTTCATATACTCTTTAGGATTCCCCCCCAACTCTCTACTCCCCCAGTTCCACTGCTCCTGCATTCCCTACAGAAACAAACAAGCCTCCCAGGGATATCAACCAAACATGACATTACAAATGCAATAATATGAGGCAGAAACATTCATATTAAGACTAGATGAGGCAATCCAAAAGGAGGGTTCCAAGAGCAGGCAAAAGAGTCAGAGACACCCCAACTCCCACTGTTAGTAGTCCCACAGAAACACTAAGCTAAACAACCATAACATACATTCTGAGAACATAGCTTAAAACTATGTAGGCTCAATGGATTTTGCTTCAGTCACTGTGAGTCCCTATGATCTCTGTTTAGTTGATTTTGTAGACTATGTTCTCCTCGTATCCCTAATCCTTCTGGTTCCTGCAGGTCTTTCTCCTGTTCTGCAGGGTTCCCTGAGCTCCATCTAATGTTTGGCTGTGGGTTTCTGCTTCTACTTCTGTTGGGTGCTGGATAAAGATCCTCTGATGTTGATTGGACTAGGTACCAATTTATGAGTTTTAGCAGCATATCATTAGGAATCATTTCATTGACTTTTCTTAGCCATTATGTTTGGTTCTACCCTAAGTCTCTGGGGAATCCAGATTCCAGTCCTTGGACAAACAGGCAGTGTAGGGCATGGACTCCTTTTAGTGGCACGGTATAGCAGGAATCTTAACAGCTCTTATTAATAAGAACAAACCTGAGGCCAGTTATTGGGGTGAACTCTGGAAGATCATAGAATCAGAACAAGCCACAGCTTCCTCACCTCACCAGTTCCTCAGCTGGTCTTGTTTCCTCAGATTGCATGCTTCTGAGTCCTCATCCAAATGAATCTCAGATGAACTGTGTTGCTCCAAAGCCTAAAAGCTTAACCAGCCAAAATGCTGAACCAGCCAAATGCTTCTAGTTTTCGATCTTCATGCCTTATATAATCTTTCTCTTTCTGTCTCCACTCCCTGGGATTAAAGATGTGTGTCACCATGCCTAGCTGTTTCCAATGTGGCCTTGAACTCACAGAGTGCTGGGATTAAAGGCGTATGCTACCACTGCCTATCCTCATGTTTAATATTGTGGCCATCCTTTTCTCTGACCCCAGGTAAGTTTATTTCTGGGAACACACAATACTTTGGGGAACACAATACCACCACAGCATGGGCCTCAAGTTAGACTAGTAATTGGATGGCCCCTCCTAAATGTTCTAAGCCACCATTGCCCCAGCTCATCTTGAAGTCAAGACAGGTTGGCGGTCTATGGGTTCTGTTTGGATTGTTGTCCCAGTTCCACCACTAGGAAGCCTTGCCTGTTTAAAGAAGAAGACAGGTTCAGGCTCGGTATCTTCCATTACTAGAAATCTGCTCTATGGTCTCCCTCATTGGTTCCAGGAAGTTTCCACTGCACTAGGTGTCTAGATCAGCCTCAAATGTCCCCCATTATTAGTTGGCTCTCCCAATAGTCAATTCCTCTGCCCCTCCCTACCCCACTTGACTTTCACTTGTCCCCAGTCCAAACACAAAATCTATTATATTTCCCTTCCAGGAAGACCCATGCATCCTCTTCTAGAGCCCTTCTTATTATATAGCCTCTTGGTGTCTGTGAATTGTAGCATGATTATCCTTTATATAACAACTAATGTCTACTTATAAGTGAGTCCATATCAATTTTATTTTTCTGCATTTGGATTGAATCACTCAGGGTGATTTCCTTCAAGTTCTGTCCATTTGTCTGCAAGTTTCATGATATCATTTTTTAACAGCTGGGTAAAACTCCAGTGTGTAAGTGTACCACATTTTGTTTATCAGTTCTTTAGTTAAGGCACATTAGGTTGTTTCTGGTTTCTGGATATTATAAATAAAATCCAACACACTTTCATGAGAGACTTTTTATCCCATGCCATGAGAGAGAGATCATACAGTACACTGCCTAGATGTCCAGGAACTAGAAGCTAGAATGCCCCGAGACCTAGGGTAGAATCAAACACAAGCCTATAGCCAACATCTATTTAAAAGGAGAGAATCTCAAAGCAATTCCACTAAAATCAAGACAAGGAAGGTTATCTACTCTTTCCACAACTATTCAATGTACTATTTGAAGTTCTAGGTGAAGCTGTCAGACAACTGAAGAAGATCAAGGGGATAAAATTTGGAAAGGAAAAATTCAAAGTATCATTATTTGCAGATGATATGATATATACATAAAATTCTACTGGGGAAATCCTACACCTTCAGTTAAGTGGCTAGATACAAGATTAAAAAAAAAAATAAAGTAGCCCTCCTAGATAAAAATAACAAGTAGACTGAGAAAGAAATCCAGGGAACAATACCCTTCACAATAGCCACAAACAGCATAAAGTATCTTGAAATAATCATTACCAAACAAATGAAAGACTTCCATGTCAAAAACTTCATGTCTGAAAAAAATAAATTGAAGAAGGTATCAGAAGATGGAAAGATATCCAAAGCTCATGGATCAGTAGGATTAACATAATAAAAATAGTCATCCTACCTAAAGCAATGTAGATGAATTGCTAAATGGTCATATTAAATAAACAACAAGGAGCCAGATGTAGCAGGTAAATCCTGAGAGATCAGAGGAATAGCAACAGCCACATGTTAACCTCACCTCACCAAATCCGCAGCTTCCAAAGTCGGGTTACTTCCTGTCTACCCACGCCTATATGCCTTGCTGTTCTGCCATCTGATTTGCTCTCTGTCCAGCTACATCACTTCCTCTTCCTGCCCAGTTCTGTCACTTGCTGTCTGTCTGTACAAACCTCCAGACCTCCATGGTTAACTAGTGATGGAATTTACAGCATGTGCCACCATACCTAGTTCTGTTTCCAGTGTGGCCTTGAACTCATAGAGATCCAGAAAGATCCCTGCCTGCCAAGTGATAGGATTAATGGCATGTGCTACATTAACTGACTTCTTTGTTTACTTATAATGACTGTTTCTTTCCCTCTGATCTCTAAGCAAGCTTTATTTATTAAAGTAAAAATAAAATATCACCACATTTCAGCCCAAGTAAAATATCACCACAAAAACAATATACAGGTTCGACCTAATCATCAAAACTCTAGCACAATTCTTTATAGAACTTGACAATACTCAATTAAATATGGAAAAGCAAAAGTCAAATGGTAGATGAAACAGTCTTGGACAATAAATGAACTTTCAGAGGTATCACCACCCCTGATTAAAAAGTTATATTAATAAAAAGCACATGATTTTGGCATAAAAACAGACACATTGATCAATAGAATTTAATTGAAGACCAAGACTTAAATTCACACACTTTGCGACGCTTGAATTTTTATAATGAAGCTGTAAACACACAATGGGAAAAAGGAAATATCTTCAACAAATGGTGCTAGTCAAACTGGGTGTCTTGTAGGTAGAAGAATTTAAGATAATCCATATGTATCACCCTGCGCAAAACTAAAGTCCAAGTGTATTAGTGATCTCTACATTTAACTAGACAAACAATGATAGAAGAGAAAGTAGGGAACAACTTTGAATGCATTGGCATAGGAGAAAACTTCTCAAACAGAACACCAATAGTATAGGCAGGAAGATCAACAATTAAGACATAGGACCTCATGAAACTGAATTCTTCTGAAAATCAAAGGACACCATCAATAAGACAAAATGACAGTGTACAGAATGGGAAAAGATCTTCACCAACTCCATGTCCAAGAGAGGACTAATATTGTAATATATAAAGAACTCAGAAAAAAAATCAACAAATGAAACAATCCAATTTAAAAATGGGGTACAGATCTAAACAGTGAATTCTTAATAGATAATCCTAAAAAGCCTGAGAAACACTTTAAAAATGTTCAGCATCATTACCCTTCAGGGAAATGCAAATCAAAACTATAAGATTCCATCTTACATTGGTCAGAATGACTAAGGTCAACAGTACAAGTGACAGTTCATGGTGGCAAGGATATGGAGCAAGGGGAACACTCCTTCATTGTTTGTGAGAGGAGAAACTTTTATAGCCACTATGGATATCAATATGGAGGTTCCTCAGAAAATTATGAATTGATGTTTCTGAAGACCCAGCTATATCATTCTTGGAGATATACTAAAAGGATGATCCATCCTACCACAAGGACACTTATCCCCCCACCATGTTCATAGCCATTTTATTCATAAATTATATTTTCTTAGTTCTTTTAGTCCAGCAAGAATTTCAAGTATATCAACAATGAATCAATCTAAAAACTTGATTTCTCTTGGAAAAATTTTTTATGCTAGCTATGTTTTACTTCATTTTCTTATTATAATGTATTTAATTTATCCTACAGTATAATACCCTAATACACCCACTGCCAAAAGAACCTCTTAGTATTTGAAAGTGTTTTTGTCTGCTTAGTTCATGGCCCACCTCAGATATGCCTGGCTTCTGTTCTCCTTTATTGGAAACTGGTGAACATTTTCAGAAAAGATATTAGGAGAAGCATGCCTTCCTCTTAGGGATTTCTCATCTATGTGGAACCCTGTTTCCTGAAGCCCTGTGAGTTTAGTTGCTCTCTGTGGCTCTAAATTCCTGGTTCTTAAACTAGTGGGTATTTTTTAGCAGCTGATTAAGTATTTAAAAAAAGAACACATTAAAGCCTGACAGAAAGTTTACTGGAGTGCAAACTCAGGTTAGTGGTCTTTCTGTTTTGTAATTTGTCATGTGCAAGCAAACAAATTGTCACTATCAAAGGAAACTAGAGCATATTATTTTATCATCATATCATTCTAGTAACTTCCTCATGGTTCATAATGTGCTTCCCATGAACAAGGCTTAATCAACCCCTTGGTATTTTTTTCCATCCATTGTGTGGCCCATAAGTCTGATATTCTTCTAGACTCCTGTTTTCCTTACTCTGTGTGCTGAAACCCTCCAATGTCTGTCTTTTCAATGGGAGTACTCCATTTTAATCTATATCTTAGCTCAAATGCCCAAGCCAACCATTGGCCATTGATTACAGACCACTCTAATGTAGCTTTTACTCTAGTCACTTCAGTGTGTTTTATTTTATTTTCAGAAATGATAACATTTAAGTTCCATTTTTAAATTCATTTGAGAAGCATGAGGAACATAATTGGTCTTTTCTTTGATGTTTTTAAAGCATTGGTAGACTACAAGGACAAACATAAATGCACAAGAAGAAAATGTGAGAAAAAAAAAAGGAATGCAAGAGAGCCAGGCTGAGGGGGCACATGCCTTTAATCCCAGCACTCAGAAGGCAGAGGTAGGTTGGATCTCTGTGAGTTCAAGGACAGCCTGGGTTACAGAGTGAGTTCCAGGAAAGGTGCAAAGCTACACAGAGAAACTCTGTCTCAAAAACAAAACAAAACAAAACAAAAAAAGAATGCATGAAACATTGATGTCATCATAATTGATGGACTATAAACAGAGCATAAAAATATTTGTGGAATTTGAGAAAATTACATTTAAACATGTTATTTAGGATCAGTTAACTTTCTACATCAATTTGAACAAATTCATTTTTAATGGGTTTCTTATTATTTTCAGCTATATAATAGAGGTTGAAAAGAATGCTTAAAATTTTGACTATGAAAATCTATTTTATTTTCTAACTTCTAGAGCTCTACTGTAGAATCAATGTGATCATACATATCACAACCTTGTTCCTTTTTAAAAACTTGAAATATTTAATCACTTACTGATTTTAACTGCTTTAATATTTAAAATAAATTCATATTATTTCCCAACATAATTGTCTTCATTTTAATATCAAGACTGTTTATATTGTGCATGAATATATATATACATATATATATAATACTATATATATGTATATATATATATATATATATACATATACATATACATATATGATGCTGTGTATAAAATAACAATGTCTTTGGTGAAGTTCACCAGAAAACTATAAGCCTTACTATGAGTATCATAGGAGAGATACAAACAATATGAAACTACCTTAGTTTCTTTTTGGCATGCTGAACTATGAGTTTTCCCATGAATAATGAAATGTATTAAAATTGATGGCACAGTCCTCTTTTTTAGAGAAGTCATCTGATGAAAAGAGAAAATCAACAAGGAAAATCTACTTAAAAAATTCACATCCCCAGTGCTCAGAAGATGAAACATGTATCTCAACTTTCTTATCTGCCTCTAGTGTTAAGAATATTAGATCATATTTCTGATCCCACTGATAGTTTCATAAGACAGACTATTTTTGATTAGCTCTAGCATTGCTGCTATAAATGTGAAAATATTTATGAATTCATTTTCACATTTAAATTACAAAATCTTCTGGTACCTCTGAAATTTCATCTTTGCAGTTAAATGGAATATTTGTCTGGAGACATCACCATGTTTTAGAACACAGATTAATGTGAGATGTCTTCATCTGTTAAAAGGTAAACAAAACTATATTGACAATTAGACTTCTGGGTATATTACAAAAGAACAAAATAATCTCCCTTTGCAGCTATTATAAATATGATAAAAATCAAGCTTGTTTCTTCAAATCTTACAATGTACATGTATAATATACATTTATGACTAATAAAATTTTATTATAGTCAAAATATTATACCTATAGGGTAGTTAAGCCATTAATTCCACTCAAGGTCATAGATCTACAACAGAATATTAACCAGTGCACATAAGTTTCTAGTGATGAAACTGCAATTGGAAAGTTGCTGAAGACTGCTACAAATGATTTGTTAATGACTTAGATGGAAATTATTATTTTGCCAAATTATCTGAAGCATGATATGAACATATTGCCATAATTTACAGTCAGGAAAATTCTTTTAATGATAAAATCACTATTGTTTCATATGATTATGGAACCATGTACTAAAATTAAATTATTGAAGCATCAGTTACAGATTAGCAGGTGAACTTCTTTTGCAATTCTGATCACCAGTGGAAGGAAAGTATTCTTCAGGCATTTGAGGCATGTTCTCTTCAAACTTGCTTTTGTAAACTGCAGGTGGCAACATTCAACTGACCTGGGACAGCCTTCTCTCATTGCTGCTTCACAGTTAAATTTCACATTTAAAGAGAATTTTCTGTAAGTGTCCCTGTCTTCCTTGCACCAGGGAAGAGGAGAAAATATTATGACCAGTGCTCATGGGTAGATCAGTCATGGTGATACACTGTGACCCCATAGATCAGAAAGGTGAGAAATAAGCTCACAGGTTTTTTTTAATGTATTCAAATGTAAGTCTGACCAATCATTTGTGGGGTGTGTGTGTGTGTGTGTGTAAGGGTTGTGTTGTGGTGCGTACAAGAGTGTATAAGAGGAGGCCAAAGCAAAACCACTTTTGACATCTTTCTCTGTACCCTGTCATATTACCTAAAGAGTGAATGTAAGATCTCTCACTGAATAGAAGGAAGCTCCTACTTCAGGTTAGAGGACCTAAGATGATTTCATGATCCCCTTGCCTCTATCCTTAACATTATGATTCCAGGCATATATGTAACTTTGTTTGGCTTCTCAAGTTAATACTGGGGTTCAAATTCAAGCTTTCTGAGAAAGTACTCTTAACAACTGAGCCACCACTCCAGCCCCTACAAAGCATTTTGAAATCTTCTGTCTCACTAAATATCTAGACCACATGATTTTAAAATACAAATATATACACAAGAGTTGGGGATTTAGCTCAGTGGTAGAGCATTTGCCTAGCAAGCGCGAGGCTCTGGGTTCGATCCTCAGCTTAAAAAAAAACAAATATATACACAAATACATATGTGCATATATGTATGTATGTGTGCATGATTGCATATGCATGTGTCTATGCTATTTTGTACACCTCAGTAATAGTTCACTTATCTAGCTGATTATTTTTGTTTGAAGGTGCCTTTCACAAATGTCTGTAAGTGAAGCATTCAATTGGGCCTTTAGATAAAACTTTCAAACAGCTTCCTAGTTGTCTCTCTCAAGTTAGTGGAAGCCTGCCTGTTTCAGCTACTATGGCGGGTTCCTGGCGTGTGCATCTGACCTGCATTGTGGCGGAAATGAGGAGTCTAAAAGCAGCAGTTTACTCTGGTGCATGGTGGATTTAGCCTTAAATAAAAAAAAAAAGGGGGGGGGTTTCTGGGCTATGTGCTGCCTTGATAGAACTGCTTCTGATAGTTTATGGTACACATGGCTCCAGACACAGAGCTGGGGGTGAACTGTATCACTGCCATGTTGGGAAGCTGAGGTGGGTGGAGCCAGCAGCCACATCAGCGTTTCAGTCTTACAAAGATGGATATTACACAGAGAATCTGGTTTGTCTTGTCTTTGGGATTTTTAACTGCAGAAAAAGATTTGATTGTAAAAGCTGTTGAGTTAAACAAATATGTAAATTTTAAAGGTACCTTGACTTCAAAATTTGGATATAAGGATATGTTGCTTTGGAAAAGAGTCTCTGCTTTTGTTTCCACAGAAAGCCAGAGGCTGTGGATTTGTTCCAGATTAAGATACATCAGGTTTGATCAGCCAAGACCACCTGAAAGGTCTCCCATGACACCATGGCCCAGATGATCCAACATCCAAAATGGTTTTAAGGCTCAGAGGTTTTCCTTCACGGAATACTCTGTAATCCTAAAATTTTCTTTATGTCCCCATAAGATACAGTGCCCCCCTCCAGCAGGAAGTAGTAAGAAAAACTATGCCCAATTTCCCAGCTGGCTTTGGAGATGGAATTGGCTCACTCCTTCTCTAAACCCAAATACATTGTTAAAAGAAAAGGTTAAGAGATTCTTGTGTCCCAAATCAGAAGAGCCCTCTGGTGCAGTACAGCGAAAAACCAATATTTTAATTAAAACGGGTTGATTATAAGTGCAATCTCTTTCTAAAGATAAAAAGGGGATATGATATAGATATGATAGAATGAATACATTTTAGTCGATTGATACAAACTTAAAGTTAATTTTGTTATACTGTATGTATATTTCTACTTTTGTTTAAGGTATTATGTTTGTACAGCTCATTTAAAATTGTAATGGATAATTAAAAATAGATTAATAATTGGTCATCTAGGATAATCATACTCATAGCCATGTTAGTTAAGTCTTCTAGGTATACACAGAGATATTTCAGATAGACAGGTAATCTTCAAACACTTCAAAGGTCTACAGAATATGGCATTTAAAATATTTTTAAAATCTAGACTTTCTGGACAGTGAGACATGTCTGCTTCTGGCAGCAGCAATTTACCTCAGAGAGGAGGATGGACATTAAAGACACTTCATATGGAGTTTATCTTTACCTTGGCAAAAATAGCCATTTGGACAAGAAACTGTTCTTGCCTGGACTGCTTGATCAACTGGACGTGCAGGACCCATAGAAAGGTGACCACTAAACTTTGCTTGACAAAATGGTCCTTCAGTTTCCTGCTTCACAGAGGAAACTGCCAGACATTCTACAGGACACTGAGAGAAGTGACCAAGAGACTCTAGCTGTGGGACCAGGACCTGTCCTTAGTGCATGAGCTGGCTGTTTGAAACCTTGGGCTTATACAGGGACACTTTGCTCAGTCTGGAAGGAGGTGACAGGACCTGCCTGCACTGAATCCACCAGGTTTAAATGAATTCGCAGGGGAGTCTTCATCCTGGAGGAGATGGGAATGGAGGGGAGGGGCTGGGGGGAAGGTGGGGGGGGGGGCAGGAGTGGGGAGGACAGGGGAACCCATGGCTGATGTATAAAACTTAAAACACATAGTAATAAAGAAAAAAAATGAAAAAAAATTTCTATCCACTAGTTTTAGATAGCTCTTAAGAAATAAAAAAACAAAATCACCTTAAATTTCAGAATAATAAATAATTAACAATTTTTACAATTTTGTACTAAATGTTTACTACTACTGAATTCATACCAATAAAAAGTCCTTATCCTTACAACTGCATGGCATTATGCAATTATTAATAACTAGCTCCAAATACCATAACAAAATAAAAGAATCCTATATTTCATAAAAAAAGAATTAGTCACTGACAGACACAATGAATTATAATGAAATGCTCATGTTAAATGAATGAAAGTCACTCAATGTTTAAATTGTCATAGCATATTAATTATCACATATCAGCTCTGGTGGGCATCTTCGATTGCCTTTCTCCTGTGTGGTAATGTGACTGTTAGCTGTGCTGACATCATTGGGGAAAGTAAGGGCAGCAGACTGTATGTGAATTTACATCTATTTTTTTTCCAATGTTGTCATCTACCTAAAAATAATCTAGTTTAAATATTCAGTGTATGACAGTAGTCATGATAATAAAAAAGGCATAAAATGAACAAAGAATTCCTGGAGCATGAACATATTTAAAAACAGTTGTTATCCACCTTTTCTTTATATGGTTATATAATTCCTTTAATGTCATTTCATCTCATTTTTTACTCTCCTATTATTTTAGATAACAGTTTTACCATTATTCAAATTTGAACCACTTTAATGAGATAAATAAAATATATATGAGTGTAGGTAAATTTAAATTCTCACAAATAACAGGCATTTGTTATCATATTTTTGGGAAAAAATATGTAATTTTTTAATTTGATGTGTACCATGAAGTTGCTTCATATTCATCATAATTATATTGTTCATGGTGTTCAATAAGTGACATTAGGAAGAAACTCAAGAAGTATAAATAAATGGTTATATAAACATATATCTTATAATATATGCATACAAATCTTTTACCTTCTGAACTTAATTCTCTTACTACATACACCTGTACAGGATGCAGGTTTGTGGGCTATTGTGGAGTTTTCAGTGATAAGATAATGTTTAAAGTGACAAAGTCTTTGCCAAGGAGTTCAGAACAAATTTTAATTTGTTTGAAGTTGTTCAGAACAAGGTACCTTTTCTCTTGCCAATGGCACATACAAGCATGCCCCCAGTGTGTTACCATGGGAATGTCCTGGGGTGGAAGCTGGAAACATCATGGAAGCTACTCAGAAGGAGAAAATGTAGTTCATTTCAGACCACTGGGTGCTCTACTAAGTATCTAAAATTGTTTGCTCTATCTATGAATTGAGGCTGTGTTAACTTCATTTTATTGTTTCTAGAGTTTTTGTGTGTTTGTATTTGACGAATTTGTGTCAGAATTCAAATCATCTTCTCATTCTACTTTCACCTCAAAGTAGAAAATACTTGAGGAAAAAAACCCTAATGATGTCTTAGCATATCATGTACATTTTAATACAGTGATTTAAATAAAACAGAGTAAGGAGCAGAATGAGAAATATAGTTATTAATATAGTTCTTTTACATTTGAAAATGTACACATGTATACAATTAAATATGATCATATTTAGCCCTTTAGTTCCCCTTTCTAACTCCTCCTCTGTTCCCCTCAAAATATTTCTGCCCAAGTCACATCCTTTTTTTATAACTCTAAATCCCATTAGTGTTACCATATGCATGTACAGTGAGTGTAGCCATTCTACCAGTAACCACGTCATCAAAACAAGAATGAGTCTTTCTCCTCTGGCAACTCTGTACTGACAAGAACTCATCAATGATTAATGAGGCCTGGAAATCATCTATCCTATCTAGACAGGGATACTTTCTGGCTTGGTGTCTTGTGTAGGTAACCACACAAGATCTAAGGTAATGACTCAAATAGCTATGCCATAGCCAGAAGACAGCAGTTCACAGCACTGTTCCTTATCCTGTAAATCATATCTTCTTTCTATCTTCTTCTCCATGATGTTCCTGGAGTCTTAGTATGGTGGAGTTAATGGGTGTCTTACATTCATGGCTGCACACTTATCTCTTAGTCTCAGCATCAGGATCAGCTCTGCATCTTTCCACTGCCTGCTGCCCATTGATAAAAGAAGCTTCTCTGACCAATGTTGAGAGCAATGTTGAGGTCTATGTATATGACTGTAAATATTTAAACTGCAATTTCAAAGCATGACTATATACCAAAATAACAATAACAGTTTGAACCCTAAGGTCAATGAGCACCCTAGCCACAGAATTTTGACTAGCCAGCCTCAAATTAAATTAGAAAGTGGTTAGTTACTCAAAAACAGTGCACTATTACACTAGTAGGAATGTCCTATTGGCAGCTCACTATTGTTGCTACATACAGGGTCCTTTTCTGGGAAAAATCACTGATATGTTTACTTTCTGAGAATCCTACACAGCACCTTCCAGCACTATGAAAGCTAGAGGACAGAAGCTTCCCAGTCTGTTTAGACTGGTGTACTGTAGTGGGAATCTTAACAGGTCTTTAATGAAGTCAATCCTGAGGCCAGGTATTGGGGTGAATGCTGCAAGATCAGAGAAGCAGAACAAGCCACAGCCAACTCACCTCACCGGTTTCTCAGCTGATCCTGTTTTCTCAGACTGGAAGCCTCTGAGTCCTTATCCAAATGGATCTCAGCTGAACTGCTGCTCAAAAGCCTAAAAGCTTAAGCAGCCTAGTTCCTGGTCCTCATGCTTTATATACCTCTCTGAAAGCTGCCATCACTTCCTGGGATTAAAGGCTCTTGTTACCATCCCTGGCTGTTTCCAGTGTGGCCTTGAACTCACAGAGATCCAGGCAGATCTCTGCCTCTGGAATGCTAGGATTAAAGGCGTGTATGCCACCATTTTCTGGCCTCTATATCTAGTGGCTGTTCTGTTCTCTGACCCTAGATAAGTTTATTAGGGTGCACAATATTTGGGGTAACACAATATCACCACAATGTATCTGTGTCCTGAAGCTAAAGTTGTAGTACCTTCAGCAACAGGATCTTACAATGTAGCTATGGTGGGTAACTAATGGCAATGGTTTGTTTTGAGGCCCTACTAGGGTCTCCCTGAAGATTAACTTTGTATTGCAGTTTTTACTTAATAATTTATGCCATCAGGGAGGAGTCTTGTTCTCTCATGCAGGATAATTCCATTTAAACTCTTTTTTAAAGTTATATTTTGAAACTAGCTGAGTAGCTAACTGTATTTACACAAGGCTTTTACATAGATCCTTAGTTTTTGTTAACAAATCCACTACCATGTTTCCTCCTTTTTCCCCTTGCCACAATCTTACTTAACCACTTAAAACTCAGCATTACCTCCTCTTCCATTTCTCATGTGTCCTAATAGCCTTCTATTTACATTTCTCAATCAGGCTCTGATTACTAGGCCTCAATATGGCATACATACACAGTCTCAGGGCTAGAGCAGCCACTACTCTCTAACTTTTGGAAAACAATGAATACCTTTGAAATTTTCATTGCATATGAATTACTGGTGCACCAGATATTTATTATATTTCTCTTCTGTGCTACACTGTTATGATTCTTGTATGTAGTCTCCTATAGCAGGTGATCCCATGAAACACTCATCTTACCATGAAGCTTCAGTCTTCCATGGGTAGAAGAAGAGGACACCAAATAGTGGAGCAATCACAACTAAATGCACTGCCTGGGAAATAACATGCAGAAATTCTGTCCACACTTTACAGACAGACTAGCCAAAAGTTCATACCTCTTCTGAGAAGCAGAAAAATCATTCAGTTCTGTAGATTATTGGAAGCACAAAAGAACAAAATCTGCTTGTTAGTTTTGCCCTAACTTTTGGATACTGACATGTAAAATAAATGAAAATCACTCGACATTTAACTTGCTACCACATGCTGACCATACTTGTATCAATCCTTATTCTTGATCTTTGGGGCTTCCTCTGAGTATCCATTATGTTGACAGCATTTGAAGGATTGAACAACATAGACTTTAAATTTATTTGTATCTACATTGTTTTGGACCAAAGTGTTTTTTGTTTTTTGGTTTTTTTTAGTAGCAGCAAATGTTTCATTCTCATTATGTTTTATTGCTTCTGTGCTGTGACTTGTATATGTGTATGTTGATATTGTCCCAGAAGCATATGGTGTTTATCAGAATTAATAAAGTTTCTATCTATTTTATATTAGAAGTAATCTTACTATGGTCTTTTATGATGGCATATGTTTAATTGAAGTTTGAGATAACAAAGGACACAAAATAAGACATATATCATTCATTTCTCCATACTTCCACATCCTTTTAATTCTTTTCAAATGTAGCTACTGACAGTTTCTGGAAAGAACAGGTTGAGAATATCAACATTATCCTATTGTTCAGGGAGATTGTGTAGATTATGTTGATTTCTTTGTCTTGAAATTGATTTTCCCTAGCTGTAAATGACACCGGCCAGTTGTTCAAACTTCCAGCTCATTTTTCAACATACAACAATAGGGTGTAAAACTCCACTCTAGAGTTGTTCTAAAAACTAAAGTTAAACTTCAAAAAAACTTCACATAGGCCACAGCATTTTCAGCAAAAATATTAATATTTCAGTGAGTTGATATGTAACATGTTTGTTACTATCATGATCTTTATAACTGAGCTAATAAAATTTATCTTATGAAAATATCTAACATCAGAGTTTGTGTTACTATTGCTGCAATGAAACACCATGACAAAAAACAACTTAGGGAGGAAAGGATTCATTTGGCTTTGGTTTCCACATCCATAGTCCATCACTGAAGGAGCTAAGACATGAACTCAAACAATGAGGAATCTGGAGGCAGGAGCTGAATCACAGGTGAAGGATGGATGCTGCATAGGGGCTTGCTTCTCATGCCTCTCTCAGCCTGCTTTCTCATAGAATCCAGGACCACTAGTACAGGGATGGTAGTAACCACAATGGACAGGTCCATCACACATTGATCGATACCTAAGGAAATGCCCTATAGCTTGATCTTATGGAGGTATTCTCTCAACTGAGATACCCTCATCTCTGATGACTAGCTTGTGTCAAGTTGGCATAGAACCAACCAGTACATCTAGAGACCATCATATTTTAAAATATCACTACTGTCTGTAATAACCCAGCTAAATGATGTCAGTTCTAAGCACATAGAAATGGTTATTCAGTTTGCTTTTGTGTTAAGTAGGGATTGAAATTCAGGCAGAAATCAAATTATTTCTGAGTCAAGTGAACTTCCAGAGCAACTCAGAAATGGTTTGCAGTGAAATAGAAACAAATGTCTATTATCCCAATCCTGGCCCCTTTATCAGCTAAAATAACTCCTTATTCCAGGATTCATTTCTAATGAATGAAACAAGCATATTGGTGCAACCCAAAAATGTCACAGAATTCATTTATCTCACAATAGGGTACAATACTGAAAAAAGTGTAAACACCAAAGTAATTATTTCTAATGTAAAAATGAGAGATCCGGAGATTGTTCAACATATGAAAAACAATAAATATAATGCACTATATAAATAAACTGAAAGAAAAAAGACACATGATCATTTCATTATATGTCAAAAAAGCCTGACAAAATCCAACTCCTTCATGAGAAAAACATTAAAGAGATTAGGAATACAAGAGACATATTTAAACATAAAAAAGGCAAATTACAGCAAACCTATAGCCAGTTCAAATTAAATGGGGAGAAACTAAAAGCAATTCCACTGAAATCGGCACAAAACAAGGATGTCTGTTCTCTCCATATCTATTCAATATAGTACTTGAAGTCTTAACTCAAGCAATAAGACAACTGAAGGAGATCAAGAGGATGCAAATAGACAAAGAAGTTGAAGTATCATTATTTGCATATAATATGACTATACAAAAATTACCATAAAATTTCTACCAGGGAACTCCTAACACTAATAAACACCTTCAATGAATTGGTCAAATACAAAGCTATACCACAAAAATCAGTAACCCTCCTGTATACTAATGATAAATGGAATGACAAACCAGAACACACTTTTATTTTGAAGAACACCCTTTACAATAGCCTCAAATAATATAAAATACCTTGGGTAACTCAAATGAAGCAAGTAAAAGACTTTAAAAACTTCAGGCCTTTGAAGGAAGAAATAGAATGAAATGTCAGAAGATGGAAAAATCTCTCATGCTCATGGGTTGGTAGGTCTGACATAGTAAAAATGGATATCCTATCCAAAGCAATATACAGATTCAATGCAATCAGGAGCAAAAATCTAACACAATTCTTTATATAACTTGAAAGGAGAATTCTCAACTTCGTATTGAAAAAGAAACCCAGGATTGCTAAAAAACAATCCAGAACAATAAAATAACTTCCTGAAGTATCACCACCCCCTATTTCAAGTTGTGCTATGGAGATATAGCTTTTTTTTAAAGCATTGTATTGGCATAAAAACAAACACATTGATAATAAAATTGAATTGAAGACTCAGACATAAATACACACACCTAGGGACATCTTACTTTTTATAAAGATGCCAGAAAACACAATGGAAAAAAGAAAACATCTTCAACAAGTTGTGCTGGTAAAACTGGATGTCTGCATGTAGAATAATTCAAATACATCCATATTTATTACCCTGCAAAAAATCCAAGTCCAAGAAAAATCTAAGATATCTGCATAAAACCAGACACAATGAACCGGATAGAATAGAAAGTGGGTAACAGCCTTGTATGCATTGGCATAGGAGAAAACTTCCTGTACAGAACACCACTGTGCAGGCATGAAGATCAAAAATTAAGAAATGGGACCTCATGAAACTGAAAATCTTCTAAAGGCAAAGGATACCATCAATAAGACAAAACAACAGCCTATGAAATGGGAAAAGATTTTTTAACCAACGCCAAATCTAATAGATGTTGAATATCCAAAATAGATAAATAACTCAAGAAACTAGATGTCAAAAATAATCCAATTTAAAAATGAAGTGCAGATCTAAACAGAATTCTCAATAGAAGAATCTCAAATTGCTGTGGATATCGCACTGTACAAATAAAATGCTGTTTGGCCAGTGGCTAGGCAGGAAGTATAGGCGGGACAAGAGAGAAGAGAATTCTGGGACGTAGAAGGCTGGGGAGAGACCGCCAGCCGCCTCCATGAAAAGCAACATGTAAAGACACTGGTAAGCCACAAGCCATGTGGCAAAGTATAGACTAACAGAAATGCGTTAATTTAAGATAGAAAAAGTAGATAACAAGCAGCCTGCCATGGCCATACAGTTTCTAAACAATGTAAGTTTCTGTGTGCTTTCTTGGTTGGGTCTGAGTGACTGTGGGACTGGCGGGTAAGAGAGATTTGTCCTGACTGGGCCAGGCAGGAAAACTCTAACTACATCAAATAGCTCTACATCCTTTGCTACAAGCCACACAAATATATAAAGTAGGACTTCAGTTGATTATGACAAAGTTAATACCTGGAAGAAGCCAAGGGCCTTTCATAGGTCAAGCTGAGGCTCAAGGAGCCTTGGTGATATTTGGCTTTTGATTATCAGCTGTTTCCTGCTATGAGTTTCTTGTGTGCTATTGTAGCTTTTCCATAATTTATTGAGCACAATTTCCCCTCTACTAATGGTATATTTAGATAACCTTCTGTGCTGACAGTTATGCACAGCCAGAACCCTGGTTCAAGCTTCCCTGTAATTACTGTCATTGGCACCATCTGGCCAGGACCATCCTCAGAGGGATGAAAGTATCTTATCAGACATACCTCTGTAATCTCTCAGAACAGGCCAAATGAAACAACATCTGTCTCCTAGGCCAGGTGGATAGCTTTATTTCTTGTGCAATTTAGGTTGAGATCCTCCTTTCTTACAGCCTTCCTAATAGACTTCTAATTTCTTACCTAACCACTTCTAGGAATGTATACTGAGCACATAGATCCCTTTCTCGATATACTAACCAATCATTAACTCTCAATTGATCTCCTCCTTTAGCCACTCAATTTTCAGGTTGTAAGAGAAAGCCTGAAGTTACTGCCTAAGGAAAATTCTTACCTGCCTTTATGACCCCATAAGAATTCAAGCCTGGTGACCTTGCTCTGGCAGAAGATCACTGTTAATTGAGTTTATAACTGAACACCTCAGAAACTTGGGAGAACTTAGAGGTATAAGGAGATGGAGAGGAAGACAGGACTGGAGAACTTGGGGACAAGATGGAAGATGAGGAGGAGCTAGATGGGGAAGAATGAGATGGGCAAGAATGAAATGAGAATGACCTACATGAAGCAGAACTAAGAGGAGAGAATTAAGACAGAACTTAGAGGGGAGTAGATAAATAGAGAGAGAAATCAGGCAAGAAAGGAGCTAGGCACAAGAACAGAATTCAAGCTTTGTAGATAGATTTTATCCCAGAGGAATAAAGTAGATGGACAAAGACCTTGGTGAACTTAGATTCATTTCTTGAAAATAATTCTCACCACCTGTAGTTTCTCTTATGGGCCCCTGGGAAATGTATTATTAAGCCTGGCTCTATAATAATATACAAGAATACTTAACCATCAGAGAAATGCAAATCAAGACTACTTTGAGATTCCAACTTATACCTGTCAGAATGGTTAAGATCAGTAACACAAATGACAGCTCATGCTCACAAGAATGTGAAGCAATGGGAACACCCTATCACTTCTGTTCAAAGTACAAACTTGTACAGCCACTATGGAAATCAATACCATGTTTCCTCAGTAAACTGGAAATTGCTCTATCTCAAAACCAACCTATACCACTCTTGGGCATTTACCCAAAGGATGTTTCATCCAATCAAAAAGGATGCTTGCTCTATGTTCATTGTGGCTTTATTCATAATAGCCAGAAAGTGGAAACAAATTAGATGTTCCTCAATTGAAGAATGAATAAAAAAAAATTTTTCTCAGCTGGGGGTGAATCATGAAATTTGTAGTCAAATGCATGGAACTACAAAGAAACATTCTGAGTGAGGTTAAGTTCCCAAAAGATAATATAATATGTATTCACTTATAAGGGAATATTAACCATTAAGTAATTGATAATAAAGCTACAAAACACAGACCCAGATAGGTTAGGTAAGGAGGATAATTTCAAGGTGTAACCATGGTTCTCCCTGGAAAGGGGTACTAGAATAAATTCTACAGGTTGACTGGGGACTGGTGGATATAGGAATGGGGGAATGAGGTTGGAGAAGAGGGATGAAAGGAGAGAGTATGGGAAAGACGACTACTTGATGGGTGGTATGGAAACCTAGTTCAGTGAAAACATCCTGGAATCTGTGAAAGTGACTAAAGAGGACTCCTAGTAATAGAAAATACAGAGTCTCAACTGACCTTTTTTTTTTTTCTTCCAGTAGTGAGACAGGGTTATATTCTGTTGAGTTGTTGGCCGAGGAGGTCCCATGGGGATACTTACATAACCCAGGCTGATGCTAGGACAGAAGGGCACTCTCTGAAAACTGACAGTGGGGCCTCTTTGCCAATGACAACTTCCACAAAGCTCATTGAATGTAAAGAAGTCAAGCTAGTACCTGCATCCAGTCTTCACCTCTATGTTCTAGTTGCTTTGGTGTGAGAAGGCACTACACAGGTTATAGAAAAAGAGAACTGGACACCAACCCAGCCATAAAATCCCCATGTACAACCTGCCACGTCTGCAAGATATACTGGAGCAATGATGATGCAGAACTTGGGGAGTGGACAGCCAATATTTGATTTAACTTGAAGACAATGTGAGGAGAGAGAGCCCATGTCCTATACTATTTGTATTGCCAGAAACTACGGGAGATTGGATAGTCCAGAGACCTGAGGGAGAACCCAATACACCTTGCAAAAAGAATCAATAAAATGATTACTAATAATATTTTGCTATTCTGCTCTATTCATATTTCATTGCCTTGTCCAGTATTTGTCTGAGAGGCTTCCTGCAGCAGATGGGAGAGGGTGCAGGAACTCACACCCAGATATTATACAGAGAGTCTGAATTGGAAATCTCTGGATTCTTCCCTTTGGAGATTGTGGAACCCTGAAGAACAGGAGGAGGAAAGATTGTAGGAGTCAGAGGAGATGGAGGACACCAGGAACACATGACCTCCTAATCAACTAAGTGGGACTCATATGGCCTCACAGATACTGAAGCAATAAGTATGGGACCTGTACGAGTATGCACCAGGTCCTCTGTGTATATGTTATGGATGATAGCTTGCTGTTTTTAATGGGACTTCTAAAAGTGGGAGTGGGTGTATCTCTGACTCTTTTGCCTGCTCTTTGGTAGGGATCTCTCCTTGTCTTATTGTATTTTGTTTTGTCCTGTTTGGCTGTTGTCCCTTGGAGGCCTGCTTTTTTCATAAGAGGAAACAGGGGGGAGTGGATCTGGGAGAAAGTGAAGGTGATGGGGAGCTAGAAGTGGAGAGAAGGGAAACTGTGTTTGGGATGTATTATATGAGAGTAGAATCTATTTTCAATAAAAAAAATACTAACTGATAAAACAAAGAAAATTCTGAAACAAATTTGTAGTTACATTTTTAGTGCTCCTGTGTTACTCTTAAAGGAAAAGTACTAAGAGAAATCATTGGGAAAATAAGTCACTTACTAGAAGAGCTTATTATAAAATCTTGAGGACCTATATTCAGATTTTCAGGCCCCTTGCAAATAGCTGGGGGTAGCTACACTTACCTGCACTTTAGTATTGGGGTAACAAACAGAGCTCAGAGCTTGCAGCAGGCCAATCTAGCTGAAATCTGACAAGATCCAAGTCCAATTAGATGCTCTTCTCCACAGAAATAAAGTAGACAGAAATAATGAGCCACCGAATGCTCCTCCCTACCTCACAGGTACCAACACACATATAGAATTTGAAAGCAAATACACAAAAGTGCTGTTGAAGAGTGATCTAGTGGGCAGCTGTTCCCATATCTAGTATAACTGAATTAAAATATAAAATATACATTTAAAAAGACATTGTATTAGGAATAGTCTCAGAACATAGAAGAAACACCAATGTATCTGAACTGTTTCAAATCATCCCTCAGATCTATTGACCATTATCCCAAGCTGTACTTTACCATGCATTTGTTTTCTTTTAATAAGTGAAATAACTCCAATAGACCATATTGGGTGTTATTAATTTTAAGAAAAATATATAATTCATATTTTATGAGCTCTATTTGCAGAAAACATATAAGTGATTTTTTTTTTACTACCTAGTAGTTGACTTCATTCTGATTCAGAATTATCTAAGGATAGTGTCATGCTCATATCTGTTGAACAGGCAAAAACCCTTTTCTTTCATTGTGGGGGTTTACTTGCATTAGTTATTTTATAAGCTTGATTTCATTATTTACAAAGTACAAAAATAGCAATTAGTCCTAGAACTGGTTGACTATACACACTAAAAGGAATCTTTCATGTTGTGTGAGGTGATGCTCTATTCTTCGTGCCTGAATGCACCTTAATTTTCACTTGAAGGATAAATGCCTCTTCAGTAGCACTTCAACAGCAAGTCAGCATTCGGGAAGCTGTGGTGTGAGTGTTAAGAATGATGTTGGTCATGTTTACTAAATACTGGAGAATCACAGAGTTATATAGAAACACTAGTGAAGTATTGGTAATTTTCTTCTTTAAAAAAAAAAGCCTAATCATTTTATAGAAAGAAGGAAATTTAGAGACTTATTATTTCAAGTTATACATTCGTAAAATGTATGCGAAGGGAGTCTCAAATTAGTATTTGCTCAAGACAAAAAAAATCAGAAGAGCTTGAACTAAAATTAGAGCTTTTGATTGACAAAGTATTTTCTTATCCAACTTCTCCATAATTATTCATAGAATATGGGTAGCTGATCTTGTTAAAGAATGGAAGCAGGCTGATTCTCCTTCACCCAGCACCCATTAATTTCTTATAGCTCTTCTAGGGGAAAGGTTCTGTTAGATTTATCCCATCTATATCATCATTCAAAGCTAGTATTGTCATTATGTCAGTCTTATTGAATCTACTACATTGTTGAGATTCCATAAGTTCAATTTACTTGTCAAAAATAGAAGACACTATCTCACAAAAGACATCTAGGTCCTCTGACTATTGTGGTCTTCCCACCACCATCCCCTCTTCCACAATATTCCCTCAGCCTTTAGTTAAGAAGTTTTGTGCTGGCTTGTTTTATGTCAACTCAAAACAAGCTAAGTCATTTGAAAGAAGGTAACCTCAATTAAGGAAATGCTTAAATAAGATTGGTTTGTGGGCAAGTTTGTAGGACATTTTCTTAATTAGTAATCAATGCAGAGGGTCCATCCGATTGTGGATGATACCACTTGTGGGCAGGTGGTCCTGGGTTTTATATACAAGCAACCTGAGTCAGCTATGAGGAGAAATCAGTAAGCAGAACTACCCCATGACCTCTGCATTAGCTCTTGCCTTCATGTTCCTGCCCTGCTTGAGTTCCTGCCTGCAATGCTTTTAATAATGAACTGTTATGGAACTGTGAGTGAATTAGTCCTTTCCTCCACAAGTTGCTTTTGGTCATGGTGTTATATTGCAGCAACAGTAAACACAACTAACTAAGACAGATTTCATTTTAGATATATAAATTGGGACTGGGCATACAATGGACAATTGTTCTTTCTCTGCATTTTGATCAACTGTGAATTTCTTCAATAGTCTTCATTTCAACATAAAAATAATATTTAACAAGGGATAAACACTAGACTTATCTGTGTGGATAAGAATATGTTCTTTTAGAATTCACTTAGAAGTTATACTGATTTAGAAAAGTAACATTAGTAGGTTTGTCTCTAGGGTCCATGACCTCACCAACCATGGATAAGTAACATGAATTTCCTCCTACTGAACAAGTCTTAAATCCAATTAGGCAGCTATTGGTTACTCACAGGATGCAAGTGCACTAATGCACCTTGGAAATAACTTATCCAGGGACAAGCCCTTGATAAATTACCAAATTCCAAGTGACCTTCCTTGAACACATATACATAAAAGAACAGCATTAAATTTACTCAATAATTTGTGTTCATGTGTGTGTGTGTGTGTGTATGTGTGTGTGTGTGTGTGTGTGTGTGTGTGTGTGTGGTGATAATTAAAGAAGAATGCTCCTGTCCTGACTTATTTTGATGATGAATTGTGATGTGGAAGAGTTAGCCAAATAAATTCTTTCCAACAATAAGAACAAAATAGTAAGTATCACAAAATATTTTTAAAACTTATATACTGAACCTTTCCATATATTACTAAAATAAGTTAAATGTTTAAATAATTGGGCAATTGTACTATTTGTAGCTATCAAGAGGTTCATTCTAAATTTCATATAGGCATAGAAGTACCTAAAATATAAAGAATTGTCTTGAAAAAAGAATAAAGTTTTAAGGCTTAACTTATAAAGTTAAGACCTCTGTATTAGTTATGAACTTCATGAGTCAGGGCAATATAGAAGGGCATCAAATCAGAGAAATTATTTTAACTAAAATAAAGACTGAAGCCAGAAAACATTGGTTATCAACAGAAATCTCCAAACAACACAGTAGCTAAGATGGCATTTTACAAAGGGATGCTGAAAAAATGGATTAGCTAAAATTAGATTTTTGTGATGTCCAAAAACTAATACATAATTGGAATAAATGTAAAATATGAAATTACAAATTCAAGGAGATAATTATATGGTTGGGGATCTTTTAAATATTTTGTGAAACTAAAACAGAAGTGTACTCATAGAAATGGGATATAAATTGTAATCTAACAATGTTAAGATTTTTATCTTTGAAATTCTAAGAAACTATTGATCGTGAAGAAACATTTCTGAGGCACATATCTGGTAAGACTTTTATAATAATGCAAGTGGCTCTCAAAATTCTTTGAATAAACAAAAAAATTCCAGGCATGATAGTACATACCTTTACCCCAGAAATCAGAAGATAAAGGCAGGCAGATCCCTGTGAGTTTCAGGTCAGCCTGCCTTATACAGTGACATCTGCCTTAAGAAAAAAAAATGAAGACAAATGAATAAACATTCTGAATAATTATTTCATCAAGCTCATGAAAAGATATTCTGTATCAGTAGTCATTAAGGAAATGAAAATTAAAATCACCATTAAATGCTGTTGCCCAAGTATGCAGTCATTTAAAATTATTTAAAAGCACTAAAAATCATGAAGACAGCAAGTGTTCCTGGCATGTGTCTTGTCTCTAGGAATGATAGTTCATCAGCCTATTGAACAATGGAAGCCATGTGATGCAACCATCTTAACGTATTCAATAAAAATTATAATATATAATTAGTTTGAAAAGCTAATGGTTCATAACAATTACCCATCTATAGTTGATGGGTGCAGCAATATTGGAGTCAGAAACAACACAACAGAATATTAATCTGTAAGCTAAAAAGAAGAGATACTGATAAGTGCAATGGTGTGAAAGAATGTAAAAATGATTTAGTTCAATGAAAAGTTTAAGAAAATACTCTATGAAACCATATATTAAAAAATGTCACAATGGGAGTTAATATGTGACAGAAAGCTAATCTGCCATTATATCTTCAGCACAGAATTTGAGAAAAAAATTATAAAGGGTATAAGGGAATGTTTTGAAAGCAAAACACATATTCATTATCTTACTGTTTTTATGATCTAACTTTATGGGTATGTGTTGAAAGTCATTAAATTCTAACTTAATAAAAAAGAACAAAACAAGAAAAGCAGGTGGAAAATAACATTAATACCATGCACACATCATTTTCAAGTGAATTTAGACTATTATTGAAGCATCAGTTTTGACAATATTGAGTCCCAGAAGAAGAAGTAGGCAAAAGCTTCAGCACCATTCTGTCATCACTGCTTATCACCAGTAGGACAACAGAAGAACACAGATTGCTCCATGTGCAAGTCTATATGAGAGGATAGAAGAGAAACACTTATGCAGTCATGAGGGTGAAGCCAAGGCCAATCCTCACTAGTCTCTTTTCTCACAGGCTAGCCAATGCCAAGCAATTGAATGCTTCTTGGAAAACTCTGCCTAAGGAATCAAAGTTAGGTTCGAGGAAAAAGTAGCTGAAAATAAAAAAAGAGAAGATGGCCTCAGGAGACCTATCAATAAAATGGAGAATATTGGATAAACAGAAATGAAGAATATTAATTTCAAAGGGAATTTTCTGTTTGTTTTGTTTGCTTTATGTTTAGTTTCTCCTCTGGTAGTCTTGCTATTTTGGTGTTGAACACTGACTCTTTCAGAATATCACACTGCTCTTGTGAAAGGAGAATAAGAAAAACTTTCTAGTTAAAAGTTAGAGAAAGACAGCTTTCCCCAAATACCTTTTTTTTTTTTCTTAATATCTACTGTTCAAGAAATGTCAAGGTACATTTATCTTTAAGTTGTAAGTAATGCAGTATGGAAATATATGTCAATGATGTAATTGTCTGAGAAAATCTGCCACCTTGAAGAGGTGAGATTAATTTTCACTAAATCGTTATCTTTCCTGTTTCAGGCAGATGTTGGGGTTGTGGTGCTAATGAACTTTGAGTTCTTTCTATTCACAGATCAGAATCCATCTCTTAATAAATTCAGAAGCTAAGCTCTAACCCCTCCACTGCAGATCTGTTTTCTAATTATCCTAGTAATAACTCTCAATTACTATTCAATGTAGGTCTGCATCCCACTGTTAGTGGGTCAGAAGATCCCTCAGGATTCATAATTTTTTTCTGTTTTAGTAAATGACTTGCCACCTGCAGGTATTTCAAGTTCAATGTATAGCTTTTACTAATAAGATCAACATGTTAGAAATCTGGCACCACATTTGAAAGTCTAAACTGAATTAATATATAGATCCATAAATTACTTTCTAAAATTTATTGTCTTAATAAAACTAAACTAAAAATAGAACAAGACAGAAAGCATGGGGAACTGCTCTTTTAAAAAGATTTGTTATATTTTAATTGTATGGGTATATGTGTGTGTGTGTGTGTGTGTGTGTGTGCATGTGAGAGAGAGAGAGAGAGAGAGAGCACATGTGTCTATGTGTGATCTTTCTAGAACTGGAGTGGCAACCTGTTGTGATATACCCACCTCGGGTGCTAGGAAGCCATCTCAGGTCATTTGCAAGAGCAATATATGTACTTAAGCACTAGACTATCTCACCATCCTCAATATTGGTAATTTCATAACATGTATATTTTCCATTCTGATTTTACTCCCAGTCTGATGTGTACAACATTTCTATAAGATGACTTTGGATATGTTATAAGAAAATTACATAAAAGAAAGGATAATACAGCAATCACTTCTGAATTGTAACAGTGCCTCCTGAAAGGAGGATGGATGCACACAAGACTTGGGAAGTAAAAGAAACAAGCCATGGGATCTCCTGAAGTTTGCAAGCCAAGCAAGGCTCCCATCAAGATCATACAGCAGTAAGCAGTGCAGGGGAGAGGAAACTACACAGCTGCTAGAAGATATGCTGGGAGATCTAGGGATGCCTCTCTCGCATGTTGTCACTCATGCTGGGGTAGGTTTTAGTTGTGTGGTTTGAGTCACCCATGCCTCTCTCTGTAAGTGACACCAGTAAACTGTGTTCGCTTACATAGAAGTGGGTGGTAGCAGTTCTTTGGTCTGACACTAGCATTCTCTCTATGGCCAACAGTCATTTGTTAAAAAAAATAAACAAGAAGGCAACTTAGTGGAGACCTGGGTCAGAGAACTGTGTCATGACACCAGTCTGACAGAGGCAAACTTTTTGTGGCTGGTGTCACTTCCCCTCTGTATACCACAGTCCAGAAGCACTAAGAAGTTCTGCATTTTCCCCTGTCAGTTCTGATATTTGGATGCTCTGTTATGCAGATAGTTCATGACTTTGACAAAGACACACAAATATGCTAATTGAAGGAAGATTAGAATAATAGCCAGGCTGTGGTGGCCCACACCTTTAATCCCAGCACTCAGGAGGGAGAGCCAGGCAGATCTCTGTGAGTTCAAGGCCAGCCTGGTCTAAAGAGTGAGATCCAGGACAGGCACCAAAACTACACAGAGAAATCTTGTCTCAAAAAACAAAACAAAAGAAAAAGTATAATAAAAAATAATACTCTAAATTTCTATGAATACAGAAAACTTTGGATAAATAATGGTACTAAATGTACTAATGTAAAGTGGAATAATATAAAGCAGTACAGATCATATTTTAACATATTTAGATAAAAAATCATAACATATAACATAATATGTTATAATATGGAAAATAACATATTACATAAATATACTTATGCATGTATCTATAACTATAATATACATTTCTGATAATTACTATATCAGGTATTTGCTTTAAAAAGTTTTTTCTATGTTCTTTGATTTTTTATAACCTTAGAGAATCTAAAAATATGAATGAAAAATTCAAGAAGTAAACAATTCTAATTTTCATCTCCATATCATCCTGAGAAGTCTGGTGAGTCATGTGACATCCAGCTCTGACACACTCCATTTTGCTAAGAAGAAGCTATCCCACTGTCTGGCATGTGGACACTTGTCTATCTCATACAGTGTTTTCAGTGTTAGTCCCATAACTACCATCTTTTTGTCATAACAACTGTCATCATATCTTACAATGCTATGCAAACACCCTTTATTCCACTTAGTAATGGTCCTGCCCACCCCCAAAGAGAGTGATGGTTCAGATGACTGTGACATATCAAAAACAGAAGCCATGAAGTATTTACTTTCAGTAAAATGGTGTAAGGTCAGGAAAAATAATCATATGATGTGGTGCTATGATTGACAGGAAGGTAAGACTTGTACCTATGACAGCAGTGCCTTTGCTGCTGTTCCTTAAAATGCACAATGAGTTTAGTGAAGAGGGGAAGAACATTGAATTATAGGGTATGGTACTTGTATCATCCCAGGCATGCCCTGGGGTTCTCCAACACATATTTTGTGAACAAGGGTAAGAAATACTATTCAATGAAATGAGAAAATAGTGGATTTGCTTCAAAGTATGGACTATCTTTAAAGTGATAGTTCCTACATAGCACATTGTAATGATGATGATCATGACAAAGTATGTTTTTAATATTGCATGCACTAGAGAGGGAAAAGTAAAATAAAGACATTTCAAACCAAGCACTACATTAAACATAAAGTGTTAGAAGTGAAATTATCAGTGTATCAGCATAAATCAACACAGCAAAACTAATGGACAGTAGAAAATCAATCAATTAACATTAGATAAAGTGAATAAGATCCTTCAAAACCTCAATTTTTAAAATCTGACACAGGAGTAGAAAATATGTCTGACATCTATCAAAGAAATTAAATCATTAACTAATAGAAATAATAGCCAAACCCTTTGGGGAAGATGGAGGCAGGCCTGAAGGCAACATCCCTGGTGTAGAGCAAACACAAAATTAATGGCAGATAATTCATTTTCCAGAAAAATAAGAAATTAATGTACCCACTACAATTCATCTTCTGAGACCAGGATCAAATAGCATCAAACCTAATAAAGATTTCAGTTAAAATATAAATTTGTGACAATTTTCTCATATCAGCACAACATGAATAATCTGAACACAAACAATTAAGAGCTGTAAATAGTTGGAGATGATGGTAACTCATAATTAGTGATATTTTCTGATATACAGAGTGATTTAACATTTGATATTCAAGACAATGCACCACCTTACCTTTCAATAAAAGAAAATTATAATAATTGTCTAAAGTATCCAGAAAAATCCAATGAACATTCAACTAAAATATAAATAAGCTTCAATAATCTGACAGTCTAAAAGAAATACACAGGAAAATCCATTTCATTTGATTGTGGACATTGGGATTGCAGCAAGACAGCTTGTGGTTGTGACAGTAAGGCTACAAGGCTTCTTGTTCACATCTTGCAGACCAAGAAACAGGTAGGACAGAAAGTAAAGTCAAGCTACAGATTTCAGAGCCCACATTTCAGATGTCTACTAATATGACTCTGTCACACACACACACACACACATACACACACACACACACACGCGCACACATTTTCATTAGAATGGATTATAGGCTGTGGTTGCACTAATCCCATAATAGCTACCTAAGAATGGAAGGTTCAGTACATAATGTTGGATGTCTCAGCTGATCTTCAATATATGCAGAAATAGGGGAAAAGTAGGCTTTTGTGCCAATGAAGGAATAGATTTGCCAGAACAAGCAAAGAGAGCAAACTTACTTCTTCCATGTCTTTGACATAGGCTACCAGCAGAAGGAGTGGCCCAGATTAAATATGAATCTTTCCACTGAAACCATAAAGATCCACATTAGAAGTGTGTCTTCCCAATTCAAATGATTTAATTTAGAAAAAATACCTCACAGGGTGCTGAGCCATTTAGGTTTTAATTAAGTCCAAAGTAGTCAAGTTGAAAATCAAGAATAGCCTTCATACTTTCTGAGACATTTTACATCCAAACTACAACATTATACTCCTGACACTCATGGGCTCATGACTATCTCATGAAGCACAATGCATTTAGTCAAACTTCAGAAAAATCTCCATAATATTAATAGTACCAGTAATATTCACAAAGTATCACCTAAGGCCCAAAGAAATTTCTCAGTAGCGAGTGCCTGGGAAATCAAGACAAATAAGTCACTTACATTCAATGTGCAGCGACATAGAGTAAGCATTTCCATTCCAAATGTTGAAAGTAGAGACATGGTTAGGAAACACTGGACCAAAGATAGACCTAAAAACAACAGGACACACACAAAATGCTGCATCTTAACACTCTTGGCATCATTCTTTGGACTTCAACAGGTTTGGGTAGTTAAGCTCCCTCCAGTTGTTGCCAAGGTCTGTCTCTTCATCTGACTCTACTAAGTGCCTACATGGTTTTCTTCATTGAATTTCCCACATTTTTAATATCTCCATTCCAAATTATGCTGCAACTTCACAGTTATAAATATAGCCTGATCATAAGTCCTATTAAATTGTATTAAATTGTATTAAATACAATTTCCCTAGGGAAATTGTATTTAAGCAGGGAAACATTAAGGAGGCATCCTTAGCTCACTCCCTCTTTCTTGTAAATTTGCATTTTATAAGCAACAACTTTCAAGTAGTTAGGAACTTGTGCTGAAAATTATTTTTCTCTTAGTCTGTGAAAATCATGTGTTTTGTCCTGAACAAATGGTAGCTATCTACTAAACACTATAGCAACTTTGTTGGTGCACAATCTGTGCACAACTTTAACTCTGAATGTTAACCTCTTCTCACCAAACTGCATTCCTTTCAAATATTTCTGCTCTCCTCTCAACTTTGAATTATCATTATAAATCTCAATAAACAGAGTGAGCAATATTCATGTGGCAATCTGAATGTCATGCTTTCTTGAAATATCCTCTATCAAATAATAACTTGCTTCATTATTTGACAATTATGTCTCAGTCAAATTTTTAAGATGTGGGAAGAATGTAGTTAGATTCTTAACCAGAAAGTAACTTGATTAATATCTAGCACAATCTTGAAGTCTTCACTATCCTCTAAAATATAATAAATTGGTTGCAACTGTCCACATTTATATGTACATTCTGTTCTTCTGATCATCCATTAGGATGGTCCAATATACTCTGAGTACAGAATTCTAAGACTTCTTGATCCCACATGTCTAATATTTCCACATCACAATCCTCACACAAACCTGTTTCTATAGACCACAGTTTCTATAACAACCCCAATTCAAAGTTTTAAAATATTATATCACTTGATTGTCTTGTAAGTATGTTCAAACATCTGATTAAGCAAACTAAGAGATTTGTGGTTAATTTTGTAAAATGGTTTGATTGATCCACCATAGAGGGAAAGCATAGTGAGAGTAGCTCATGATTTTGGCAGAAGTATGAGGCTGCTTGTTCACATCTCAGGAATAAAAAATCAAAATGAATACTCCTCCTCCTCCTTCTCCTCCTTCTCCTCCCCCTCCTGCTCCTCCTCCTCCTCCTACTACTACTACTATAATGAAATAATAATAATAATAATAATAATAATAATAATAATAATAATAAAATCACACTGAAAGGTCAAGTATTGAAGATATCACCTCACAGTTAGAAGTAATACTAGATTATATACCTCTATGGAAGTGTCAATAAGTGAGTAAAGAATAAAATAATACTAAAAAGAAATGACCAAAGACACTATTACTTCTTCTATTCAACATCAAAACAGAGGTACTAGTGAGACAAGAAGTTAGGAGGATAAGGTAATGATTATAACAAATAAGTGATATAAGTAAGTGATATAACTCACATTATTTACAGATAATGTTTAGAGAAGTGACTATAAAGAAAAAATAAAGAACAGTAACTATTGGAATTAATATCAGGTATGTGTGAGCCATTGGGTATAAGATCAATAAAAATAAAATTCCTATGAATATATTTGAAAATAAACAGAATATAAAAACTTAAAAATAATATAACAGATGAAAATTTAAAAAGATAGAATTACAGAAGTCTACATTGTGTTCTCAAATTGAAAAATAAATATTATTATTAGAAATCATTTTTTTCAGAGTTGATATGCAGATAAAAAGAAGTATCATCCAAATTCCAGCAACATAACAGAAAAGGCTAGCAAGCCAATTTTAAAACAGATATGAAATTGAAAATACCCCCATTAATATTGAAGAAAAAAGAAAAAAAATTGGGCACCCACCAAACTAAATTACCAGGTATCATATTCCTGGATCCATGATAGTGGCCAAAGGAATATGCACTTCAGACATAAACCTTAGCATTATTAGATCACTTGAGTGATGAAAATTTCCAGTGTAGCATACTGAAAAAATGCAGTACATTGATATGCAATACTGGATCAGTAGAGCTTCCAAATAAAATAATGACAAATCATAACTCCAACTTCACACAACAAATAAAAAGTGATACCAATATGGCTGATGATCTGAATGTGTCAACAAATTAAAATATTTAAAAGGATATCATGAAATGTTAATCCCCTTAAAAGAAGAAAATATCTCTTACAATCACTAAACAAAGTAAAACAATGTAGTAGACAGATTACAATATGATTGAAATTGTATTTAAAATGTATCATTAAGAGCATAAAACTATATGCTACAGAAAATATGGACATCTGACAACAGACTATGACACACAGAATTATTGGTGAAATTACTAAGGCCACTCCACATAGTTAAAAGGGAGGTTTATTTTGTGGGGTAGCTTACAAATGAAGGGATAGTTTGTAGGGTCTGGCAAAGGTATGGCACAGTCTGACAGTGTTCTCTGGAGAACTCTGCTCAGTCTACCTCCTGCATCCAGCGTCCCAGAACCAAGAGAGAGCCCTCCTTTTGATCCTGGGCCTTCTGCTTCCTCCTCCATCCCACCTTCTGGGTGTGACCATTACCGAAGCCTCAATGGCGGTTGGAACTTCCAGACCAATGCTGGGATGGCTATCCACTACATCTCCCACTTTTGTCTAAATAAGAAAGTTCTAACCTAATACAAGACTATATACAAAGAGATGGTTATCAAATATTGTTCAGGAGTAATGAGGGATAATGACCTAGATGAGTTGGAATTATAATAAGAGCAAACAATATCAAGCAAAAAACACATAGTAATATCCAGGGAAGTCTAGAGCAAGGGTAGGTGGCATGTTACAAAGATCATTCTAAAAGGTGTCCTATCCTAAAGAACCTGAGTCTAATACTTAATATATTCTATCTAAGATATTATATATGTATATATACTAAGTTGTAACTATAACTGCTAATCTTCAAACTCATCAAAGACCTGAGAAGGAATATAATAATACCTGAGAAATGGGAGAAGGACGCAAGCAACTTTCAGGAGTCTTGTAAGAGTAGACAGAGATAGCTGGCAGCCTGGACAGTCACCTAATGTTTCTCAGCATCGTTGGTGCATTCAAATTGGCTATAGGCCTAGTATATCTGACAGACCATTGTCAGAAGCAGGAATTCTGAAAGACCATCTTACCCTGTCTTGACAAAGTATAGTGGTCACATTCCTTGTCCAGAAAGGACAGCATTTGTACTGTCAGCAGTTGAGGCAAGGGTAGTTCTTTGCCCAGTAGGCCATTTTGTGCCAAGAAGACAAACTTCCAAATGGAAATGTCTTAGAAGCCCAACATTCGCTCGGGATCAAATTGGTGCTGCCAGGAGCAATTGTGTCTCACATCAACAGAATTCTAAGTTATTTAAATGCCATATTCTGTAGGTCCATGAAGTGTTTGAAGATTACCTGTCCATCTGACCTAAGTATTTATAAATCTGGATAACATAACTAACATAATTATAGAAATGACAAGCATAGGTGACAATAACTCTATTAAGTCTTATCTACCTAAATAACCTAAGGACTAAGGCTTCCTATAAATAAGGCAAACAGTCTGTAAGCCAATGCACAGTAAAAGGACAATGACTTTAAATTGTGACGATACACAAAATATCTTTAACAGAGGTAGGAATGTATAGTGCAATATGCAATATGATAATAATCCTAAATATATATCGGTATACAGAATATCTTAAACAGAAGTAGAACATACATACAGTATGACATATAAATTCACATTTGTATCAATATACAAATATTTCAAATAAGAGTAAAAATATGTGTGCAATATAACAAACATAGTTCTGTATTTGTATCAATATACAAATTATCTTAAACAGGAATATAAAAAGTTTATATTTGCATCAACATATAAGAATTCATAAAAATGTAAAGGCTGCTATATTACTAAAATTGTTTACTAATGTATATGATAGTCTACCACAATATCTTATACCTATCTATTCCATTTCTTCTTTTCCCTTTTTTTTGAGACATATTTTCTTTCCTTAAGGAGAGTACTGAGTTTAACAGTTTCTTCCACCCCCAACCCTAGAACCATTATCCATAACCCTGAGAAATATGAAACCTTAGGGATAAGGGGTGTCATTTTCTTAGAATTGCTTCCTGCTGTTTAGGGAGCGATGGTACCTCTATTGGGTATTGTGAGAAAGCTCAGATAGTTAAATCTCAGTTACACTAACTGTGGATTCTGCAGCAACTCTCTGAGTAAAGGGTATGATTGTCTGAAATTCTGGCAAGAAATGTAGTATGATGATTATTACCATCCATCATTCTGGATTGGGTAGAGTTGTTGTTTTGGGGGCCCAATCTTCCTTCTGGAGACTTCAGAGATTGCTATTGGAAAAAACTTATTTTTTATCAGGTTTGGATTTAAAGAAGTCATGACATGTAAGAAAGGATTCCAAGAAATCAAGAGTAAGCATGGAGAGAATTAGAATCTTGAAGATAATGGTCCCTTATAATTGGTTTCCTTCTGTCTCACACCAAAGGGTTCTTCTGATATGGGACTGAAGAATCTCTCAACCTTTTCTTTTATCAATATGCTTGGGTTTAGAGAAGAAGTGAGCCAATTCCATCTCAAAAGCCAGCTTGGTTTATAATTAAATTGGAACCACAACTATTCTAGATTGATAGAGAGATAGATGTTAGACAGTGATATCTTACCCTGTGTAGATTGATACCAATAGAGTCTTTCTTTCTGCTGTAAACATCTGGATATCCAAGATCTTATGATTTCTGGAAGATGGGTATTTCCATTATCCTGGAAAGACAAAAACAGAACCCTACCCCAACCTTTGATTGTTAAATTTTTCTTACAACCTGAAGAGGTATAACATTGGTGGATAATCTTTTACTTCTCCTCATCAAGGGGTTTCTCCTGTTAAAATCGAATTTTTATTAATTTTGTGGTATCCATAGCTTTTCTTCTCCTGTGGAAACAAAAGCAAAACCCCTTCCCCAACGTAGAACATATCCAGGTTTCCATTCTGAGGTCAAAACATCCTTGAAATAAACTGGTTGGTTTAGCTCAGGAGTTTTGTCTGTCGTCCAATGTCTCTCCACAGCTGTTGTTCCTTTCTCATTAGCATTGAGAAAATTCAAGGTTAATAAAGCACAATGCAATCTATTTCTAGGAGTCATTGTTACCTGTTGCTGTTTATTTAGCATATTCTTTAAAGTTCAAATGGATCTTTCTATGACTGCTTGGCCTGTGGGATTGTGTGGTATACCTGTAACATGCTTTATATTGTAATAAGCAAAGAACTGTCTCATTTTATTGGAGACATATGCTGGGGCATTATCTGTCTTAATTTGTACAGGTATTCCCATGATGGCCATAACTTCTAATAGGTGTATAATCACAGAATCAGCCTTTTCAGAACTCATAGGAATTGCCTACTGAAATCCTGAATAGGTGTCAATGGTATGGTGTACATATTTTAATCTTCCAAATTCTGCAAAATGAAACACATCCATCTGCCAAATTTCATTTCTTTGTATACCTTTTGGATTGCTCCATGCAGGTAATGGAGTTTGGTTATAGAAGGAACAAGTAGGACATTTTTTCACAATATCCTTAGCTTGTTGCCAAGTAATGGAGATATCCTTCTTCAAACTTTTGCTATTTACATCATGTTTCTTATGAAATTCTGAGTCTCCTAGCAAATTACCTATTACTAACTGATCAATCTCATCATTACTTTGTGCTAGAGGTACTGGCAGACCGGTTTGGCATCTGATATGTGTTATATATATGGGATGTTCCCTTTTTCTGATGATTTCCTGCAATTTTATGAATAATGAAGTTAATTCTGTATTCAGCAGTTTCAATGTGTAAAACAACTCTCTCTGCATATTGAGAGTCAGTGACTATATTGAGGGGTTCTGTGAAGTCCATCAGTACCATAAGAACGACATACAGTTCTGCCTTTTGTACAGAGCTGTGTGGACTTTGTACCACTTTACTTAAGTCTCCTGATTTGTCCTGCTTTCTATGATTTATTTGCATCAGTATAGAATGTGAGGACTCTAGAAATTGGCTTGTGTCACACAATGTGAGGAAGGACCCATTCAGTCTCTTTTATGAATTCTATCCTCTTGCTTTTGGGATAATGGTTGTTAATCTCTCCCAAAAAGTTACTGCAGGCTCTCTGCCAGTATTCATTATCTTTCCATAGTGATGACATTTCCTCATTAGTTAAAAGTACTACAATTTCTGCTGGGCCCATTCCTGTCAACTAACAAAGTCTTAATTTACCTTTTTGAATCAAATCAGAGATCTTTTCTATATAAGTCTTTAATTTCTTATTTGGTTTACTTGGTAGGAATATCCATTCCAATATACCTGTGCGGGAATGTCTGGAGGGGAATATGACATGAATGCATTTAAGTTCTGGATCCACATGATCCACAGGTGCTTCTCAAATTGTCTTTTCTACTAGAGCCAATTCCTTCTCAGCTTCGGCTGATAATTCTCTTGGACTATTTAATTATTTGTCCCCTTCTAGAGTATTAGCCAAATTTTGTAGTCCATCTTTGGGTATTCCCATGATACCCAATAAGTTGGAAATGCTTCCTAACAACTTTTGAAAATCACTAAGAGTCTTTAATCGATCTCTCCTCAGATGTACCTTTTGGGGTCTAATTTTTTGTAACTCTATCTTATATCCTAAGTCATTAATAGAATATCCTCTTTGTATTTTTTCAGGAGCAATTTGCAGTCCCCAGTGAGGCAAAACTTTTTTTTTTACTTCTTCAAACATGTTTTCTAATGTGTCTAACTTTGAATATCATCCATATATTGATAAATTATGGATTGTGGAAACTTTACACGAATTATCTCCAATAGTTTTTGCACAAAGTATTGGCATAAGGCAGGGCTGTTTAACATTCCCTGTGGGAGGACCTTCCATTGATATCTCTTGACTGGCTGAGAATTGTTATAATTAGGAACTGTAAAGGCAAATTTTTCTCTATCATTTTCTTGTAATGCTGTGGTAAAGAAACAGTCCTTTAAGTCAATAACTATTATAGGTCATTCTTTGGGTAGCAGAGAGGGCAAGGGCATCCCAGTCTGTAGGGAGCGCATTGGCTCAATTACTTTATTAATAGCTCTCAGATCTGTCAGCATTCTCCAATTACCAGATATTTTTAAATAACAAATACAGGAGAATTCCAAGGACTGGTAGATTCTTCAATGTGTTGATTGTCTAACTGCTTTTGAACCAGCTGTTCTAAAGCTTGTAGTTCTCTTTTGTCAAAGGCCACTGTCCAACCCAGACAGGTTTATTAGTTAGCCATTTTAAAGGTAAGGCAGTTGGTACTTCTGAGAGTTCAACAGCAGTTGTGCTCTGTTTGTGTACAGTCTGAATGGTTGGTGACTGGTTTTTATAGCATGTTATGATATTATTCCTAGAAACATGCATTGGCCTGTATTTCTTGTCTGAGAGAGTAGGAATTTTAATCTGGGTATTCCACTGTTGTAACAGATCTCGGCCCCATAGATTTACTGCTACATTTGCTACAAATGGCTTCAGCCTTCCTCTCTGTCCTTCTGGCCCTATGCATTCAACCCATCTTGAACTCTGTTTTATCTGAGATAGGGTGCCAGTTCCTAAAAGTTGGACATCTACCTCTTGAAGAGGCCAATTTGGATGCCATGATTTTGGTGTAATTACAGTAACATCCGCACCTGTGTCTACTAGGCCCTCCAGAACCAAGCCATTAATTTGAATTCTAAGCTTTGGTCTTTGTTCATTTTTGGAAGTCTGCCAAAATATTTATTTTATTGTGTTCTTTGTAAACTGTGATTCATCTATCAGAGCTGTTTTATCACCCATTGCAGTATTTGTTATTACATTAGGCATTGGTTTATTCAGTTGTCCTGGAGAGGAATGTCTTCCACATTGGCTGGGAATGTTCTTACCACATTTGATTTGGGGGCCTGCAAGAGGCCCCCTGAGGTGTTTCCTGCCAGTAAAGTGTTGCCTCATATATCTATTTTTTATCTGCACTCACTGGTCCAATGTCGGCCTTTGCCACATCTTCTACATAATCCAGGAAGTGGTTGGGGTCTCCTGTTTAGGCTATTCCTAGAAGGAGTATTACTTCTAGGATTACCCTATGTACAGTTTTTACTTATATGACCTGGTGCACCACATTTAAAACATTTGGTACCATGGGGCTTCTTTCACCTCTGGGATTTGTCTCTCCTATCCAAGCCTTATTACTGTAGTTAAGAGATTCAACACCATTAGTATACTGAATCCATTCTTCCAAAGGAGCTGATCTGATCTTTCATGGTGTAAGTATTCTTTTGCATTCTGCATTAGCATTGTCAAATGCCAAGGACTCAGTTAATACTTTTCTTAATTCTTTATCTGGTACAGCTTTTGTTATAGCTGTGTTCAGCCTTTGTAAAAAATCAGTGAAGGGTTAATGCGGTCCCTGAAATATCTTTGTGTATACCTCAGTTGCTTTTCCAGGTTCTGGAATTTTTTCCCAAACATTTAGAGCTGCTGTATGGCATAGGGATATTGTATGCTCATCATAAATGGCTTCTACATTCCTGTCAGCAAAACATGCCTCACCAAGTATTTGATCTTGGGAGATCTCAAAACCTCTGAGTTTACCTTGTTGTTCTAAATTTCTTGCCTCTTCTCTCAACCAGCTTTTCCACTGTAACTGCTGGTTATATTCTAGAACAGCTGAAATTAACTGATGCCAGTCATCTGGAATGATTCTATGTGAGGTAGACCATGAATTTAACATCTGTTTTACATATGTGGAGTGTATCCCATACATAACTATTGCTTCCTTTATATTTTTAAAGTCCCTTGTTGCAATTGGTTGTAATGTATAAGTAATGTATAAGTGGTATATGGCTCAGGGTGTGTCATCTGCTGGCTTCTCATGGATGATAACAGGATAAGCCATTGTATGAGAGCCATTTGGAGATGTTACAACCTGTATGGTCTTGCCCTTGTGCTTATTAGGTCCCTTGATATGTTTATTGAGAGTTTCCTCCAGGGCTTATAAATGAGCACCTAGGGTCTGTTCCAGGGAGTAAACCTCCTCTCTTGTAAGGGATTCCAGATTTTTCATGGAATCATGGAAGTTTTTATGTTCTTCTGAAACACATGATTCCATGGACCTCATCTTATCAAGTAATGATAATTTTTCTTCCTTATATAGTGTCTGAGTAGCTACAACTTCACTCTGGAGAGTTAGTGTTCTATCCATTAAATACACATATTTATTATCAATAAAAGCAATTTTGGGTACAAGCTTGTTTTGTAAATTCTGGTTAGCAGATTCCAGAGAGAGAATATTTTTATGTAAGTCCTGGTTAGCAGATTCCAGAGAAAGAATCTTTTTATGTAAGACCTGGTCAGCAGATTCCATAGAAGGAATCTTTTTCTGTAAGCCTGCATTGCTAACTTTTAAAGCCTGTAAATCCTGGTTGGGAGATTCCAGAAAGAGAATCTTTTTCTGTAAGCCTTCATTGCTATCTTTTAAAGCCTGTATCAGTCCAAATAATGACTCATCTTTGTTCTTATTATTAAACCAGTGTTTGAACACTGTGTGAATTATTACAATGAATGTCAAAATGGTACAGGCCAGATATGTCTTAAGGAGGTCACATATTTCCAGGAAAATGTCATTCATCATACAGGCAAAAAGGCTTTTAAATTTTTGTGAGGTAATGTTGTCAGCCATATTACAAGAATTACTCAAAATGTGTTAGTCAGTTTTAAGGTGTAAAATTATCAAGTACTTTTACTTGTAATAAGCTTACCTTTCCGAGGTTTGGGGGGGTGCAGTATCACTTTTCAGCCAGCAGGAGGCATTGGTATATCCCCAAAGCAGGGCCTGCTGGTGACCTTGGCTGGCGGCAGCTGAAGGCAGGAGCCAAGATGGTAGGGAGCCAGCACACTGGGAGGAGAGGGAATGTCTCACTCACAGTGGTTTTTGCTGGTCTAGGGGTTAAGCTAGGGAACTGAGAACCGACTAGCTGTTCCCTTTTTCAGGAATGGAACCGTGTAGGTGTCCCCTGGTTAAATGGAACTTTGCAGGCAGGTTTAGGTACCCACCAGCCAGGGAGGAGGCTGAGGGAGGGAGCCGCCTAGGCCTTTGGAATTTGCCCCATCTGAGTGCCAGATATTGGAGAAATTATGGCCACTCCATGTAGTTAAAAGGGAGGTTTATTTTGTGGGGTAACACAAATGAAGGGATATGGACATCTGACAACAGACTATGACACACAGAATTATTGGTGAAATTACTAAGGCCACTCCACATAGTTAAAAGGGAGGTTTATTTTGTGGGGTAGCTTACAAATGAAGGGATAGGTTGTAGGGTCTGGCAAATGTATGGCGAAGTCTGACAGTATTCTCTGGAGATCTCTGCTCAGTCTACCTCCTGCATCCAGTGTCCCAGAACCAAGAGAGAGCCCTCCTCTTGATCCCGGGTCTTCTGCTTCCTCCTCCACCCCGCCTTGTGGGTGTGACCATTACCGAAGCCTCAATGGGGTTTGGAACTTCCAGGCCAATGCTGAGATGGCTATCCACTACACAGAATTTCCACGATATGATTACAGAAGCCCATAGAGTAGGTAATAATTATTGCCAAAACCAAAAAACTACAAAAATCAATTCACAGGAGATGGTATAAAGATGGCTACTGAGCATCTAAAAATTCCAACCCTCATTAATCAGCAAAGAAAGTTACAGCATGAATCTTAAAAGGTCTTATTAATAAAATCAAACCTGGTGTGAGTTATTGGGGTGAATGCTGGAAGATCAGAGAAGCAGAAAAAGCCACAGCTACTTCACCTTGTCAATTCCTCAGCTGATCCTTTTTCCTCATACTGGAAGCCTCTGTGTCCTCATCTGAATGCATCTCAGCTGAACTGGTGCTCAAAAGCCTAACAGCTTAAACAGACCTAATTCCTGGTCCTCATGCCTTATATACCTTTCTGCCATCTCTTCCTGGGATTAAAGGCATGAGTCACCATGCTTGGCTGTTTCCAGTGTGGCTTTGAACTCACAGAGATCTGGATGGATCTCTGCCTCCAGAAGGCTAGGATTAAAGATGTGAGAGCCATCATTTTCTGGCCTCAATGTCTGGCTAGTGGCTGTTCTGTTCTCTGACCCCAGATAAATTTATTAGGGTGCATGATATATTGGGGAACACAATATCACCAAAGAATGTTGGATTCAATGCAAATGTAGACAGTACTGTAAATCTACCAGCATAAATAAAATAGAACATTAACAAAACTTTAATGGGTATCCATATGAGTCTGTAATGACTGGAACACTCATGTATTGTTAGTATCCATAAAAGTGTTGATGCACTCATTGTGATTCTTAATGGATCCTAAGGATCTATTGAGTCTGAACATACATGGATTCTGGGTTGGGCAATTCTAAATAAATATATAAAATAATATAAATCAATAACAAGGATATAGCTTTCCCACTCCATCCTTGTTCCATCTCGACCATCCCATTCCCTTATGTTCTCATCCCCCATCTCCCACCCTCTATTACCCTCTCTCATTCCCAGTTTACTCAGAATATCTCATCTATTTCTCCTTTCCAGGGTCATCCATGCATCTTTCTTAGGGTCTGCCTTGTTAGCTAGGTTCTCTGGAACAATAGACTATAGTCTGGTTTTCCTTTGCTTTACAACTTGTATTCACTTATGAGTGAGTACATACTATGTTTGTCTTCCTGAGTCTGTGTTACCTCACTAAGGATGATATTTTCTATACATACTATGTTTGTCTTCCTGAGTCTGTGTTACCTCACTAAGGATGGTATTTTCTATTTCCATACATTTGCCTGCAAATTTTATGATATCATTGTTTCTCATTCCTTAGTAGTATTCCATTGTGTATATGTACCACATTATTTACAACTACTAGCAATAGTGGAGAGGCTGCCTGAGCTGGCCTACCCCAATAATCAGATTGATGAATACCCTAAGTGTCATCATAGAGCCCATCCAGTAACTGATGGAATCAGATGCAAAGATCCACAGCCAAGTGCCAGGCTGAGCTCCAGAAGTCCAGTCAAAGAGAGGGCAATGTATCCAGAGGGTTTCTCTGGTCCTGCCTGGCCCTACGGTCCCACAGCCACTTATAAAATAATCATTCATAGGCTTATATTAATTACCAAATATATGGCCTATGGCAAGCATTTTGCTAGGTAGATCTTATAACTTAAGCCATCTCTTTTAATCTATAAGTTGCTATGTGGTCATGCCCTAACCAGTATGTTGGCATCTTGCTGCTTTGGCAGTGGCTTGCATCTCTCCTTATTTCCTTTCTTCTTTCCATATATCCGCTTAGATTTCTTACATACTTCTAAACTGCCTTGCCATAGGCCAATGCAGCTTTATTTATCAACCAAACAAGGTGACACATATTCACACCATAGAGAAAGACATCCCATTGCAGGGAAGAGGGATTCTATGTGCAAGGGGCCTAAAGATCACAATGAGGAAACCTACAGAGACAACCAAACCAAACTAGTGGGAACTCATGAACTTTAGACCTACATCTTTGGTGCCTGCATGGGTTGGGACTAGGCCCTATGCATAACCAAGACAGTTGTGTAGCTGGAGCTCCTTAAGGAGCTCCTGACAATGGGATAAGGTTCTATCCCTGGTGCAGTAGCTGGCTATTTGGAGCCCACACCTTGCACAGCCTTAATGCAGGAGGGAGGGACTTGGACCTGCTTCAACTGAATATACCAGACTTTACTGATTCCCTATGGGAGGACTTACCTTTTCAAAGGAGGGGATGAGGAGTTAGTAGGGGAGGAAGGCTGGGTGACGGTGGGGGAGGCATGAGAGGGGAAACTGAGGTTGGTATGTAAAATGAAAAAGAAATTTCTTAACAAAGGAAAAAAAAAGAAATAATGAAGCAGAAAAAATAACACACACACACACACACACACACACACACATATATATATGTGAAAAAATGTTTCCAGAAGCACTGTTGATAACAAGCAAAACCAGAAAATGTCTAAACATTCATCAAAAGACACATGTGAAAATACAACTAATTAAATTGATTGCTGTGAACAGTAAGAGTGCACTAACTATACATCTTCTTTCCAGAAAACAAATATATTTGAGTGGCAAAAAAAAGCTACACATTTTAGTCATTTCTGTAAAACAACGAGCCATACAAAGCTATTATGTGGTGACAAAAGTTAGAATAGTTACCCTTAGGGACAAGGAATGCCCTAAGAAGCATGACACTGGCTTCTGGCACTTTGTTAACATTCATTTTTCTCTGCCTTGTAGTCATATGGGTGCATCTAAGTTGTTGAAATCCATATAACAGTTTTTTTTCTTTGCAAATCAGAAGACATGGGTCAAATCCCTAGACCCATGTAAAAATCAGACATGAAGTTTCATCTTTATAATCCCAGAATGGAGGAGGTGTGGACAAACTGAGCCCTATGGCTCAAGTGGCCAGCCAGCTTAGCCTGCTTGGTGAGTTTTGGCCAAATAAAAGACTGTCTGAGAAAAAGGAAGGCACCTGTGAAATGATACCTGTTCATGTCCTCTGGCTTCACCACACACATTCATACACATGCAGTCACATGCACTCACACATGTCCACTTACACACACGTTTGTTCCTAGAGTTCTACACTTCAAATATCTGCTTTATTTATTTATATACCATTAGGAAATCACCCACTCATAAAATAATAAGAAAACATGCTTGCCTGGCAGATTTATTAGACTACTAAATAAAACCACACACAAGATAGCAATTCGTAGTCTACTAAGTTGTTAACTATGCAACTTTTACTGCACAGGAATTGTGATCACTTAGCTAAAAGCATGAGGGGTTATAACATAAATTCTGGCCCAATAAAATATCATCTTATACCTCCCTGACCTCTTCAAATTTTCTTTCTTGGTTGTGTTTAGAAAACAGCATAATTCTCATGAACACACTGACTCTCACTTTATGATTGTCAAGAAATCTCTTTTAATAGGTTGTACAGAAGTTCACTTTCAGAAGAAAGTAACATTCACAATGTTTGTTCAGAATTGAAATGAGCTGAAAATCTTAATGGCATCCAGTATCACTACATATATTCACTTCCTCTACTCTTATAAATGAATCATTCAGATAAGTGTTAACAGAAAAACTATGTGCAAATATGCAGAAGCATTTTCAATCTATAAGATGAAAAGATATATGCTGAAAATCTTTCTATTGAATTATTATCAAGATTTTTACATTGAAAGCTTCATAAAAAAGCAAATTCTGGCTTCTCTAGTTACCAGACATACATAATTAAGCTTGTTTCTATTTTGCATTTATATATGTGTGCATATGATGTGCATGTATGTGTATGTATTTTTTTTGTAAAGTATGTGTTTCCATGTGTGCAAGTATGTGTAAGAATACATATATGAAAGACCTAAATTTTTAGGAGTCTTCTTATATTGTTTGCCATATTATAAGTTGAGACAAGCTCTCTCGGTTGAACTCAGAACTTTAGATATGACTAGCTAGATGTACACCTATCTCTAGAAATTCCCTGCTCTGCCTCTTAAGCCTTGGAATTACAGTTAGGCAGTCTCAACCAAATATAAACTTGCAAGATCAATATAATGGACTCAGTTACATATATGTTCACCAAGACTCATTGGAGGAGATGTCATAGAAACATTTCAACCTAAACATGACATGGAACTAGATGGAGTGGGCTTAGAAACCACATAAATCAGGCTTAGACCATCAATTTACATATTCACAATTAAAAATAGTTTGGTGCATTATGTCTTCAAGAACATTTGAGAGTTTTACATATTACAAGCAATTAGTTAGCATAGTGTACCACTAGCTCATGTAAGAATCAACTTCATGGCTTCAGAAAACCTTCATTATGAGCATCTAACATAGCTGGTGATTTACACTTACAGAAATCTGAAGCTTCAATTCAGTTATGTTTTTGTGTGCTGTTTTTCTGTATTGTTCAGTTTTCCTCTGTGAGGATGTATCCCTTGAGTCTGAGCTCCTCACCAACAGTTGATCTCCACATCAGGGCCAGTTGTGATTATCTTTAATGGTCTCCATTTACTGCCAAGAGAAGCTTCTTTGATGTGAGGCAAGAGCTATACTCACCTGTATGTACAAGAATAAGTAATTTGAATGTAGTTACTGGTTCAATAAAGTGGCAGAAATAGGTTCTTTTCTAAGATCAATGACCTCAGCAGCCCTGGGTGTTTGATTAGGTTTCTAGTACCAACAATATTTTATGTCGTATTGAGTAGGCCCCCAGTACAATTAGACACCTTTTAGTCACCATCAGTATTGAGTGCCTCTGTTGTGTTGCTAGGCCCTAATGGCTCCCTCAGGAGAGGGAGTGAGAAGGTACAGCATCAATGACATACATAACAGGAGTCAGGTGAAAGGCAAACAGCAGATTCCTTTATTCAGTAATGGGGAAAAACTTATATCCTCTCCTACCAGCACCCAGGCAGTGTCCCAATCTCATTATATTGTGTGGTCATGCCTCATTGGCTTGACATGATTAATATCTCTGAGAGTGATCTGGTGACATTGCATTGTCATCACTAATTGGCTGGGCTTGTTCAGGAGCTCTGACAGTTCCTGTTGGTAGGCCATCAGGTGAACTCCAAGTTGGCTCATAAGGAAGTATGTTATGCGCCTGCCTTGGTAACTGATTTGAGCCAATTTCCTCCACCCTATGGGCCTTTCCTACTATATATTATCTACCCTTTCTATTTTATTACCTGGGCACTCAGTGGGAGTTGGACTTCTTTTATCTGGCCTTTATGACTGTGCCTATCTTAGTTTTGCTTGCTAGACAAGCTCTTACCCATCGACTATCAGCCCTTGAAGAAAATCCATCCCTGGTGGGTCACTGCAGGTAGGGAGGATCAGGCAGTAGCCTTTTGAATTTCAGAAATCTAGGCATGCATAACCTCCTGTAGAAGGCTATGAGTTGGGTGTCTAAGAGCCATTAATACCTGTGGAGTCACTTAATGACTGCCCATTGTTGCCAGATGTACTGAGGAGACAGTTAAAAAGGGGAAAGCACCACCCTGCCAATCAAAACATAAGTGAGAGTCCAGGAGAGATCAAACAACCTTTTTATATTATGACAAACCTTTTATAAAAATTAAGAGTCAAAGGCCATAACCTCTGTCTTTGTCTGACTTAATTGGAAAATTCCATGTATTAGCTGTAATGAATAATATAGAAACTTAGCTGACCATGGGCCCTTAATATATTTAGCTTGCTCCTGGCATGCAAAACTATTGTCCCAAATCTCAAAATGTATCATACAAAATAAAAAAAAAGGGAGGTCCCACAAGTCTTCAGCTTTTAGAGGAGCAATGAGAGCAATAAGGAGGAGTGTATACATCACTCATCGTGGTTATTTCTTCCTTAGTGGAAGCAGGCTGATCCATGGCCAGGAAAACATCTCTTGCTGGGACTCATAGTGGCATAGGGACACTCTGAGGAAAAGCAGAAGCATCTCTCTCCTATGGATCAGCAGTGGGACTGACAGCTGCCATTGGTGGGAGATAGGGTATCTTCATCTCACTAGGGGCAGGAGTGTGTTCCTTGGCAAAGACAACCAGTGCTTGTAGGCTGGGTTGAGTTCCTTGTCATCAAAACTGAGAAAGTTTATATGGAAAAGGACCTTCTGTTAAGGACAAATGAGGATCTCTCCCCTCCTAAGGCAATTTAGCCCTTGCCAACAGCTCCTTTAGAGCTCTGTTGGTCTTCTCTACAGTGACTTGTCCTTGTAGATTATAGGGGATGTTAGTTGTATAGGAAATCTTTTTGGACCCCCAAAAGTCATTAAATTGTTGAGAGGCATAGGCAGGGCCACTGTAGTTTATTTTCCCAAGGTAACCCATATCTACCATGGGCGACTTGAGGGCCTTGATATCATTGACAGCCTTCTCCACAGAAAGGGAAAGGTAATAAACAAAAGAGGAACAGGTGTCTATTATCACATGAACACATTTAAGATTGCCAGAGAGGTATAATGTGTGACATCTATCTGCCAGATGAAGTTAGGCAATAAGTCTTGGGGATTAACCACTGTGTGTTGAAGAGGTCCTAAGGGGTCAAAAGGGACACAAGTGGCACATGCCTGGGACAAATGTTTATGTTGGGAAATCTGTAATTCTAGAATAAATTCTATGGAGACAGATAAAACTGTAGGTGAAGAACTCTAAGAGATCTATACTGGCTGTTAATATGATGGTGTTTGTGTTAGTTATTTAGGCGGCACTCTTACCCTGCAAGGAACACATCCCAAACACAACAAATCCACACAAGAGCTGTTTATTAATATAGGATAGAGGATAGAGGTGACAGGCCTGTGTGAAGCACACATGTGAGTGAGGAGAGGAGAAGAGAAGAAGAGGAGAGACCTGTGCAAAATGGCGCCGGCTTTTTGAAGAGTGGGCCATGTGTACATACAGGACTGCATGTGGCTACTCCACACATGCGCATAGATCAAATGGCCGTGTGCACTTTACGCAACCATGGAAAGCCACAGAGTCCTAGCCACGAGAGGTGTTCTGACCTGGAAATGGCTATTTTGAACTGGAAATAATTAGGCAGTCCGCCGGGCAAGCCCAACCATGTGGACATGTAATTTTCTATCATTCCTGACTTATTTGTTCTTAAAAAAAGAAAAAAAAATGTGGATGGATGGGTATGGGGCGCCGTTTCTCTCAAAGACTGCTTCAGGCTGAATGGTGGACATCGATTGGTTCTTGGGGAAAATGGGGAAGCTGGCTCCTGAAGTCCTGGGATGAAGTCCTGCAGCTGTGTCCATCCTTCATGGTGTGGCTGGTCCTGGGATGAAGTTCTGTCATGCCTTGTTCTGCAGCTGTCCATCCTTCATGGTGTGGCTGGGAACCTTCTGTCTGCCAGGACACTGGTGACATAAAAGCTTAGAGAAAAGACTCATTATTATTTTGTTTTTGGAGTTGACATTTATCTGAGGTAGATCTGGCCTGTCTGGATGGAGACATGTTAAAAAGGTGGCTATGATGTTTTAGTACTCTGCTTAATTTTTACCTGAGACAAGCATTATTCCAGGTGGTTTATTTAAGGCACCTGTTTGTTTTGTTAGTTTATCATTTACGCAGGTGATCAGTTTCTGAGTATTGAATAGTGATAGACTGTTATATCCTTACCCCTGGATATTTTGATGGTCCCTTTTGCCTCCGGCCCTATGTGGCCCTAGTTGGGAAAGGGGTGATACCTTATTCCTCTGGAATTGGTGACAAGGCAATGGATCCTGGTGTCCTCTGGAGCTTGAGAGTGGAAGAGAACTTATTTTTTTTTTGAATTAGGGGCATGGCAAAGATCATGGCCCTGTCTGTATGCACATGAGAAATACGGGCGGTAACTTTAAAGTGAGACAATGAGCTCTTATCTTAGTTGGAAATCTTTCTCATTAAGTAACTCTGAAAGTACAATTAAATCTGGTGAGGTAAGTAAGGCTGTCTTCTGTTCCCGACAATAGAAAGGAAGAGTGACATCCTAAAACTTCCAGGACTGAGTCAATGGCTCTGGTGTCCAGAAGGAAAGAAATGGATTGCTTCCCTGCTGAGTTCTGGGTTCCCTGCTGTGTCTGTAGCCAAGCCTAGGTTTGCTGGAGGTCTTAGCTTGATGTACCCATGTGTCTTGGCGCCTGGGGGCAGTCAGCTGACTGGTTGGGAGCACAAGGACAAGGCTGTTGATGGGCAGGGCATTCGCTAGCCCATGGCCTTTTTCACTTAAATCAGGGACCCAACAGCTTTCGGGAGTCAGCAAGTGCCAACATTTGGCAATTTTGTTTTGGGGGCTTTTATCTCTTCCCTGGCACACCTTAAACACCACAGATGACTCTTTTGCCCATGGGGTCAGGAGCCTTGTTCTCCAGATACTTAACTTTTAGCTGGGAACAAGAGACAGATTTTACTCTGTGTCCTGAAATTTTTCTGACGATTGGTGGCTTAAGGACAGCTTTTGGAAGATCTGCCAGTAGGCAGACTGTAAACCTATCCTTTTGGAAGACTTGCCTGAGGCTATAAGCTGATTTTTTGGCTTAGGAGCCATCCTGATTATTGTGAACTTAATTGTTTAGATCTCAGCTGCTTTTAGACCTGTCTGTGGTTCTCAAGGCAGTTTGAGAATGAGTGGGTGGAGTTAAGGTGAGTTAGGGCGAGTCTTAGAAACTGCCCCAAGCCCACACATTTGAGCCCACCCACCCCTGGTGCAGAAGTCAGACAGAAAAAGTTACACATGGCAGACGCCGAAGTGGGAAAGGAAAGAAAGGGTTTAGAGCTTTAGCAGAAAGCTTGGAGATGAAGCAACTCTTATTTTCCCGTTCACTGGCTGAAGTACCTGCCACACTGTTATTCGGTCAGGTTTATCGGTACCCGCCCCATCTGCCAATATAAGTGGGTGGTATCCACCCTCTGTCCCATGGCTGTAGCCTAGACACAGCTTCTGTGACAGACTTACTGGCAGGCAACACCCAGATCCAGGAAAAGCCTTAAACTGATACCACGCAGGGATCCACCCAGGGATGAGGAAGTACCTAACATCCCAAACATTCCAACCATTAGATAAGGTGGCCAGATGTCCTTGAGTTTATCACATACCCAATTTTTGTTTTACAGATACCCCCACAATTGTCAGCCAATCAGGGTCCTGGACCCTGGAAATCCCTTCACCCTAACCTCTGCTATGATTAAAAAAACCAAACAACTCTGTCCCACCTGAGCTCAGAGCTCTCTGCTCTCACAGAGGGACCAAGCTCCAGAGCTTGAAATAAAAGCTCTTTGCATTCACATGCAGGATTTGGTATCCATGGTTGTCTTTTGGGGGTCCCCGTGATCTGGGCATAACAGCCATCACCCATTTATGTATGTTCTCATTGTTCATGTCTGGAACTGCTTTATGGGTTTGGGTGTTGAGCTCCTCTCAAGTCAGCTGTTTAGTCAACATATGTCTAATGTGACCCGCATCCACTCTGCACTCTATGGCCTCATTGACATGGGCCAAGCAGTTATTGAAGAGCTCCACTGGCTATTGGATTAGACTGCAACAGTAAGCTGAAGGTATTGGGGGCTGCATGCCCTAAGAGCCTTGAAGGCCAGGTAAGAAACCTATTGATAGTAGGCTCAGTGGCCAATCTTTGACTGATGGATGGGATAGACAAAGTTACCTTGTCCAGTGAGCATGTCAAGGATCACTGGAACATTAATTAAGAGGTTCATTCCTGCTTGAGCTTCTGTTTGATCATCATAAACTAATTTCAGGCTAAGAAAGGTGGCCAATTCCAGAACAGCTTTCAGCAAACTATACTACTCAAAGTAACTCTGTAGTTGCATTGCCTATTGAGTAAGTACCTGTTTAAAGTAAGGTGAATCTGGGTCTGACTCATTAGCCATCTTCCAGATGAGGGAAAGTTCTGCTATAGAGTGGAAATCCAGAGTTAGACAGTGGCATTTGGACCTAGGTTAACTGGATAAGCCTCTACATATCTTCTGGTTATGAATGGGGCTGGCTGTGGTCAGCGAGGGGTATACAGTGGAGCAGGGGAGTGGCCATCCTCTGAGGAAGGTAAATCCTGGGGTATATCACCCCAGGAATACCCTAGTAGGGAGTCTGACACCCAATGTGGAAGTGGGGCTGAGGGGGGAACAGCACATGGGGTCTTAATGGAAGCTGTGTTCTCCTTGACAGATTTCATGGGACCCGAACTGTCTGCCTCCTCACTATCAAATGCCATAGTGAAGTCAGAAAGAAAAAGGCAGGAGGTGATGAAGTGGTTGCCCATCTTGTGGAGGGAGACAGCCAAGTAGCAGTCAGAGAGAAGATAACAGTCAAAAGGGGTAGAAATTTGTTTTGGACCCTTATATATTGTACTTAGTGGGGCACTTCCATGTTCACACAATGTCTCAGACTAGAGATGGTATTCAGGAACTGAGCCTTATTTCTGCCTCCTGGAGCATCAGACCTTATGCATAGATGCCAAGCAAACCAAAACAGAAAAAATGTGCCTTCCTAACAAGATGGGCAGACAAACATGACAGATAAAACAAAAGAAGAAAAGAAAAGGTAGGGGGTCCCATCCCTTACCTGCCAAAGGGACTGAAAACATCCAACACTGAGAGACCTTCTCACTAAACACACCATCTTGGGTATTCTGTCCACCACCATGAGTGAAAGGAGGCAGAAAATGAGAAGTGGCGTGGGAAAGCAAAAGTAACAGATGACCCACATTCAGCTGCCAGATGTTGCTGGGCATCTATGGCTTTTTCAGGGGAGGGGTGATAAGGTTTGGCATCAGTGACACAGATGCCAGGAGTGAGGTGAAATACAAAAACAGTAGACTCCTTTATTCAGTAATGGGGAAAGCTGTGGTGATATTGTGTCCCACAAATTATTGTGCACTCTAATAAACTTATCTGAGGTCTGAGAACAGAACAGCCACAGTATTAAACATAGAAGTTAGGGAGTGGTAACACATACCTTTAATCCTAGCATTCCAGAGGCAGACATCCATCTGGATCTCTGAGTTCAAAGCCACTCTGGAAACAGCCAGGCATGGTGACATGCCTTTAATCCCAGGAAGTGATGTCAGAAAGCAGAAAGGAATTTAAGGTGTGAGGACCAGGAACTAGGGCTGGTTAAGCTTTTAGGCTTTTGAGCAGCAGTTCAGCTGAGATTTATTCTGGATGAGAACTCAGGCTTCCAGTCTGAGGAAACAGGATCAGCTGAGGAACTGGCAAGGTGAGGTGGCTGTGGCTTGTTCTACTTCTCTGATCTTTCAGCATTTCCCCCAATAACTGGTACCAGGTTTGTTTTTATTAATAAGACCTTTTAAGATTCCTGCTACAGAAAGACTCCTGGCACCAAAGCTGTTTCCCTATCTAGTGACATTGTGTGGCCATCTCTCATTGACTGGGCTCTGATCAGGAGCTCTGACAGTGTTCTGGTGACACTGCATGGTTGTCTCTCATTGGCTCAGCATGATCAGAAGCTCTGACAGTGCCTGTTGCTAGGCCCTCAGGCAGACTCTAGGTTGGCTCACAAGGAAGTCTGCTATGTGCATGTTGTGGCAACTTATTTGAGCCAATTTCCCTGGCCCTATGAGTCTGTCCTACTATACTTTAGGGACTTTTTGCTCCTTGTGGTTCATAAGTGTCATAGTTGAAAAGGACTTTGGATTGCTTCCATTCCCTGGCAGCTTGAACAATAACTTCTGGCATGGTGAAAGCTAGACCTCAGGAGAGGGGATTTGAAGTTAGATCCAACTCCAGTCTTCTGAGTCCTGTTGTTGAAAGTGGGTGGTGTCTCAACCACTAAGAAGCAACCAAAGGCAACAGTAACAGCCTACATGTTAGGGGGAGTCTAGTGGATTCCTTTGTCAAACAACTTGAATGGAGATTTCTCGTGTTATGTGCTGGGTTTTTTGTTAATCTAGCTCACATAAAAAGCATTCCAGCTCAAGTAGCAGAACTTCATTTAAGCTATATCCATGTATATGATATGCATATATAATGCATGTATGCATTATATTTATTTTTTGTAAATATGAAATAGTACGATTGTTGAAGACTTTATCAAACATCTTTAGTGCTACTTGTGCTTCCTTTCTCCCTATTATTCTGTATTGACCTCCCTCCTATCTCCTCAGTTATTACTCCTCTCTATTTTTCCCATTTAATTATTTATATCGGCTGTATTATACTATTACCATCCCCACCCTTTCCATAGTCTTTTTTCCCAAATTTCTGAAGTTACTTCAGGTTGCATTCTCATGTCTGAAGAGGTAGGAGCCATGATGAGAAAGAAATACCCCGAAAACATATATATAAGTAACATACACACTGAGCAGGTAATGTATTAGACATATATGTATATATACTCATACATATGTGTGCCTAACAACAATCAAAGCAAAAAGCCCATAAATATGAAATAGCAAGGAGGAGTGTGTATGCAATTTTGAAGGAGAAAGAGGGAAGGGGGAACAATTTAACTATAGTCTCAGAAATAAAATAAATAATTTAAAATATTATAGGAAAACAAGAAGTATTTGTATTTGTTTAGGTTACCTCACACAACTCTGGCATGTGAGGCTCAGAGAACATTGCAGAAGACAGGGCAGAAAGATTCTAAGAGTTACAGCATTAGGAAGTTTGTATGAAACTGTGTCTCATAGAAATGACGGGGAAGCCACACCCATAATACTTTAACAAAACTACTACCTAAATAATACCTGAAAAATACCAATGCTAATAGATGTACTAACATAAAAGTGGGAAATATCATGGGATTGCACCCTGTACACAGAACTACAGACAACTAATGACATTTGAAACAGGCAAGATTTATCCCTCCTAGGGTCTAATTGAGTCCCCTCATTGTTATACAATAAAAAATGGCTAGCCTCAAAATCAAATGCATATAAGTCATACCAAATGTGCTTAACACATTGTATTGATATATGTATGTATACATATATAAAACATTTACATGTATATGTGTACACACACATAACAATAATAATATCTGAGGCCACCAACTTGAGAGAATGGGGAGCATGGGTGGGTGGGAAGGAGGAAAGGGGAAGTGATACAATTGGGTTGTAATTAAAATTAAACTTCTCACCTCTGCCACCATTTTCAAGGTCAGCAAATACAGGCTGAGCATTTCTTGACTAAGCTCACTGTTGCCTCCTCTTCTTCCTACCTTTTCAAATTGTAATAATTTGAGGGATTCATTGCATATGATCTCCTTTTCTGTTTTTTGTAGGAATATATAATTTATTCAAATCTGTCTTATGAGCCCACCACTTTTTGGCACTTAGTACATGAGAACATAAATTCCTGTCTTGTATTTATTTGTTTTTCATTTTCTTATCTGTTTGCATCTCATGTGCACTGTATTTTGATCATATTCTTCCTTCTATCCAAACTCTCAGATCTACCCACATTGCTCCCTTTCACACCCAACTTCTTGTCCTTTTTGTATATTGTTTTTCAACTTAACATATCCAGTTTGTGATGTTCAGGTACTTTTAGATATATGGCCTTATGGTTATCTCAATCATCTCTTCATCAATGTTATCCCCCTTAATTTCTGTTTGCCATGTAATATAAAATATTAACAATGTAAGCTGATCAGAAGCTATAAACATTATTCCCTTTGTGGTCTATTGTTCTACTTTGTGAAGAATCTAATATAGTGCTGTTTAAAAGTCTACATGCATTTTAAAAATGTTTCTTTTATTTTGTGTTCATAATCTGTACTCCCCTCTATGTCAATACAATGCAACAAGAAGGGAATGGATGACATGAAATGATATATTACAGATGTATTGACTATTATTAAGCAGAACTCCCAAGAAGTGCTGGAGATTTCATCAGCAATAAAAAATGTGAAAATATAGCATAGAGTTTATAATTTTTAGGAAGAGGGGGAAATACAACATAAGTAGAAAGCATACCATACTAGATATACCATCAATGGGGTCAGGGAAGTGTTTTTTTTTTTTTTTTTTTTTTTTTTTTTGTGTGTGTGTGTGTGTGTGTATGCATGCACATGTGTGTACATGTGTGTATATGATTTGTTATCAGGAGTGCTTACATCTGAGTTTAAAGAACCTTGAGTGCTGACAAAGCATCTAGCTCATAGATAGCTGTGTAGAATTCACTGTATTCAGTGTGAAGAATGACTATATTAATGCTGAATTGGACTCCTTATAGGTACATTGATGGCAAAGGGAAATATACTTCCACGAGAAGCAGAACTGAGATCAGCAGGTCCACTTCACATAGTACCTACTCAATATGTGTGCAGGATTGTGCGGCAATCAGAGGCACTTGGAAGGGCTACTCCTCACAGTGTATGCTCATGAGACTCTAGTATCCATGTTGGGCTATTTTTCATATGTGAGGAAGAAAAAGATTTCAATCAGAAACTGACTTGAGTCTCTTTTAAAATGGAGACACCAATTAAAAGTTGATGTTTGAGTTTAAAATTTTATGAATGAAGAAATTGTTAAACAATGGGAAGGAAAGATTTTGTTGATTAAATTAGGAATGTGTTGAGAATGGAGACCATTGGGGACGCACAAGTTCATGACTTACAGTTTCTTAGATATCAGATATAAAGAGATTTGATGACACACATGACTTTAGTCATCCCAATAATAAGCCTTCCTGGACATGGAATCTTTTGTTGAAATAGTATGTCATGTCTATCCTCTCTCTCTCCCCCCGCCCTCTCTCTGAAGCTATTTTCCAAAACAGACTTCTAGATTCTTAAAAGTAATTTTGACCCTTCCACAAGCATCTAGAGTGATTTAATTTAGCAATCAAGGAAAAGAAAAAAAATATGTATGCCCCACTCTGCCCTGCTTCCCAGGGGAAACATAAGTGTGTGTAGCATATGGAAATGCAAGTTCCAAATAAAATTTAGAGTTTTATGTGAAATGCATCAGATGTTAAAGTCATGAAATTTTAATAAATTTCCTATCTAGACCCAAAGTAAAACAGCTGTACATAGAATTGACCATATACTTCTATCATGGTGACTCTTATCCTACATCTAAATTTAAGCAACACTGTTCAGCTATTGCTTACACAACAATGGTATATAAGTTACTCATAAATCAGAAGTAATTTTTGTCTTCTGCTCATTAATTTTAAAAAATTGTAAGAGGAAATTATAGCCTTTTATAAGAAAAAGTACTTATTTTGGTTCAATAATAGGCCAATTAAATCTCTGAGGTTGATACTATTTGAATCAAATGTTAATTTTAGAAAAACTGCATTATATCTAGAAAAAGAAAATTGTATATCTGTCAATATACACACTAAATCCAAGCAAACAAAAAATAGTAGTTAGAGGTAGATATTTGTGTCCTTGGAAATTTGTTTTCTATATTTATGTTCATGTAACATTTCATTATATAAAAACTATGAAAAATACAGTGACTATATATATGTGCACATGATTCTTCCTTAACTTATTCATTTCCAGTGCTATATAAAATTGAATTGATGAAGTAAAACTCTGACCATCCATTGTCTTTGAATTTTTGCTGCAATTTGTCAATAGTCATTTCTAATATAATATGATCATGTAGATTATACCCCATAAACTTGAGGAAATACTAAGCACTAAATAATTCTTGATTATTGAGACAGCAATTAACATCTCATTACTACCCATTAATAGGAATACATTCTCCATATTCAGACACAGGTTTTCTTCTTATAACTAAAGCAGACAAACACTTTGGTGTCTGCAGCCCTATAAATGTGTAGAGGTTAATGGCCACACATACCAAAAAAGTCAAAGGAAGTCTGCCCAGGAACCTGAGACTTAGGTATTGATTCTGAGGGGCAGGTCATTCTTCTCTTATTATTGTTTAATTCAAAAACATCTCAAAGTAGGTTACAAAATCATAGGTGGAAACTGTAGTGAGAAGATTTCTCTAGTCCTGCCTGGATCCCTGCTTCCTTAGCTACTTATAAAATAATCATTCAGAGGCTTAATATTATCTACTGTATGGCCAATGGCAGGCTCGATAACTGTCTCTTAACCCATTTCTATTAATCTTAGATTGCCATATAGCAGTGACTTACTGGTCTTTTCACATCTTGTTTCTCCTGGCTTTGGCTGGTGTCCCTTCTGTTCCTTTTCCTCCTAATATCTCCCTTGGATTTTCCTGCCTGGCTCCATCCTGCCTTGTCATAGGCCAATGTAGCTTATGTATTAACCAATGGGAAAAACATATATTCACAGCATACAGAAAGGCATCCCCCAGCATTCTCCCTTTTCTATCTAATCAAAAAGGAAGGTTTTAACTTTAACATAGCAAAATTACATATAACAGAACAGTTATCAAATAAGAATTACAATTACAATATCTAGTCTCTGTATTTGGCAAAATTAAAGAAAATGTTCCATCTATCCTATATTCGTGAGTCTAAGGTTTCATATCTAATTTATCTTTTATTATGACTAAGGAAAACTATAATTACAACTATCTAGTTTTTAACTACATCAAAGACCCCAGAAGGATATGATGTTATCTAAGTAAACCAGAAGTGCATTGGAAGCAACTTCCAAAAATCTAGAATGACAAGAGACACCTGGCTGCCTGGACAGTCACCCAAAGTTCCTCTGTAACGTAACGTTGGGACATTCATCTTCAGTCTATAGGTTTAGTCTCTCATTCACTTTTCCCTGTGTCCTGTAAAATGTCTGGCAGTCTCCTCCTCAAAGCAGGAACCTGAAGGACAATTTTACCTTGATTTGGCAAATTCAGTGGTCATTTTCCTCTGGGTCTTGTGTGTCCAGTACAAATATCAACTGTCCAGGCAAGAGCAGCCTTTTGCCCAAATGGCTGTTTTGCCAAGAAGAAGATAAACCCCATATGGAGTGTCTTTGACAGCCATCATTTTTCTTGAAGTAATTGGTGTTGCCAGGAGTAGATGTGTCTCATTATTCAAAAAAGTTTAAGCTTTTAAAACATTTTAAATGCCATATTGTATAAGTGTTTGAAGTGTTTGAAGATTACCTACCTAATTGAAATATATCTATGTATACCTAAAAAACTTAACTAACATGACTATCCTAGATGACTATTCATCTGTATTTCTTAATTACATATTACAATTACAAATGAGCTCTATAAATATACCTTAAACAAGAATAGAAATATACATACAGTACAACAAAATTAACTTTAAATTTGTATCAATAAACTAAAATCCATAGCAATGTAAAATATTTTAAACAAGTTGTTGCTCTTTAAAAGTAGATTCAATAATCTACCCTTTTATCCTATAAGATAGAAAATGGGATTATACAAGACAGTTTGGAGGAAGGAAAGACATCATTATATTACCTTATAATCTCAAAGAAATAAAAGAAATAGTTTTTAAAATAATGAAAAAATAGGGCTAGATAAGAGTAATATAGTATATATTTCCAAAAAGTTTCCAAAAAGGATTTTGAATATTTTTACCATGAGGAAATGACAAATGCCTAAGGAGGTAGATATTGCTAACCTGATTCACACAGAGTGTGTGTGTGTGTGTGTGTGTGTGTGTGTGTGTGTGTGAAAACAACCCAGGGGTTACATTAATTACTTTTAAAAATACATTTAAAATTTTAAAAGATACACAAAAGCATTAAAATGAAACTTCTGCCCTAGATGGTAGAGGATTTATTAGAAAAGAAGAAATTAAAAGGTCTATGCTGATGCTTCTTCTGGGTGTGTACCTTTCTGCATCTTTTTACTCAAACACATTGACTTTCTGAGATTAGCATTGATGTATTGGAGTTTTGGCATAGTGATTTTATTTTTCATCAGACACCCAAATGAAACCTGCTATGAAGCCCGAAGAAAGACTCACTAATCTCTGTACTTGGTCAGGTCCAAATGAGCAAGTTCAACAGATCAAATACTCCATTACCACATAGAGGGTTAGAATTTAGAATTAGTAGCAAGCGCTGAGTGCCTAGAACTTTGTGGATAAGAGAGAGAGGACAGGGCTTCTGAAGAATGGATACTTGAATGTAATTAATTAGAATAATATGCAATAGTCTCAAAGAAATTATAGAAATGCAAATTTACAAACAAAGGATGAGATGAAAATAAGAGCTCAAGGTTAACTAGGAATAGTCAGTGACTGTGAAAGATAGAAGGAAAATGAACAGGGACTGTCCTCAGACATTCATGAAGAATTGATGCCAGTGACTGGCTAAAATGAGAAATCCACAGGAGTCTGCTCAAGGAGTACTAGGAATTGTATTAGGATATAAATTGAGGAACTACACTCATGATTATAGACCTGAGTAGACAGCTGAAATCTTCCTGTGATCTGACCAGGAGTGAATCTATCTGGCAGTTTGATCACAGCAGGAAGCAGAAGAGACCTCTTGACCCCTCTCCCTTTCCTTTTAAGTGATCACATACAGTGGTAAGAAGCATTGCTTCCTTAGGCCATATAGCCCAAGGTCATGGACAGAGTAAATACCAGTGCAAATGGCTGTGAGATGTGGAGGGAAGGAGAACAGGGACTGTCCTTAGGACTTGATGCAGAACTGAAAGACTAGGAAGAGTGTATTCTGCCATATTCCCAGCAACAAGGTAGAAAGAAAACTTCTTGACTATGTCCCATTTTTCAAATTATGCATACACTTCTTGTGAATTTCACAGGCAAGACTTTATGTTCATGAATCTTACCTTACTTAGTTTAACATCAAGGATCAAGATTAGTGGCTTACACTTGTCTCACTTTATAAGAAACTCCATGCAGATTCTTATCAGTTGTTTGTAAGGATTTCAAATGTTCTCTGGCTTTGAAACCATTTGATATTGTCTTTCTAATTTTAGTGATTATCATGCTGACATTTCATTGTGCCTTTCCTTTGACTTTCTTTAACAACTGAAGATGGTGAGCAACTTATGCTGTTACATATCTTTGTAAACTGTTTTTTTCCCTTGAAGTATCTTAGTATTAGTAAGATATAGAACATTCTATTGTGAATACTCTCTGTATTGTAGTATAAAGATAAATAAATAAAACGTAATTTAAAAATTAAGATCAAACAATGAGAAGGTTTTGTTGTCTCATCCTATGTTTTTGACCTTTGCTCTCTTCCCTTCTTTGCAGGTCTCACCTCCAGGAGCCTCACACTGGTCTGAGAATTGAAGGCTGGTGTCTTCAGATTCCAACAGTCAGAAGCACATTGCTCTAAGCTTTCAAAATCAGAGGGCTATGACTTCATCCTCTAGATCTATGCCTTCAGGCCTTCAAACCAGAGAATTTTTGCCTCAGATGCTGAAGTCAGAAGCTAATTACATTTTGAATGTCAGCACCCAGCACCCAGCAGCTGGAATTGTAACACTAAGCTTTAATGTCTGGTCCCACTAGTTTTGATCTTCATTGGCTTTCTTTGACTTAACAGCCAGAGTCTGAAGTTCTTTCATTTAGCTCTAAGCTTTTTGTTAGCTATAGTCTTAACTTATTGCCTCTTGACCTCTTATCAATTCTAAAATGGGCTGACAGTCATCTGATATCTGGGTTACCAAGTCAACTCTCCTATATGTGATAAAACCCACAAGTAAAAGCCTGTCCAGAAGAGGAATCTGTATGTGCAGGGGAGGCTAGTGATGCAATACAAGGGAAAGCCACCTCCAAATCTAGGCTCAAAGTGAAGAGAAGCCATTTTTTCAACCTGAAGATGATGTGGCTCATGAGATGTTTTGCTTCATATTCTGTGTGTGCTGTTCACAGGCCTCACTTAGTGCTGAGTCCCTAAAAAGGCATCATCTCATTTTCCTGAAATAACAACTACAGGACACATGGGATCCCCCAGAATTTATGGAAGCTTGTGAGAGGTAAAGTGAAGTCAGTGGGAGTTGATGCATGCTGTCTGGAGTGGTTGTGACTAAAACCAGGCCTCTTGAAGCAGCAGTTATGATTTCAGGGTTTCTTGCATCAAAGATGCAAGGACACAATGATGACAGTTCAGCTATTTGTCAAGGAAGGGGCTGCTTGGCCCATATTTCCCTTCTCAAGGCAAAAACACAGAATGGAAGACTTGTTAACTGTCAGTCAAATAGCAGGCTGGCCAGCTAAAGATGGCTTTGCTTATTCAAATCACCAAAGTATGATGAAGATGAGGACCTGACATGAAACTAGCATATATATCAGTACAGAACAGTACTTAAAATGGAATCAAATAGTCTTGATAACAGTATTGGTCCCTTTGACCTGTCCCAGAAAGAAAAATTCCAGCTTTAGATTCAATACTTTTTAAACTACCTAACAAGTTACAAAGTGATTTATTTAATAATTTGTCTCTGTATAGATAGATCTAATTCTGAGACCAAGACAGTAATCTAAAAATGAGTCTAAGGAAAGAAGGAAGAATGATTTCCACTCATTTAATCCCTGTTTTTACAAATCTTTAATACTTTTAAAAACAGCTGGTTTTTCATTCTCCCTGTGGAGACATGATCTGCAGTTGCACACACACACACACACACATGAAAGAATCTGTTTTCATAGCTAGAGAGATGGCTCAGTAGTGAAGAGCAGGCACTGCTCTGACAAAGCACCCAGTTCAGTTGCCAGTACCCACATAGATTGGCTCACAACCACCTATAACTACACCTCTAGAGAACTGAATATCTCTGACCTCAAAGGGCAAATGCACACAAACACACACACACACACACACACACACACACACACACACACACACACACACATACACATGGAGAGAGAGGGGGAGGAGACTGAAAACAAAAACTAACAGCTGTCTAATTGGACTTATGACACATTCATTCACCTTGAGGATCATCATGTTTGGTACTGAACAAGCTAGCCAGCTCCCTAGGGCTTGTGAGTCATGAATCTTAAGACAGAATCTACTACCACTACCTTCCTAGACCTGTATAATTCCTTACTACATTCTAATTTGTATTCTTATGCCCACAGATAATGATCATCTCTTGCCATAGAAGCATCTATTTATAGCAAATGGAAACCATAACAGAAAACCATAATTTGCACATAATTCCAATGTCAAAAGATAGGGAAGATCAAATCCCCTAAGGATATGTCAAAGGTCATGAATCTATGGCTCAGGGAATGCAACTGAGTGATTGTGAGATCCAGAATAGCAGAAAAACTATTGTAAAGTAGCCTCTACCAGAAATATCTGCTTAAACAATATCAATGCTAATAGATATGTTAATATGGAGGGGGAAATTGCATGGGGTCAGTGCCTAGACAAAGAATTGTAGGCAACTTATGACTGCTGGGAGAAGATTGATTAGCTTCTTCCTGGGATGAACCCATTTATTTATTGTTCAATTCAGAGTGGTCAGCCTTGAAATGAGATAAATGGCAGCCACAAAAATAGTTGTATTTATGAATAGTGTGTGTGTACATATATAGCTCTTAATTAATTAATTGGTAATTTTATAATTTAATTTAATTTTACACATCCACCACAGATTCCCCTGTCCTCCCTCCTCCTGCCCTCCACCACCTCCCCCCAACCCATCCCTCATTCCCATCTACTCCAAGGCAAAGATTCCCCAGGGATTCAGTTTAGCCTGGTAGATTCAGTTGAGGCAGGTCCAGTCCCCTCCTCTCTTCACCCAGGCTGAGCAAAGTGTCCCTGCATAGGCCCCAGGCTCCAAAAAGCCATCTCATGCACTAAGGACAGGTCCTGGTCCCACTGCCTGGGGACATCCCAAACAGGCAAAAATATGTCTGGATCTCTGTGAGTTCAAGACCACACTGAAAACAGCCAGTTGTGGTGGCACACACCTTAAATTCCAACACTAGTTAACCTTGGAGGTCTGGAGCTCAGTATAGACAGGAAGTGACAGAGCTGGGCAGAAAGAGGAAGTGATGAAGTAGGTCAGAGAGAACAAATCAAATGGCAGAACAGCAAGGCATATAGGCATGGGTAGATAGGAAGTAACTCATATTTGGAAGCTGCCCAGTTGGTAAGTTAAGGTTAGATATGGATTTCCTTATTTGCTTGATCTCTCTCAGGCTTTCACCCCTATATCTGGCTCTGTGTTTTTTATTTAATAAGACCATTTTGAAGTTCATGTACTGTTTGCTGACCAAGGATGAAAGAGCCCAGGTCCTTTAAAGTAAATGTATATTAATCATTTTCTGATCACTAAAATTCACTTATTTTTTCTTTTAACAGGAAACTTCTATCATAATTGCTATGAACATTTCCTACTTTACTTCTGAAATCACATTTGAGATGAATCTCAGTTCAGCTCCTGGATCATCTGAATAACTGTTACTTCATACTATGATCAGAAAAGTGCAGAATAAAAATTCATTAAGCAAAATGTAAACATTCCTCAATTTTCAAAATAATTATGTAGTTATCTTAAAATTAAAAATGGTGGGTCATAAATTTTATTTATTATTTTTTCTTTATTATTATGTGTTTTAAATTTTTAGGCAGGAACTCAAGCTCATTGGTAGAGTGCTCGCCTAGCAAGCACAAGGCCCTGGGTTCGATCTTCAGCTAATAATAATAATAATAATAATAATAATAATAATAATAATAATAAGTTTAGGGGTTGGGGAATTTAGCTCATTGGTAGAGTGCTCGCCTAGCAAGCGCAAGGCCCTGGGTTCGATCCTCAGCTAATAATAATAATAATAATAATAATAATAATAATAATAATAAGTTTAGGGGTTGGGGATTTAGCTCAGTGGTAGAGTGCTTGCCTAGCAAGTGCAAGGCCCTGAGTTCAGTCCTCAGCTCTGGAAAAAAAATTATACATCAGTTCCATTCCCATGTCCTCCAGGATCAAGGCAACCCTAGGGATTCATTTAAACCTGGTGGATTCAGTACAGGCAGGTCCTGTCCCCTCCTTCCAGGCTGAGCTCGTGTCCCTGAGTAAGCCCAAGGTTTCAAACAGCCAGCTCATGCACTAAGGACAGGTCCTGGTCCCACTGCCTGGGTGCCTCCCAAACAGTTCAAGCTATTCAATTGTCTCACTTATCCAGAGGGCCTGATCCAGCTGGGGGCTCCAAAGCCTTTGGTTCATAATTCATGTGCTTCCATTCATTTGGCTATTTGTTCCTGTGATTTTTGCAATCTTGGTCTCAACAATTCACATTCTTGCAGACCCTCCTCTTTCTCGACAGTTGGACACCTGGAGCTCCACCTGGGGCCTGGCTGAGGATCTCTGCATCCACTTCCATCAGTTATTGGACAAGAGTTCCAGCACGATACTAAGGGTGTTTAGGCATCTGATAGTCAGACTAGGTCAGATCAGGCTTTCTCTTGACTATTGCCAGCAGTCTACAGAGGATGTATCATTGTGGATTTTTGGGGACCTCTCCAGCACTCTGCCTATTCCTGTTCTCATGTGGTTTTCATTTATCATGGTCTGTTATTCCTTGTTGTCCCTTTCTGTTCTTGATCCAGCTGGGATCTCCTGCTCCCCTAAGCTATCTTTCCCTCAAATCTTGCCCTTCATTACTCCCACTGTCATCCAGGTTGTTCGTGTAGGTCTCATCATTTCTCTGTCATTGGGTGATACTTGGGTCTTTCTTAGGGTCCTGTTTTCTAGGGAGCCTCCCTGGAGTTGGGTAGCAGTCTAGTCATCATCGTTTTACATCTAGTATCCTCCTATGAGTGAGTACATACCACATTTGTCCTTCTGAGTCTGGGTTACCTCACTCAGTATTATTTTTTCTAGATCCATCCATTTGCCTGCAAACTTCATGATGTCATTGTTTTCTCTGCTGAGTAGTACTCCATTGTGTATATGTACCATATTTTCTTTATCCATTCTTCAGCTGAAGGGCATGTAGGTTGTTTCCAGGTTCTGGCTATTACAAACAAACCTGATACAAACATAGCTGAGCAAATGTCCTTGTGGTATGATTGAGCATTCCTTGGGTATATGCCCAAGAGTGCTATAGCTGGGTCTTGGGGGAGATGGATTCCCAATTTTCTAAGGAAGCAACATATTGATTTCCAAAGTGGCTTTATAAGCTTGCATTCCTACCAGCAGTGGAGGAGAGTTCCCCTTGCCCCACATCCTCTCCAGCATAAGCTGTCTTCTGTGCTTTTGATCTTAGCCATTCTGAAAGGTGTAAGGTAGTATCTCAGAGTTGTTTTGATTTGCATTTCCCGGATAATTAAGGATGTTGAGCAATTCCTTCAATGTCTTTCAGCCATTTGAACTTCATTTGTGGAGAATTCTCTGTTGAGTTCTATAGCCCATTTCTTAATTGGACAGTTGGGCATTTTGATGTCTAATTTCTTGAGATCTTTATATATTCTGGATATCAGCCCTCTGTCAGATGTGGGGTTGGTGAAGACCTTTTCCCATTCTGTAGTCTGTTGCTTTGTCTTGTTGACCATGTCCTTTGCTCTACAAAAGCTTCTCAGTTTTAACAGGTCCCATTGATTGATTGTTTCTCTCAGTGTCTGTGCTACTGGTGTTATATTTAGAAAGTGATCTCCGGTGCCAATGCGTTCAAGAGTACTTCCTACTTTCTCTGCTATCAGGTTCAGAGTAACTGGATTTATGTTGAGGTCTTTGATCCACTTGGACTTAAGTTTTTTGCATGGTGACAGATATGGATCTATTTGTAGCCTTCTACACATTGACATCCAGTCATGGCAGCACCATTTGTTGAAGATGCTTTCTTTTTTCCATTGTATATTTTTGGCTTCTTTGTCAAAAATTATATGTTCATAGGTGTGAGGGTTAATGTCAGGGTCTTCAATTCGATTACATTGGTCCACATGTCGGTTTTTATGCCAGTAACAAGCCGTTTTTATTACGGTAGCTCTATAGTAGAGCTTGAGGTCAGGGATTGTAATGCCTCCAGAGGTTGTTTTATTGTACAGGATTCTTTTGGCTACCCTGGGTTTTTTGATTTTCCATATGAAGTTGAGTATTATTCTTTCCAGATCTGTGAAGAATTGTGTTGGTAATTTGATGGGGATTGCGTTGAATCTGTAGATTGCTTTTGGTAAGATCGTCATTTTTACTATGTTAATCCTGCCTATCCATAAGCATGGGAGATCTTTCCATTTTCTGACATTTTCTTCAATTTCTTTTTTCAGGGAATAAAAGTTCTTGTCATATAGGTCCTTCACATGCTTAGTTAGAGTAACCCCAAGGTATTTTATATCATTTGTGGCTATTGTGAAGGGTGATGTATCTCTGATTTCTTCCTCAGCTTGTTTGTCTACTGTATATAGGAGGGCTACTGATTTTTTTGAGTTGATCTTGTATCCTGCTACTTTGCTGAAGGTTTTTACAAGCTGTATCAGTTCCTTGGTTTAATTTTTGGGGTCACTCATGTATACTATCATGTCATCTGCAAACAGGGAAAGCTTGACTTCTTCCTTTCCAATTTGTATCCCCTTAATCTCTTTATGTTGTCTTATAGGTCTGGCTAGAACTTCAAGTACTATATTGAATAAGTAGGGGGAGAGGGGACAGCCTTGCCTTGTTCCTGATTTTAGTGGTATTGCTTTGAGTTTCTCTCCATTTAATTTGATGTTGGCTGTTGGCTTGCTGTAGATTGCCTTTATTATGTTTAGGTATGTTCCCTGTATTCCTGATGGCTCCAAGACCATTATCATGAAGGGGTGTTGGATTTTGTCAAATGCCTTTTCTGCATCTAGTGGTTTTTTTCTTTGAGTTTGTTTATATGGTGTAGTACATTGATGGACTTTCATATGTTGAAACACCCCTGCATCCTTGGGATGAAGCCTACTTGATCACAGTGGATAATTGTTTTGATGTGTTCTTGGAGTCAGTTTGCCAGAATTTTATTGAATATTTTTGCATCAATGTTCATTAGGGAGATCAGTCTATTCTCTTTCTTTGTTGCATCTTTGTTTGGTTTAGAAATCAGGGTAATTACAGCCTCATAGAAGGTGTTTGGTAATATACGTTCTGCTTCTATTGTGTGGAACAATTTAAAGAGTATTGGTATTAAGTCTTCTTTGAAGATCTGGTAGAATTGTGCAGTGAAACCATCTGGTCCAGGGCTTTTTTTGGTTGGGAGAATTTTAATGACTGATTCTATTTCCTTAGGGGTTATTGGACTATTCAAATAGTTTTTCTGGTCTTGATTTAACTTAGGTATGTGGTACCTATCCAGAAAATTATCCATTTCTTTTAGATTTTCCAGTTTTGTGGAGTAGAGGTTTTTGAAGTATGACCTGATGATTCTCTTGATTTCCTCATTGTCTGTTGTTATGTCCCCCTTTTCATTTCTGATTTTGTTAATTTGGATGCTCTCTCTCTGTCTTTTGGTTAGTTTGGATAAGGGCTTGTCTATCTTGTTGATCCTCTCAAAAACCAACTCTTTGTTTCATTAATCCTTTGTATTGTTTTCTTTATTTCTATTTTATTGATTTCAGCTCTCAATTTGATAATTTCCTGGAGTCTGTTCCTCCTGGGAGACTTTGCTTCTTCCTGTTCAAGGGCTTTCAGTTGTGCTGTCAAGTCACTAGTGTGATATTTATCCAGCTTCTTTATGTTGGCATTTAGTGCTATGAATTTCCCTCTTAGCACTGCTTTCATAGTATCCCAAAAGTTTGGGTATGTGGTGGATTCATTTTCATTGATCTCTAGGAAGTCTTTAATTCCTTTTTTTATTTCTTCCTTAACTCCTTGGTGATTCAGTTGAGCACTATTCAGTTTCCATGAGATTGTAGGATTTCTGTACTTGTTTCTGTTGTTGAAATCTAACTTTAAACCATGGTGGTCTGATAGAACACAGGAGGTTATTCCAATTGTTTTGTATCTGTTGATATTTGCTTTGTGTCCAAGTATATGGTAGATTTTAGAGAAGGTTCCATGGGGTGCTGAAAAGAAGGTATATTCTTTTGTTTGGGGGAATATTCTGTAGATATTGATTATGTCCATTTGAGCCATAACATCAGTTAAGTCCATTATGTCTCTGTTAAGTTTCAATTTGGCCGATCTGTCCAGAGGTGAAAGTGGGGTGTTGAAGTCTCCCACTATTAATGTGTGGGGTTTTATATGTGATTTAAGCTTTACTAATGTTTCTTTTACATATGTGGGTGCCCTTGTGTTTGGGGCATAAATGTTCAGAATTGAGACTTCATCTTGGTGGTTCTTTCCTGGGATGAGTATCTAATGTCCTTCATCATCTCTTTTGATTGATATTAGTTTGAAGTCTATTTTGCTGGATATTAGGATAGCTACAACAGCTTTCTTCTTAAGACCATTTGATTGGAAAGTCTTTTCCCTGCCTTTTATTCTTAGGAGGTGTCTGTCTTTGGATTTGAGGTGTGTTTCTTGTATGCAGCAGAAAGATGGGTCCTGTTTTCATATCCATTCTGTTAGTCTGTGTCTTTTTAAAGGTGAATTAAGTCCATTGATATTAAGGGATATTAATGACCAGTGATTGTTCATTCCTGTTGTTATTTTTATTTTTTGGTTGTAGTGTGTGTGTACTTCTCTTCTTTGGGGTTTACTGCTGTGGTGTTACCTATTGCCTGTGTTTTCATGGGTGTATCTGCCTTCCTTAGGTTGGAATTTTCCTGCTAGTACTTTCTGTAGGGCTGGGTTTGTGGATAATTATTGTTTAAATCTGGTTTTGTCTTGGAAGGTCTTGTTCACTCCATCTGTGATGATTGAAAGTTTTGCTGGGTATATTATTCTAGGCTGGATCCATGGTCTCTTAGTGTCTGCATTATATCTGTCCAGTTCCTTCTGGCTTTCAAAGTTTCCATCGAGAAATTGGGTGTTATTCAATAACACTTTATAAGTCACTTGGCCTTTTTCCTTTGCTGCCCTTAATATTCTTTCTTTATACTGTACGTTTAGTTATTTAATTATTATGCAGCATGGGGACTTTTTGGGGGAGTCTAGTCTGTTTGGTGTTCTATAGGCTTCTTGTATCTTCATAGGCATTTCCTTCTTTAAGTTGGGAGAGTTTTCTTCTATGATCTTGTTAAATATATTTTCTGTGCCTTTGAGTTGGTGTTCTTCTCTTTCCTCTATCCCTATTATTTGTAGGTTTGGTCTTTTCATGGTGTCCCAAATTTTTTGGACATTGTGGTTCATGACTTTGTTGGTTTTAGTGTTTTCTTTGACTGATGAATCTATTTCTTCTACAGTCTCTTCAACTCCAGAGATCCTCTCTTCCATGTCTTACATTCTGTTGGTTATACTTGCCTCTGAAGTTCCTGCTTGTTTACTCAGATTTTCTATTTCCAACATTCCTTCTGCTAGTGTCTTCTTCATTTTTTGTATTTCTCTCTTCAGGTCTTGGATTGTCTCCCTTGCTTTTTCATTCAAGAATTTATTGTTTTCTTTTGCTTTAATTGTCCTTTCCTCTAGTTTTTTTTTTTTTTTTTATAATATTCTTCCCATTTTTTGTTTGTCTGTTCCTCTACTTTATTTTTGATTTCTTCTATATAAGGCTCTAGCCTCTTCATAATGTTACTTATAAGGTTGTTTTCTTCTTCTTCCATTCTGTGATGTTCAGGTCTTGGTCTTGGAGAAGGGCTAGGTTCTGGTAATGCTGTATTTCTCTTTATTTTGTTGTATGTACTTCTGTCTTGACGTCTGCCCATCTTCTCTTGTGTTCATTCTTGGTCTTATCAGTGTACTTGGTCCAGAGAGAGTTCACAGATTTAGGGAGCCTCTCTCTGGTCCAGATGGAAGCTCTGGGCCAGATGGGAGCGCTGGTCCTGATGAGAGTGCTGGCCGGATAGGAGCTGGGGGACTGGACTCTGATTCTGGGGAAGTCCCTGGGGTCTCCTTATTTTGTCCAGATGGGAGCTCCTCTTGTCTACATTGGAGTTCCTCTGGTCTCTGGTCCAGATGGGAGTTCCAGGGCAGGATGGAAGCTTGGGGCTGGTCTCTGATTCTCAGGAAGTGGCTGGGGTCTCCAGCAGATGTGTGTGGGGGCAGGTTGTGGAGACTGCAGTGTCTGCCTGCAGTCTTGGAAAAGGGGAGCCTTCCTGCAGGGGCGCGCTGATTGGCAGGAAACTGGGGCCAAGTTGGTCAGGTCCTCCTGGAGTGCCCTGTGTCCAGTGGTGCAACTCAGGGGCAGTTGCCTCTCTGGCTATAACCACAGGCACTCTCCTCTAGTCCAGATGGGAATTCCAGGGCAGATGGAAGCTGGGAGCTGGTCCCATAAATTTTATTCAGATTTACAATTTCAGATTACAAGAGAATTATAGTCTACCCTATATTATAAAGATCAAAGACTTCATAAGGTATCAAGAGAGTTGTAAAATACCTTTCTTTAGGAGCTGGACAATAATGAGAAAGAATTAATATTATCACCACATAAATATGCACAGAAAATAAAATGTTCAATAAAAATTAATTATACTTTGTTTTTTAATTTCTTATTTATATATCTACTATATTTCAACTGTTCTTTCTACTTCTTTAAGGATGAAAGTATTTAAAAGTATGATGCAGCTCAGCTGGAATTACTGAGCTTGGTTCAGCTTGCTGAATTCACATCAGGTAGATTAATGTAATCCCTAGTTTCTCAATTTTTGATGGTTAAAATGGTCATATTCTTTATGGTTAAATGTTAATATAAATGAATATTCACACTGTCTGAAGTATTTAGAGAAACTTATTGAACTTTATTTGGTATACAAAAATAAGAATGTGAGTAAAATAAATGTCTTTATTTTTAAAGAAAATGTGGCTCTTCATTCAATAAAATGATAAATCCATGCCCTCACAGAAGCTCTGCAAGCCGCCTAATGTTACACTAACTTATATTTGAGGCCTGTGTGAGTTAAGGTCAAGAGAGTGACATGACTTGTCTGTGAATGTAAAAATCTTTTATTAGAAAAAGAATTGAATCCTGTATTTAAACAAGATTAAGAATGGAATCTCTCAAACTTTCTGCACAAAAATTTGCTTTGTTTCAAAATGTTATGTGATTGTAGCAATTGGAACATCTTAGTCCATAAAACATTTCCAAAACTGACAGGTACAAAAAGAATATTTTGATTTTGTTTAAAATTTCCAAATGCTTTTTGTGGTAATATATTGTGTACCCTAATAAACTTGCCTGAGGGTCAGAGGACAGAGCAAGCCACTAAATTAAAAATAGATGTCAGGCTGTAGTGGCACACACCCTTAATCCTGTCACTTTGGGAGGCAGAACTCAGTTTGGATCTCCGTGAGTTCAAGGCCACACTGGAAACAGAGCCAGGCAATGGTGGAACACATCTTTAAGGAAGCACACATGCCTTTAATTCCAGAAAGTGATATCTGGGAAGATAAAGGTATATAAGGTGTGAGGAAACAGGAACTCACTCTTTAGAATGAGGATTTCCTAGAGCTAAGAACTAGTGTCTAGTTGTTCTGCTTCTCTGAACTTTCAGCTTTCACCCTGATATCTGGCTTTGAGTTTTTTATTATAAGACCATCTAAAATTCAAACAACATCTGGTACCCAGAATGGGGCATGAATCTGTGCCACTTGCCTGAGGCTCAGGCCAGAACTACATGCTGCTAGAATTTCCACAAAGCCCGGGCAGGGAGTTGTTAACCTACTGGCTAAGTTTTTCTTTTAGCCTCTCTGCAGCAAACTCCCCAGGATCAAGATCCAAACACCCAAAAATTACCTGCTCTCCTATATTCCCTGGTGCAGAAAGCTGGCTTTTTGTCTTCTTTTCTCTCCTGATGAGTTCTGGCTTTCCTTGGGCCCCCTCCTTGGATTTCTGCCACATAATCATCATCATCTTCATTGTCAGCAGATTTAGTAAGTCAATTAAGATTTCTTAAAGAGAGAAATTAGTTAAAGGAAAGTTTTTCCCCCACATTAAAAAAATGGGAAACATTTTTACAATGGGGGAATTTGGTCTCTGTTTGATAATACAATTGATGGTCTGAAAATGGAACAATTAAATGAGAGGATAATTGATGTAGATGTGATTTATATAATGTCAATTACAAACATTTGCTGATCACTTTTGTTTTATCATTAAAAATGTTGGTTAACATGAGTGCCAAGGTAAAAGTTTTAGAAAAACTTGTTTAAACAGATGATAGAGATATTCACACCCTGACAGAAGAATTTAAATGTGAACCAATCTCAGCATTGCATCATACTGTTACAGAGAAATGGCCTAAGGCTTCCAAACAGCCAACCTTCATCTATCCAGTAACCTTACAGGAATTGCCAGATGCTCAAGGCTGTGTAAAAGAGCTGACTGGACTCCTGTGTAAATGTTAGATTTGGGGAGATTCAAAGAAGCAATAGTCTTATATGGTATGCAATCCCTATTTTTGAAGCAGATGTTAAACTCATGTTGAACTTGTAATAGAATTATCCCACAATATTGGAGAGATTTGGTTACTGCTGTCTTAGAAGCTGATCCCCAATTACAATGGAGTACCTGGTGGAAAGATGAGGCTGAGATCATTGAACAATGGAGTATAGCTAGAGGTTTCGAAATCTCCCAGGATCAACTTCTTGGAGAGGGAGATAATGCTAATGTAGAAAGGCAACCTCTATATAATAACCACACCCTGGCTTTATGTGAAATGGCAGCCTTGAATGCTTGGGACAGAATTGAATAAGTAGGAAAGAAAACTGAGTCATTTACAAAAGTTATACAGGGCCTAAAGTAAATCTTCACAGATTTCTTATAAAGGTTGTCTTTTGCAGTAAATAGAATGATACCAAATTCTGGAGCTAGACAGATAATAATTGAATCTCTGGCTTTTGAAAATGTTAATGCACAATGCCAAAGGATAATTAGGCCATTGAAGGCAAGATCAACACCCTGGAAAGAATGGATCTGAGAAATAATGAATATTGAATGTCATGACTATGATGATGCTTTTATAGGAAAGGTGATTTCCAGGGGCTTGAAGAACAATAGTAATGTTAGGTGTTTCAAATATGGTAAACAAGGTCACCTAATAAAATCATGTAATCAGGGCATTCTTAGAAACAATGCTTTTTCAAGGAATAATCTCAGCAGAATGTCTCTCCCTTCTGGATTATGCAGAAGGTATGGTAAAGGCAAATACTGGACTAACAAATGTAGATCAACAAGGGACAGACAAGGTAATCCTTTGCCTTTGCTACCAGGAAACTCCCTGAGGGGCCTTTGGCAAATTCAGTTCAGTACTTTCCTGACATCATAGAAGAAACCCCTTCCCAGAGCAATTAAAGAACCTAATGCCTAATGTAAAAAACCACACTAATTAGCATCCAAAGAAGAAGGAAGAATACCCAGATAAAATTACTAAAAAAAAGAATAATTTGACCTAATGTGATTGTTGAAGTCTCCAAAATGATAAGGAGATCCCATAACAATGATTCCATCAGGATGATGATAATACCACTAAGCTGACACACACCACCCAAAGATCATCTTTGGACAAACTGCTCAGGATAATTTCAAGATGGCTAGCTGAGATGATCCAGCCTCACAGACTATTAGAGCAAGTACTTGAGGCAAGCCCTGCACTTTCCCATTATGCAGAGACTGCACAAATGATACAGCTAACTCTCACAGGCCTTGACAATTAACCCAAAACTTTTATTTTCAGGGCTCCCTAAAGATGCATTCACCCCCAGACAGCAGGAGGTAATTTTAAGAACACAACACCACATTTTCAAGAAGTGGAGTGGGTAGTTTTTGGCCTTTCAATTGATTATGGATGTTTCACTTTGTTTAGGGGTTGGTTCAAAATTGTTATTGGCCATAGTAAATCTCTTTCTAAAAGAAGAAAGGGAGATGTGCTATAGAAATGTATTATATAGAAATGATAGGATAAAAAGTTGATTATTGAATCTACTTTGAAAAGAAAAAAAGAAGATATAGATAAGAGGTGTATTATTAAATCTACTCTGAAAAAAAAGAAGTAAAATGATAGGATAAAAGGGTAGATTACTGAATCTACTCTGAAAACAAAAATGGGGTGGATATAGATATACTATATACAATAAGTACAGTAAGTATATATAATATATAGAGTCATGAATTACATTAACAATGCCCAATTTATTAACATTTGACTTATTCAGAGAAAATACTCCATTATTTATCCTGTTTTGATGACCAAAATATATTTAATTCCCTTTCCATCCTAACTTGTATTACCAGACAAAATCTTTATATATATATATATATATATATATATATATATATATGTGTGTGTGTGTGTGTGTGTGTGTGTGTGTGTGTGTGTATGTGTGTGTGTGTGTATTACCCTAATAAACTTACCTGAAGTCAGAATACAGAGCCATCAACTAGATTAAACATAGAGGTCAGGCTGTGGTGGCACACAACCTTAATCCTATCACTTAGGAGGGAGCGAGAGGTCTGGATCTCTGTGAATTCAAGGCTACACTGGAAACAGAGCCCAGCAGTGGTTGCACACACCTTTAATTCCAATACTGAGAAGCACACATGCCATTAATCCCAGGAAGTGATGTCTGAGCAAAGAAGAGTATATAAGGCATAAGGAAAGAGGAATTCACTCTCTCTGGGCTGAAGATTTTTAGGGGTAAGAACTGGTGGCTGATTGCTCTGTCCTCTGATCCTCAAGCAAGTTTATTAGGGTACAAAATATATCACCAAAGCTTTTAGTTATTATTTTTGTTTTTCTGCATCTTTCAGCTTGAAATAACTCAGCTATCTGTTTTTACATTCTCATTCACTATTTCTTTTTTAGAGCGCACACTAATCCATTTTTTAAAATGTAGTTGTTTGGAAGTAAAGCAAATTTGATCTTGGCTGTTATTTTCTGAAAGGATTCTTGGCTTGAGTGGTTGCTAGTTGGTGAGTGGTTTCTGGAATCTTCCTTGGAGGCTGAATTTAGTCTCAGTCCTTCAATGTTCTCTTTTCTACTTGTGAGCAGCCCACACTGTCCCAATGTCTATCAACAGAGACAGAAACCTTGTCTCTGGATTGTCTTTGTCTTCCTCTGCATAAGCACTGTGCCCTCCAATTTGTAGTGTATTCCAAGATGAGCTTCCTTCCTGTTCTACTTCATATCTCCTGCCTTTAAAAAGTTCATGTGATCAGACCATAAAAATGAGTTTCTCTTTATTGCTGGTAACAGAAGGGAAAATAAACTCTAGAACAAATCCTCTTTTACCTAATGAGGACAATTATGCAACTATTGGTAGGATCTGAAGCTCCCGTCAGAATGAATACTATCAAATAAACAAGGAGTGGTCAAGGGGAGAACTCTGGTGTTGCTGCCACTAATTTGTGTTTGTTATGATATATTTTGTAAATTTCTCATTAAGATATGCAGTACTAGGTTTCAGACCAGCATTTTCAAACTTTTTTTTTTCGGGGGAGGGTGGGTTAATTCTCCTAGCCTGTCTTCTGTCTCACCCATCTGAACCCCTTGTGCACTTCCACCTACACCACACAGCCCTTTTTTCTACTGTCTGCCTCCATTCCCCATGTTCTTAATCAACTCTTTCCAACTGATCATTACTTCCTTTCTAGTTTCACAACCTATAATATAATCTCATTTAATGCCAAAATTTTAACACATTCTCGTCTTGCAACAAACCCAGCAAAGGCAATTTTGGCAAGAACATACTATGATAGCAAAGTGACTTATGGAGTGTGTCCCAGGGGTGTGTGTTTAGTATTTATGGTAGTTTATCACCAAGTTTCCCTTGACCCCTGAGAGTTAGTAATACAAAGCAATAGTGGAATGTTTTTCACATGGGATAAGGTTTAGGAGAAGAATAAGGAATTAATTGCACAGAAGCAACTTAGGGTAAATATATTTAACTAGTCATAAGGAACTTTGTATTAATACAAGAATAGTTGCCAGATAAATTAAACCAATTGCCCATCTATACTTTGTACTTGGAAATTCATACTTCCAGGATGGTTAAGTGAGTGCTGTTTTGCTTATGCAAACAGGCAGGCTAACTTTAATGAGCATACCTTGTCCCAATACTGTCTGGCAGTCATAAATGCTTGATATAAGATTCAAAAGTCAAGAAAAAGAATTGAGACATTTATTAAAGTTACTCAAAGCTTAAAAGAACCTTTTACTGACTTTTTGCAAAGATTGACTAAAGTTGTAAATAAAGTGGTGTCAGATCAAGAAGGTCCCACTGCCTGAGTGCCTCCAAAACAGTTCAAGCTATTCAATTATCTCACTTAACCAGAGGGCCTGATCCAGTTGGGGACTCCACAGCTTTTGGTTCATAGTTCATGTGTTTCCATTAATTTGGCTATTTGTGCCTGTGCTTTTTCTAACCTTGGTCTCACCAATTCACATTGTTACAATCCCTCCCATTTCTCTACAATTGGACTCCTGGAGCTCCACCTGGGACCTGGTCGAGGATCTCTACATCCATTTCCATCAGTTATTGGATGAGAGTTCCAGCATAACAGTTAGGGTGTTTGGCCATCTGATCACCAGACTATGTCAGTTCAGGCTGTCTCTCGACCATTGCAAGTAGTCTATAGTGGAGGTATCATTGTAGATTTTGGGGGACTTCTCTAGCACTTTGCATCCTGAGTAAGTTAACCTAGACTCAGAAAGACAAACATGGTATGTACTCACTCATAGGAGGATACTAGATGTAAAACAAAGATGACTACACTGCTACCCACAACTCCAGAGAGGCTACTTAATAAACAGGACCTAAAGAAAGACACAGGGATCACCCAGTAACAGAGAAATGAATGAGATCTACATGAACAACCTGGACGTGAGTGGGGTTAATGAAGGGCAAATTTTGAGGGAAAGAGAGCTTAGGGGAGCAGGAGATCCTAGCTGGATCAAGAACAGAAAGGGGGACCAGAGGTGAGTGCCTAGGGTTATAGTCAGAGAGGCAACTGCCCTTGGGTCCCACTCCTGGACACAGGCCAACCCAGAAGGACCTGAACAACTTGGCCCCAGTTTCTGGCCAATTGGTGGACCCTGTGGGAAGGCTCCCCTTTTCTACAACTGTAAGCAGACCCTGCAGTCTCCACACCCTGCCCCCACACCCATTTGCCCAAGACCCCAGCCACATCCTGAGAATCAGAGACCAGCCCTCAGCTTCCATCCTGCCCTGGACCAGAGGTGAGTGCCTGGGGTCACACCCAGAGAGGCCCACACCTGGGTCACAGCCCAAGGTATGAACCACTCTGGGGAAGACCTGACCAACTGCGCCCCAGGTACTGGCCCATCCACACCAGGAAGGTTTCCCCTCAACAAGACCCTCTGGTGAACCCTACAACCTCCACACCCTGCCCCAATACCCATGGGCCTGAGACTCCAGCCACTTCCTGAGACTTAAAAATGAGCACCCAGCTTCCATCCTGCCTAGAACTCCCATCTGCACCAGAGGTGAGTGTCTGGGGTTGTAATCAGAGAGGCAATCACCTCTGGGTATCAACCCTGGACACCAGCCATCCAGGGAGGACCTGCCCAACTTGGGCCCAGTTTCTGGCCAATAGGTGGGCCCTGCAGGAAAGCTCTCCTTTTCCAAGACTGCAGGCAGACCCTGCAGTCTCCACACCCTGCCCAGACACCCATTTGTCCAAGACCCCAGCCACTACCTGAGAATCAGAGACCAGCCCCCAGCTTCCATCCTGCCCTGGAACTCCCACGTGAAACAGAGGTGAGTGCCTGAGGTAACACCCAGAAAGGCCCACACCTGGGTCACACTGCAGGGCACCAGCCACTTCACGGACCACTCTGTCAGGACCAAGTACACTTTTAAGACCAAGAATGAACCCACAAGGAGATGGGCAGATGCCAAGGCAGAAGTACATACAACAAAATAAAGACCAATACAGCATCACCAGAATCTAGCCCTTCCCCAACAGCTAGACCTGAACATCACAGAATGGAAGAAGAAAACAACCTTATAAATACCATCATGAAGAGGCTAGAGCCTTATATAGAAGAAATCAAAACTAAAGTGGAGGAACAGACAAACAAAAAATGGGAAGAATGTTATAAAAAACTAGAGGAAAGGACAATTAAAGCAAAAGAAAACAATAAGTCCCTGAAAGAAAATCAGGAAAAAGCAACAAAACAGATGAGGGAAACAGTCCAAGACCTGAAGAGGGAAATAGAAAAAATGAAGATACTAGCAGAACGAATGCTGGAAATAGAAAATCTGAGTAAACGAACAGGAACTTCAGAGGCAAGTATAACCAACAGAATGAAAGAGATGGAAGAGAAGATCTCTGGTGTTGAAGATACATTAGAAGAAATAGATTCATCAGTCAAAGAAAACACTAAAACCAATAAAGTCATGAACCACAATGTCCAAGGAATTTGGGACACCATGAAAAGACCAAACCTATGAATAATAGGGATAGAGGAAAGAGAAGAATACCAACTCAAAGGCACAGAAAATATATTTAACAAGATCATAGAAGAAAACTTTCACAACTTAAAGAAGGAAATGCCTATGAAGATACAAGAAGCCTATAGAACACCAAACAGACTAGACTCCCCCAAAAAAGTCCCCTCACCACATAATAATTAAACAACTAAACCTAAAGAATAAAGAAAGAATATTAAGGGCAACAAAGGAAAATGGCCAAGTGACTTATAAAGGCAAACCCATCAGAATAACACCCGATTTCTCAATGGAGACTTTGAAAGCCAGAAGGAACTGGACAGATATAATGCAGACACTAAGAGACCATGGATGCCAGCCTAGACTAATATACCCAGCAAAACTTTCAATCATCATAGATGGAGTGAACAAGACCATCCAAGACAAAACAAGATTTACACAATACTTATCCACAAACCCAGCCCCACAGAAAGAACTAGAAGGAAAATTCCAACCTAAGGAAGGCAGATAGACCCATGAAAACACAGGCAATACATAATACCACAGCAGTAAACCCCAAAGAAGAGAAGTACACACACACTACCACCAAAATGTAAAACTAATAACAGGAACAAACAATCACTGGTCATTAATATCCCTTAATATCAATGGACTAAATTCACATATAAAAAGACACAGACAGAATGGATACGAAAAACAGGAACCGATTTTCTGCTGCATACAAGAAACACACCTCAAATCCAAAGACAGACACCTCCTAAGGATAAAAGGCTAGGAAAAGACTTTCCAATAAAATGGTTGTAAGAAACCAGCTGGTGTAGCCATCTAAATACCCAGTATAATAGACTTCAAACTAAAATCAATCAAAAGAGATGATGAAGGACATTACATACTCATCCCAGGAAAGATCCACCAAGATGAAGTCTCAATTCTGAACATTTATGCCCCAAACATAAGGGCACCCACATATGTAAAAGAAACATTACTAAAGCTTAAATCACATATAAAACCCCACACATTAATAGTGGGAGACTTCAACACCCCAATTTCACCTCTGGACAGATCGCCCAAATTGAAACTTAACAGAGACATAATGGTCTTAACTGATGTTATGGCTCAAATGGACTTAATCGTTATCTACAGAACATTCTACCTGAACAAAAAAGAATGTACCTTCTTCTCAGTACACCATGGAACCTTCTCTAAAATCTACCATATACTTGGCCACAAAGCAAATCTCAACAGATAAAAATCAATTGAATAACCTCCTGTGTTCTGTGGGACTACCATGGTTTAAAGTTAGATTTCAACAGCAGAAAAAACTACAGAAATCCTACAATCTCATGGAAACTGAATAGTGCTCACCTGAATCACCAAGGGGTTAAGGAAGAAACAAAGAAAGAAATTAGAGACTTCTTAGAGATCAATGAAAATGAATCCACCACATACCCAAACTTTTGGGATACTATGAAAGCAATGCTAAGAAGGAAATTCATAGCACTAAATGCCCACATAAAGAAGCTGGAGAAATCTCATGCTAGTGACTTGACAGCACACCTGAAAGCCCTTGAACAGGAAGAAGCAAAGTCTCCCAGGAGGAACAGATGCCAGACAATTATCAAATTGAGAGCTGAAATAAAAAAATAGAAATAAAGAGAACAATACAAAGGATTAATGAAACAAAGAGTTTGTTCTTTGAGAATATCAACAAGATAGACAAGCCATTATCCCAACTAACCAAAAGGCAGAGAGAGAGCATCTAAATTAAAAAAATCAGAAATGAAAGGGGGATGTAACAACACACAATGAGGAAATCCAGAGAATCATCAGGTCATACTTCAAAAACCTCTACTCCACAATACTGGAAAATCTAAAAGAAATGGATAATTTTCTGGATAGGTACCACATAACTAAGGTAAATCAAGACCAGATAAACCATTTAAATAGTCCAATAAACACAAAGGAAATAGAATCAGTCATTAAAATCTCCCAACCGAAAAAAGCCCAGGACCAGATGGTTTCATTGCAGAATTCTACCAGATCTTCAAAGAAGACTTAATACCAATACTCTTTAAATTGTTCCACACAATAAAAGCAGAAGGTATATTACCAAACTCCTTCTATAAGGCTACAACTACCCTGATTCCTGGACCAAACAAAGACACAACAAAAAAAGAGAACTACAGACCAATTTCCCTAATGAACACTGATGCAAAAATATTCAATAAAATTCTGGCAAACCAACTCCAAGAACACATCAAAACAATTATCCAACATGATCAAGTAGGCTTCATCCCAGGGATACAAGGGTGGTTCAACATATGAAAGTCTGTCAATGTAATACACCATATAATCAAACTCAAAGAAAAAAACCACATGATCATCTCACTAGATGCAGAAAAGGCATTTGACAAAATCCAACACCCCTTCATGATAAAGGTCTTGGAGCCAACAGGAATACAGGGAACATACCTAAACATAATAAAGGCAATCAACAGCAAGCCAACAGCCAACATCAAATTAAATGGAGAGAAACTCAAAGCAATACCACTAAAATGAGGAACAAGGCAAGGCTGTCCACTCTCCCCCTATATATTCTATATAGTACTTGAAGTTCTAGCCAGAGCAATAAGACAACATAAGGACCTTGAGGGGATACAAATTGGAAAGGAAGAAGTCAAGCTTTCCCTATTTGCAGATGACATGATAGTATACATGAGTGACCCCAAAAATTCAACCAAGGAACTGATACAGCTAGTAAAAACCTTCAGCAAAGTAGCAGGATACAAGATCAACTCAAAAAAATCAGTAGCCCTCCTATATACAGTAGACAAACAGGCTGAGGAAGAAATCAGAGATACATCACCCTTCACAATAGCCACAAATGATATAAAATACCTTAGGGTTACTCTAACTAAGCATGTGAAGGACCTATATGACAAGAACTTTTATTCCCTGAAAAAAGAAATTGAAGAAAATGTCAGAAAATGGAAAGATCTCCCATGCTTATGGATAGGCAGGATTAACATAGTAAAAATGACGATCTTACCAAAAGCAATCTACAGATTCATCACAATCCCCATCAAATTACCAACAAATTCTTCACAGATCTGGAAAGAATAATACTCAACTTCATATGGAAAATCAAAAAACCCAGGGTAGCCAAAAGAATCCTGTGCAATAAAACAACCTCTGGAGGCATTACAATCCCTGACCTCAAGCTCTACTATAGAGCTACCGTAATAAAAACGGCTTGTTACTGGCATAAAAACCGACATGTGGACCAATGTAATCGAATTGAAGACCCTGACATTAACCCTCACACCTATGAACATATAATTTTTGACAAAGAAGCCAGAAATATACAATGGAAAAAAGAAAGCATCTTCAACAAATGGTGCTGCCATAACTGGATGTCAATGTTTAGACGGCTACAAATAGATCCATATCTGTCACCATGCAAAAAACTTAAGTCCAAGTGGATCAAAGACCTCAACATAAATCCAGTTACTCTGAACCTGATAGCAGAGAAAGTAGGTGGTACTCTTGAACGCATTGGCACTGGAGATCACTTTCTAAATATAACACCAGTAGCACAGACACTGAGAGAAACAATCAATCAATGGGACCTGTTAAAACTGAGAAGCTTTTGTAGAGCAAAGGACATGGTCAACAAGACAAAGCAACAGACTACAGAATGGGAAAAGGTCTTCACCAACCCCACATCTGACAGAGGGCTGATATCCAGAATATATAAAGATCTCAAGAAATTAGACATCAAAATGCCCAACTGTCCAATTAAGAAATGGGCTATAGAACTCAACAGAGAATTCTCCACAGAGGAAGTTCAAATGGCTGAAAGACATTGAAGGAATTGCTCAACATCCTTAATTATCCGGGAAATGCAAATCAAAACGACTCTGAGATACCACCTTACACTTGTCAGAATGGCTAAGATAAAAAACACAGAATACAGCTTATGCTGGAGAGGATGTGGAGCAAGGGAAACTCTCCTCCACTGCTCCTAGGAATGCAAGCTTGTACATCCACTCTGGAAATCAATATGGTGCTTCCTTAGAAAATTGGGAATCCATCTCCCCCAAGACCCAGCTGTAGCACTCTTGAGCATATACCCAAGGAATGCTCAATCATACCACAAAGGCATTTGCTCAGCTATGTTTGTATCAGGTTTGTTTGTAATAGCCAGAACCTGGAAACAACCTACATGCCCTTCAGCTGAAGAATTGATAAAGAAAATGTGGTACATATACACAATTGGAGTACTACTCAGCAGAGAAATACAATGACATCATGAAGTTTGCAGGCAAATGTATCGATCTAGAAAAAAGTCATCCTGAGTGAGGTAACCCAGACTCAGAAAGACAAACACGGTATGTACTCACTCATAGGAGGATACTAGATGTAAAACAAAGATGACTAGACTTCTGCACAACTCCAGGGAGGCTACCTTGTAAACAGGACCCTAGGAAAGACAGAGGGTCCATCCAATGACAGAGAAATGGATGAGATCTACATGAACAACCCTGACGACAGTGGGAGTAATGAAGGGCAAGATTTGAGGCAAATAAAGCTTAGGGGATCAGGAGATCCCAGCTGGATCAAGAACAGAAAGGGAGAACAAGGAATGTTAGATCATGATGGGTGAGGACCACATGAGAACAGGAGTGGGCAGAGTGCTGGTGAGGTCCCCTGAGGTCGACAGTGATGCATCCTCTGTAGACTGCTGGCAGTGATCAAGAGAAAGCCTGATCTGACCTAGTCTGGTGATCAGATGGCCAAACACCCTGAAGGTTGGGCTGGAACTCTCATCCAGTGACTGATGGAAATGGATGCATAGATCCTCAGCCAGGCCCCAGATGAGCCCTGTGTGTCCAGTTGTTGAGAAGGAGGAGGGACTGTTGGAGCGTGAATTGTTGAGCCCAGGATTGGAAAAAGCATGGGGATGATAGGCCAAATGAATAGAAGCACATGAATTGTAAACCAAACCGCTGTGGAGCCCCCAGCTTGTTCAGGCCCTCTGGATAAGTGAGACATTTGAATGGCTTGGACTGTTTGGGAGGCATCCAGGCTGTGGGACCTGGACCTGTTTTAGTGCATGAGCTGGCTGTTTGGAACCTGGGGCTTACACTGGGACACTTTACTCAGCCTGGAAGGAGGGGACTGGACTTGTCTGTACTGAATCCACCAAGTTTAAATGAATCCCCAGGGGAGTCATGGCTCTGGAGGAGATGGAAATGTCGGGGAGGGGATGGGGTGAAGGTGGGATTGGGGGCAGGATGTGGGAGGACAGGGGAAGCCATGGCTGTTGTGTAAAATTAAAACACAAATATAATTTTAAAAAAGTAAAAAAAATAGAATTATAGAATTACAAGTGGCCCGGTGGTGGTGGCAGTGCATGTCTTTAATCCCAGTACTCAGGAGGCAGATCCAGGTGGATCTCTTTGAGTTTCTAGGTCAGCCTGGGCTACCAAGTGAGTTCATGGAATGGCGCAAAGCTATGCAGAGAATCCCTGTCATGAAAAAAGGAATTACAGGTCAATAGTCACCCATGCTTGTCATACTTACAGTTTTGTTAGTTAGATGTTATATATATATATATATATATATATATATATATATATATATATATATATATATATATATATGTGTGTGTGTGTGTGTGTGTGTGTGTGTGTGTGTGTGTGTGTGTGAGATGTATAAGTAATCTTGAAATACTTTATAGACCAAGAAATATGGCACTTAAATGTTTTAATAACAGAATTTTGGTTGACATTAGACATGATTGCTCTTGGCAGAAGCAATCTCTTCCCAAGAGGATGTTGGGCATTGAAGACACTCCATATGGAATTTGTGTTCTTGGCTAAAATGGCATGTTGGCCAAAGAACTGCACTTGCCTTGGTTGCTGACAGCACACACATTGTCTTTGCCGGACAAGCAGGACTTGAAGAAAAACAACTGCTGAACCTTGGCAATCTCTCTAGGACAGTCTCTCAAAAAATTCCTTCTTTTGAAAATGGTCTGTCAGATATTCTGAGCCTGTAGTCAAAAGTGAATGCCCCTACATTGAGAGAAACACTGGGTGACTGCCCAGGAGTCCAGCTGTCTCTGTTATTTCTGGCATTTTTAGGGAGTTTCTTGCTCGCACTTCCTGATCATTCAGGTAATTCAGGTCTTTGATGGCATTGAGGACTAAGTAGTTGCAGCTGCAATCCTCTCGTATTTTAGCTAAGAGCATTTCAGGTACAAGATTTGGATTCTTCAGGATAGAACAGCTAGTGCAGTAATCTTTGTAACTTGCCTTTGATCTGGACATTTTATATGTGCTTCTTTCTTGATATTTTTCTTATTGGTTGTAGTTCCATTTTTGCTTTTATTATTATCTTTTCCATCTTTTGCACAATACTTAAAAGTTTTTCTTATTGTATACAATTTTAGGTTAGGATTAGAACCTTGTTATTTAAAAAAAAATGATAAGGGTTAAGTGTTGTGGGATTTCAATTCCTTCAGCCACTGACTTTTGGGAGTTACAAGCCCTAGGGCATGGTCTTGTCTGCATATGTGACCATTTAAGAGTTCAGTGAGAGGAATCTCTTGCTCTCTCCACACTTGCTTTCTCTTGGGGAGCTGGAGCCAGCAGCAAAGGGTGGAGAGTTTCTCCTCTAGGCAGAACAGCAGGGAATAGAAACTGGATTAGCAGTGGATCAGCAACATGTCTATTTTGTATTGTATTAACCAGTCTGATTTCCAACGGTATCCCTTAATAAATTGATATATATTCTTATATACACTGTTTTGGTTCTTATTTCACAGTTTTGTCTGTTTAGCATGTTATTGAAATACTTATTACATTAAGATGGGTTCATCTCTGTAGAATAATATTGACAAGGAGAAGCATATAGACATATTCTTATGTCTGAAAATAACGCTGAAATATAACCTAAAGCTGAGCTACAGGGGGAAATACAGCTGTCTCAAAGTATTTTGAGAGCTTGCAGGTAAACAATAATTTATGTTCATATTATAATACTTCAAAGGAAGAAAATGGTCTTGTTGAGAGATGAAAGAATTCAACAAGTATAAAGTAAATCTTGACTGAGCTGCCACTCCATATTAGCCTGAAAAAGATGTCAGATGTTTATCTTTTAGGGATGACAAAAACACATAAAAGTTGCTATGGCAGATCTGATTAGATTCTGAAATAATATCTACACTACTATTTTTTACATAATAAAAAATATCTATCTTCTTTTATATAAAAAGAAAACAAGGAGTTAGATAATGAGGAAATAGTACTTTAGGTAATATACTCTACTACATTACATTAAGAAGAAGAAGAAAATGAAAATGCATTCAGCCCTTCTAGAATCTTGTAGTCAATTTAGAACACCAGTCACAAATAGGTAAATTTTATAGTATAACCATTGTAAAGGTAGAATTATATACAAAATGCTAGGCAATGACAAACTCAGGGTCAAGTATGGATTTTATACTATATAGTATTAATACTTATTTTGAAATATCCTTTTTTAAGAGAAATCACTATTTAAAAATAAAACCATGAGAAGCACTGACTTGGAGGAGGTGGGAATAGGACATAGGGTGGGGGGAAGGCTGGGACTCAGAGGAGAGAGGAAAGGGGGATCTGTGATTGGTATGTAAAATGATTAGAAAATTTCTTAATAATATAAAAAGATAACTGTAACAATTTGACTTTATCTTTTAGCATAATCTGTATATTAATATCCTCCCAAATTATTAAATATAAAAATAGACTTCTGTAGCATACTGAGGCATTCAGATGAGCACATTATTAGTTTAGATATGCTTAAGAATAAGGAAAAATTAAGTATCTGAAGAAAGTGAAAAGCTTGAGTGCAAGGTAATTGCAAAGAAGACAATGATGCAACTCCAAATTTGAGTGAGATAAATTATGTAAGTGCTTTCAACAGCAGGGGGGTTATTTTTCCTGATGGGAAGCAGTTGCAAAAGTCATGAATTTCAAATCAATAAATTGAGAACAAAGGATTGTGTCTTAGTCAAAAGCAAGTGAATGACAAATTCTGCAGATAGAGGTCAACATCATGGCTCACTTTTAAAAAATCAACTCTTCAATGCTATAGTCTTCTCACACTTCACTCTAAAGGAAAATAAGATGATGAGACACATCTGTAAAGTTGACTTGTGTGTCCATCTCTGAGCAATTAGAGAAGATATTCAAAGAAACTAAAAGCTTTTGCAATGTTTACCATGTATGATGGTTAAGGATATGGGCATGGGGTCTATTCTGTAAACCCCCATTTTATAGTTTGTTATCCTTTGTCTTTTCATGTACATATATGAGAAACATAGAAACATCTGTGTCAGGTACAATACCAGTAATGTAAGCCAGTTTCTCATTTTAGCACAGCACATTGTAGCTCAGAAAGTGTTCCAAATTTTTCCCGTGATACTATTATTATTTGTTTAGCATTGTATTCACTGAAAATATGCCAGAAAATGAAACCATTTAATTGTTTATTTTGCTATTATTATTATTAGTTGTAGTAGTAATAGTAGTAGTAGCAGCAGCAGCAGTAGTATTAGGTTTTCAAGCAGAGTTTCTCTATGTAACAGCCCTGGATATCCTGGAACTCATTTTGTAGATGAGGGTGGCCTCAAACTTATAGAGATCTACCTGCCTCTACCTCGTAAGTGCTGGGTTTAAAGGTATATGCCATCATACTTGGCTCAGTCATTTTTAAAAGATTATATATATATATATATATATATATATATATATATCCCCCAAGAACTCTATTGTGATCAATGATTCCTGAAGAACTGTGAACACTTCAATTAGGGAACTGACAATAAACCTAAGTATGGATACTGTCAAAGACTAATTTGGTGAACCATTGAATTTTATTGTGGTCACTTATAGAAATATGAGTGAAGGGTATAAGCCATTTCTGCTATGTGAAAAGCCTGAAAGGTTGAAATATTATATACATGAATGTCTCATGAATAGGCTTTTAAATCACAGAAAATTTAAGTTACAAAAGATAAAACTGAGTCTTACCTCACTCAGGATGATATTTTCTTGTTCCATCCATTTGCCAGCAAATTTTTTGATGTCATTGTTTTTCTCTGCTGAGTGGTACTCTATTGTGTATGTGTACCATATTTTCTTAATCCATTCTTCAGTTGAGGGGCATCTAGGTTGTTTCCAGGTTCTAACTACTATGAATAATGTTGCTATGAACGTAGTTGAACATGTGTCCTTGTGGTACAATTGAACATTCCTTAGGTATATGCCCAAGAGTAGTATAGCTGGGTCTTAAGGACGATTGATTTGCAATTTTCTGAGAAACCACTGTACTAATTTCCAAAGTGACTGTACAAATTTGCACTCTCATCAAGAGTGGAGGAATATTATGCCTGCTTTACATCCTCTCCAACATAAGCTATCCCAGTGTTTTTTATCTTAGCCATTCTGAGGGGTGTAAGAGTATCTCAGAGTCATTTTGATTTGCATTTCCCTGATGACTAAGAATGTTGAGCAACTCCTTAAACGTCTTTCAGCCATTTGAGATTCTTCTGTTGAGAATTCTCTTTTGAGCTCTGGAGCACCATTTTTAAAATGGATTGTTCAGTATTTCGATGTCTAGCTTTATATATTTTGGAGATCAGCCCTCTGTTGGATGTGGTATTGGTGAAGAGCTTTTCCCATTCTGTAGGCTGTCATTTTGTCTTGTTGACCATGTCCTTTGCTCTAAAAAAGCTTCTCAGTTTCAGAAGGTCCTATTTATTAATTGTTGTTCTCAGTGTCTGTGCCACTGGTGTTATATTTAGGAAGTGGTCTCCTGTCCCAATGCATTCCAGATTACTTCCTAATTCCTCCTCTATCAAGTTCAGTGTAACTGGATTTATGTTGATCTACTTGGACTTGTGTATTGTGCATGGAAACAGATATGGATGTATTTGCATTACTCTGCATGTTGACTTCCAGTTATGCCAGCACCATTTGTTGAAGATGCTTTCATTTTTCCATGGTACAGTTTTGGCTTCTTTGCTGAAAATCTTATGTTCATAGGTGTGTACACTAATGTCAGGGTCTTCAATTCAAGTCCATTGGTCCACATGTCGGTTTTTATGCCAATACCAAGCTGTTTTTATTACTTTAGCTCTGTAGTAGAACTTGAGGTCAGGGATCATGATGCTTCTTGAGGTTGCTTTATTATTCAGGATTCTTTTAGCTATCCTGAATCCCCATGGTAGACCTTGATTTGGGAGATGTAAGGATGTGGGTTTGCTTGGGAATGAGGGATATTGGGTGGGAGAAGGTAGGATCTGTGGGTGGTATGTAAAGTGAGTAGAAAACTTCTTTAAAAAGAAAAATGAAAAGAACACAAAGCAAAAAAAAGAGGTAACACAGAATTGGTTCTAGGTTTGAATTAATTTTCTCTGTCATTTTATATTTTTTCTTGGGTGAAACATTTTGATGATCACAGTAGAACTCTTTCTGGTGATAAAAATTTCAAATGAGAGCCTTTTGTCTGTCATATTCACTTAAAGTTTGACTAAATGACTGTTTTTCATATGTAAGGTGCTGTATCCTGTGCTTTTTTATAGTGGTTTGAATAAATATTTCTTAAAAACCTGATGTGACAAAACAAAATATATCAATCCTATATATTACAAACATCATTATTGTACCTTGTGTCTATTTCACTTATAATATGGATAACTATGGAGCCATACATTTGAATTAGTTCCACCCCTCATAGAATATTATTTCATATATCCATTTTCAAAATCTCCACCATAACATATTTTACTTGGACATGGCATTTAACCAATGTGACTTTAATTTTATATCCTAGAATTGAGCACATTCAGCAATAAATAATTCATCATTGCTAATATAAATCACACTCCTAAATTTCCACACAAATTTTAATGTTAAAGTCATTCTTAAAATCTCATTATTTAGTTAAATCATTTACCTAGATTTCAGTAGTTTTTTTATTTTTTTAGATTCTGGTAAAATACACGTATGACAAAAATATTTTCTTAACTGTTATATATTTTTCTTTTTAGTGATGTTTAATACATTCATAATGTCATTCAGTCATCATCTCCATCCCTCTCTCAAACTCTCATCTTCTAAAACTGACAAAGTGACTTACCGATGGGAAATTACTCAATATTATTTTCTTTTTTAATTGACATAGCCCCCTGAATTGAAGGTCCTTATCAATATTAGAGCTTATGTCAGAATTGCTTCCCTTTAAGGCTGAATAACATTCTGTTACATGTGGGTATTACATTTTACTTGTAGATTTGTTAATCTATGTATATGTGAGTTGAGTTTTTATTTTAGTAAATGAATATGCTATGGAAAAGGTATGCAAAGATCTTTTGAAGGACAGTGACTTTGCTTTCAAATCTTTCCTGCATATGTCTAGAAGTGGAACTGCTACATCATGGTATGTCTGTTTTTTATTTTTATTTTTATTTTTTGGTTATTCTTATCATTTTTAAATTAACAATATGGCTTTTCTCATTGACTTCCATGTAAAACTTATTATATGGTATATCTCTTCTGGATTCTTAAATTCTTAACTTTCAAATTCCCAGAACTTGGAATTAATTAAATTGAAGAAACAACCAAAAAGCTATTGCATAACTATAAATTTAAATTCAAAAGGCAAAACGGCTATCACATAAAAAATTTATCACACTCATCCCTTGCCTTGTTGCTGTGCTCCCCTGCTCTCCTGCTCTCCTGCTCCCAGCCCCAGCAGTATTCCACCACTGAGGCTCAGACCACACTAGCCAGGAGTGTCTCACCTGCCAGAACTGCACCCCTCCCTAGATTCTGTCTCCAGCAACCCTTCCCCCAGCCTATGCCATCTCAGCTACCATTGGGCCCTGTCTCTAACTCCAGCAGGCTTCTGCCACTGATGCACAGACCACACCAGCCAAAATAGTGAGTGACACTCTTATTCTGTGGCCTATCCCAGCTCATCTCAGCAACAGCATCTGTTGGGCCCTGCCCCTGGATCTAGAGGAATCCCATTGGAGCCTTTTCCATGCCCAGGCTAGGGAGTGATCCACCTGCCAGCTGGACTGCTGCCACCCACTGGGTTCTGCTCCCCCAAGACCTCACCCCTACTTAACCCTTCACACCTCCTCATTCTCCCCTTGCATAGCCATTCCCCAGAACTATAGTAGACACCATAGCCAAGACAGAGTACACATCAGTTGGAAGAACAGACCCCATAGACACTGATGCAGCCCACAAGAGTTGGAAAACAGCCCCAGCAACTCTACTTGAGGTCAGACTGGTCTTAGGTACACCAGAAGAAGACTCAGGCTTTACTGGCTGCCAGGCCAGATCAAGGACCCAAAAAATCTTTGTCTTTACCAGAGTCCAAATCTAATGGAGGGCTCCAATGCCCATGAACCCCAGTGGAAGACTGAGTAATCATCAGAAAGCTTGGCCACTGAGGCAAAAAGACCAGAGAGGAAACAAACCCACGAACAAAACACCCATCCAACAAAGACCGGCACTGGAATCAACACCTATACCTATAGTCATTCTAAATCCAGATGCCTAAATGCCAGTGTAAGAACACAGTCAATAACAGAAAGGGCAATATACCCCTGACAGAACCCATCTATCCTACAATAGAAAGACCTGAACATTCCAACACAGTTAAAGAACAAGAAAATGGCTTTAAAAATAACGTTATGAAGATGATAAAGCTCCTCAAAGAGGAAATGAAAAAAAATCCCTTAAAGAAATTGAGAGAAGCTAAATAAAAAATTGGAAGAAATCAAAAATTCTCTTAAAGAATGTCAAGAAAAAATAAACAGTTGAAGCAAACAAATAAAACAGTTCAAGTCATGAAAATGGAAATAGAAACTATAAAAGTAACACAAACTGAGGGAGTTCTGGAAATGGAAATTTTCAGGAAGTAAACAGGAACTACAGATGCAAGCATCACCAACAAAAGTACAAAAGATGGAAGAGTAAAATTCATTAAAGATACAAGAGAAGACATTTCATCAATCAAAGAAACTTGAATCTGAAATATTCCTAAAACAAAATATCCAGGAAATCTGGGACACTATGAAATGAGCAAACATATGAATAATAATAGAAGAGGGAGAAGAATCCCTGGTCAAAGGCCCAGAATATTCATTCACAAAATCATAGAAAAATTTCCCCACCTAAAGAAGGACATACCTTGTGGTGGTATTGTGTGTCCCAAAATATTGTGCACCCTAATAAATTTATCTGGGGTCAGAGAACAGACAGCCACTAGATACAGAACCTAGAAAATGGTGTCACTCATGCCTTTAGTCCTAGCATTCCAGAGATATAGAAATCCCTCTGGATCTCTGTGAGTTCGAGGCCACATTGGAAACAGCCAGGCATAGTAACACACACCTTTAATCCAAAGAAGTGAGCCTTTAATCCCAGCGAGTGATGGCAAGAACAGAATGATATATAAGGTGTGAAGACCAGAAACTAGAAGCATTTGGCTGGTTAAGCATTCGGGCTGTGAGAAGTAGTTCAGCTGAGATTCACTCTGGATGAGGACTCAGAGGCTTCCAGTCTGAGGAAACAGGATCAGCTGAAGAACTGGCAAGGTGAGGAGGCTGTGGCTTGTTCTGTTTCTCTGATCTTCCAGCATTCACCCCAGTAACTGGCCTCAGGTTTGTTTTTATTAATAAGAACTTTTTTTTCTTTATTATTATGTGTTTTAATTTTACACATCAGCCATGGGTTCCCCTGTCCTCCCCACTCCCGCCCCCCCCCCCACCTTCCCCCCAGCCCCTCTCCTCCATTCCCATGTCCTCCAGGATCAAGGCACCCCTGGGGATTTATTTAAACCTGGTGGATTCAGTACAGGCAGGTCCAGTCCCCTCCTTCCAGGCTGAGCATGTGTCCCTGTGTAAGCCCAAGGTTCCAAACAGCCAGCTCATGCACTAAGGACAGGTTCTGCACTCAGTGGAGATTTTAAAAGCCAGAAAGGCCTAGAAAGATGTGGTGCAGATTCTAAGAGTCCACAGATGACAGCCTAGAATAATATGCCCAGAAAAACTGTTGATTACTATAGATGGAGAGACATAATATTTTATGATGAAGTCAAATTTAATCAATATCTATGCACAAGTCCAGCCCTACAGAAGTTTCTAGAAGGAAAATTCCAACCCAAGAAAGTTGTTAGCTATACCCACAAAAACACAAGCAATAGATAATCCCACACCAGCAAAATCAAAAGAAGGGAATCACAGAGGCACACACACCAGCAGCAACAGCATCTGCAGATTAAGTTATTAAATAAAAAACACAGAGCCAAATATAGGGATGAAAACCTTTAGAGAGATCAGGGAAATAGAGAAAGCCACTAGCCAACCTTACCTTACTAACTCTGTATCTTCCAAATGTGACTTACTTCCTGTCTACCCATGCCTATACACCTTGCTGTTCTGCCATCTGATTTGCTCTCTCCATTCAGATACATCACTTTCTCTTCCTAAACAGCTCTATCACTTCCTGTCTGTCTGTACAGACATCAAGGCATCCATGGTTAACTAATTTTGGAATTTAAGATGTGTGTCACCACACCTGGCTCTGTTTTCAGTGTAGCCTTGAACACACAGAGATCCTGCCTGCCAAGTGATAAAATTAAAGGCATGTGCTAACAATGCATGATTTCTGTATTGTGGCTGGCTTTTTCTATGATCTCTAGGCAAGCTTTATTTATTAAATCACAAATAAAAAATCACCACACTTCAGCACAAATAAAATATCACCATAACTACCACCACCACCAAAGAAACAACAAAACAACAGGAATTAGCAGTCACTAGTCTTTGATATCTGTCAATACCAATAAAAAGACACAGGCTAATAGAGTGGATAGTAAAACAGGATCTACCCTTCTGATCTATACAAGAAATACACCTCAATACCAAAGACAGGCATTACCTCAGAGTAAAGGGTTGGAAAAAGATCTTCCAATCAATGGGACCTAGAAGAAAACAGGTATAGCTATCTTAATATCTAACAAAATAGATTTCAAAACAAAGTTAGTCAAAAGAGATGGAGAGGGACACTCCATATTCATCAAAAGACAAATTCAAAAAGAACATCCATGCCCTAAACACAATGGCGCCCACATTTGCAGGAAGAGGAATGGGAGGGTAACATTAGGTATACATGGTTAATGTAAATGATATATTTGTATGAAGTTGCCATTTGGATCCTTTCACTTTGTACAATTAATGCAAGCTACTGTTTTGAATAAAATGAGAAGAAAATAAGTTTCTAATTTATGAATTCACAAGTATATATTCACATATTATGGATCTCATCTAAAATTTTATTTTTGTCCTTCATTCAGACTGGGGGATATTGTCAGATTGTGAAAATAGCTAAGCATACACCACCAAAAGAAAGAAAGAAAAGAAAAAGGGAAAAGAAGGAAGGGAAATAAAAGAAGGCAGGTGTATAGGCATTCTTTATTAGAAATATAAGCAATTATAAACAATAAGCATAATGCAGATTATTGTTGATTTACAATTAAAATTGTGATAATTAGTTTGAGAAGTTAAAATTGTTTTTTATTTATCACCTAAAATAATCCAATGTTGTTTGAATCTTATATGGTCTTTTAATAAAAAAACCCAGAGCCAGATATCAGGGTGAATGCTGAAAGATCAGAGAAGCAGAACAGCCAGCCACTAGTTTTTACCTGTACAAGATCCTCAGCCTAAAGAGAATGAGTTCCTTTTCCCTCAAGCCTTATATACCTTTCTCTTCCCAGACATTACTTCCTGGGATTAAAGGCATGTGTTCTTCCCAGTACTGGGATTAAAGGTATATGCTGCCATTGCCTGGCTCTGTTTCGAGCACAAAATGATCAGCAACACAAAAGAAGGCAAATCAAATATTATCTATAAACCCATTTTCACCAATGTGGTAATAACACATTACAGAGTTTTAAAGGGATTCATTGACAATAAAGTTGCATTAATGAGTGCTACATATTTTAGCCATTTCATTCAACATGTAGGTGAACCAATGGCTGAAAAGAGAGTGGGGACTGAAGCCTATATCCTATTGAGGAATGTAATATTTTGATGCCATTATTGAGCAACATTTCAAATATTATGAGACCTCTAGATAGAAACTCTTATGGCTCAAATCCTAATTGGTTTTAATCATATAATCCTGGAGCTAGATATTGGGGTAAATGCAGAAAAATCAGAGTGACAAAGGAGCAAGCCACCTCTTACCTCACCAGCTCCTCAGCCTGAAAGGGGTGAGCTCCTGTCTCCTCTTGCCTTACATTCCTCTCCACACCTAGCCATATCACTTCATGTCTCCATCTCCCTAATGCTGTAATCAAAGGTGTGTGCCCCCCCCCCAATACTGGTATGAAAGACATAAGATCCTAATTGCTGGGATTAAAGGTGTATGCCAACACTGGTTTCTATGGTTAACTAGTGGCTAGCTACACACTCTGATCTCCAGGCAAACTTTACTTGTTAGAACATAGAATATCACCACAGACCCCATCTTCCTTCCAAAGTTAAACAATATTGTAAGTAATTGATATTCGTTTTTATTTAGCTGAGAGTAAACTTTGGCTAGGTGGAAAGAATTCAAACTGGTATATATCCATGGAAGTGTAGAGGTATAGAGGAAAAGATAATAAAATATGCTAAACTCCACTCTGTTAGAAAAAAGTTTGAGAAGTGTAGGATAACAGATTAGTATGAACAGAATACTGGTTGATAAGGGATAAAAGCATCTACTAGGAACTGATTGTGTATGGACAGAACATACTGCATTTAAACTTTGTGGAGGATATTAAGATACCATATTCAGAGAAGGAAATGCTTAAAATTTCAGTCTCCTCCTATATACCCTGTGACCTTTATCTCCCATGAATTCTATCCCTCATGACTTCTATCCTACAAGACTCTATCTTCCATGACTTGTATACCCCATTATCTCTGTTACCTATGATTTCTATCCCTAAGACCTTTATCTGTCAATGCTTCTATCCTCCATGACCTCTATCTCCATGATCTCTAACCCCCTTGACCTCTATCCTCCTTGTCATCTATCCTTTATGATATCTTTGTATTTCAGCAGCAACATTGTCATTTGATAGTCAAACTTCAGTAATCCAGTGGAAATTGCCTGAAGTAGACGATGTTCTTGGTCTCTGTGCCACCAGAGACTGTTGTCACGGGTATATCTGTAGATTTCTTCTTCACAACTTATTACTGAACTTGCTGTGAAAACATAAATTCTACTGAACTAGTTTCCATGTTTCCTCTCAGGTGCAAAATAAGCATGTGTACTATTTTTTAGCAAATAAGCAAGTGAGTACTAAATTATAAAGCCATTGGAGTGATCTTACATAACAATGACTGTCTTGTGATAGATGTTTATTTCAGTCTTTTTCCAAGTTAGTAAGCTAGAGACTTCACAATGGAGTCACTACTTACATATACTGTAGATTTTTTTCTCAAGTATGCCAAGAAAACAATGAATATTCATAGTTTCTTCACAAACCAATTTGAAATTTAACATTAATATGTTTTATTAAATGCTTTCTGATTTTTGTATTCTTTTTATAAATTATCTAACTCATATTGTTAGAGTAACAAGCACACATTCTTCATCAAATGTAAAAATGAAGCCGTGATCTATGTTCTGATAGTGAAAAAGAAGATGCTGAGTTAATCTTTTCTTGACATCTGCCCTCATCATCTTCATCACTGAGCACAAGAGAATATTGTCTAATCATGACAATGAAAATGAGGCTCAGAAATACTAAAGTTAATGTCATTACTGTATATTAGAAGATAATCTCATCATTAGATGGTTTCTTTTGTTCTCTTTGTGACCACCTTGATGAATAAAGCAGGATAATGACATTCTCATTATTTTAGGAGCACATTTGCATCCATAATGAAAGAGTCCCTAAAGGGCACAGACACCATAGATGCGACTGTCTGAATTAATTAAAATTGTTTTCCTGATTAGATAGAAATTGCAAGCATCAATGACACACCAGAGAAAGTTTCTCTCTTTTCATCAAGGCACAAGAATCAACTGATTTAACCAAAAAGTTTTACAAGATTAACCTTCAAAAAACAAATTAAACTCACACATATTTTCGTATTTAAAAAAAAAAAAACACTCATTGTCTTATTGGTCAGAGAATTAATATTCCCTCTTTAAGTCTTTAGTGGTTGATTAATTGAGGCAAATATAATAAAATATATGAAACAAATATACATACATATGTAGAAATATTTAAACAAAAAACATTGATTTAATATTCTTCTTAAAATTATTTGTACTTTATATGTATGAATGTATTACTTGTGTGTGTGTGTGTGTATATATATATATATATATATATATATATATATATATATAGAGAGAGAGAGAGAGAGAGAGAGAGAGAGAGAGAAGGAGAGAGAGAGAAATGTAGATATAGATATAGATGATATAGATATGGATACAGATATGTTTTGTGTATGCCACCTGTGTTTTTGGTGCCCCTGGAGACAAGAAGAGAACATCAATTCCCCTGAAACTATAATTTTAAGCTGTATGTGAGCTGCCATATAAGTTCTGGGAAGAAACTAGGTCCTCTAATAAGCAGCAAGTGTTTTTAATGAGTAAGCCATTTCTTCAGCCCCAGATTTAGGATTTTTGATTAAAAAAATTATTATAGAAACCTCATCTAGTATGATAAGAACTTACTGTGATTTAAAGGATCTAATATGATAAGAATTTATTGTGATTAAAAGGAAATTAATACATATTTACAAATGGAAAGAATTATTTACTCTTGAGGAGTGATTTTTACACTCCATGATGTTCACAATCTAAAAGTATGTTTTGCCATGGGAAAATCAATTCAAATAAACTACTTTTGTGGTATTTTGTAGAGCCATTCAAATGTGAATTATCTTGAAATGATTGTTCTTTCCAACAATTTCCTAATGCAGTTTTCTCAAAAGGACAAGACCTATTTTTGAAAGAAACTTTGGTAGAAAAAAAGGGGGAATGAAATAAAAATATGTGTCACTGTCCTTTCAATATAACATACTTACCTCACTTCAATATTTTGTTATTGTGAGAACTTTTGTCCAGTAAGCAAGATGAATGCAGCTTCAGACCAGATGCACCATTGTAGTGTCAATGATAACTTGCAAAGACAACATTTAATAACTGGAAAAAAGAGGATGAAGGATCATGAAAGTTGCAGAGGTGTGTTCTGTGCAGTAGAGACTTCTTAATACACACATTATTTTTTGTCCCACTCTGACCATTTTCAGTGACATAGGTGATAAAAATGGATCTGGTCATATGATAAATTGTACTTTATTGCATTGTTTTAATCTTTTCTTACAATGAAAAAGTAAAGAGTAGCAGAGTAGGAATGTGTATGTTTAGGTTTTTTTTTAAGCTAAATTACAGTTTTTCTAAACACATGCATGTTCTTTAACTCATGTCCTTGTAATTTATAAATGCTGATACTTCCTTAGCAACCCACTCTCTTCTCCTTTGTAACTTTCTGTCCATGAACTTTTCAGAAATACACCTCAGTCAGAATGTCAATGTCATGAATGTCACCACAAGTAGGAAATAAATCAACCTGTAAAGCTTTGAAAGAACTGGTGAATACAATGACCATGTTTATAGAGTACCATTGGGCCAGCTAACACAGAATAGCATGCAAGAATCATCAAGGTGAAAGGCTTTACTTAGTTTGAGTAGTTATTTATTTTAGAAACTTAATATTGTACTAGAAACAGCACAATAATATTGGGCACATATACTTACCTACCATAAACAAATTCAGAACTCTATCTGCTGAGTTTATCCCTAAGGACATTTTATATTGAAATGATTTCTTAAAATCATTGTTGAAAATTGGGGGGATAGATGGCTCAGAGTTCAATAACATTTGCAGCTTCCCCAGCACCTGAATTTGGTTCCAGCATCCACATTGTGACTCTCAAACCTTTAAAATTCCAGTTCTGGGTCCTTCTAGTCCTCCTCTGTCTTTCCTAAACACAAACATACAATACATGTCTAGATAAATATTCATTCACATAAAAATGAAGAGAAAGTCCTCTCCAGGGAATAGCACCTCACTTAGTTATTCATGAAAACACACATATGACTAGTATTATTCAGACTGAACAGGTTATATTTAGGAATATATGAATATGTGTGTGTGTGTGTGTGTGTGTGTGTGTGTGTGTATCCATTTATACATCTGAAAACAATTAATGAAAAGCTAAGGCATAAAGAAACCAAGGAGTGGTACATGGGGATAATGGTTAGAGGGAGGAAAAGGAAGGGAAAATGTTATAACTATATTATCATCTTAAAAATAAATAATAAATAAATATATCTTTTTAAAAAGTAAAAACCTTAGTGGATATTTTTAGTGATATAATACTCAATTTCCTAGTTAACATTCCTCTACTGCATTGTTTTCACTGTTACCAGGGCCGATTTTATAAGTAGAGCTTAAAAATGATTCTGTGTTTAAACATCTAATGCTCGTATCCAGCACATTCCCTGGATGTTCTAAGACATTCAGATGTGTTGTGAAAGATATAATTATCTCGAATGGATCTATATATATTTAGAAAGAGCCAATTGACTTTCAGGAAAAATGAGATGTATTCCCTAAGAGGAAATTTTACTTCCAATAGATAATCAGGGAGTTTTGGGGTGGGAAGGATCAATGCTTACAGGAAACAATACCAGACATGAGTCATGGACATCAAGTGAATGAAACCTCAGTGAACAATTGCATGGACTTTTCAATTTAGAAGGAATAATTAGTTTGTCTATTTTCTGCCTCTGGTAGAGAGAGAGAGAGAGAGAGAGAGAGAGAGAGAGAGAGAGAGAGAGAGAGAGAGGAAGGAGAGAGGAAGGAAGGAAGGAAGGAAGGAAGGAAGGAAGGAAGGGAGAGAGAGATACAGAAAGAAAGAAAGAAAGAAAGAAAGAAAGAAAGAAAGAAAGAAAGAAAGAAAGAAAGAAAAAAAGAAAGAAGGAAAGAAGGAAAAATGGAAAGGAAAGCCATAAAAAGGATAAGTTTAGAGGATAGCAGGTGGCCCTCAAAAATTTCCATATATCTGAAAGAAATCAAAGATAGCTTGGTCATGTATTATTAGTGTAGAATTATGCTAAAGGGCCTATAACATATCTGTAAATTATAATATTGGTTGGAAGACAAGGCATAAGGAATAACTTGAAGATATCAGGTTATTATGAAAGTCTTTGGAAGCTATTACCAGGTATCAAAAAGAATAAGAAGCCAGACATCATGAAAACCATAATAAGATGCTGACACTAATATTGACAGAGTAACTAGCATTTAGTGAGCCCTTGTTATGCATCAGGTCCTAGGCTAGCACTTTGCCTAGATTATATTAATTAATCATCACCAAACTATAACCACAGCTAACAAAGCTGTCTACATGTTTGAGACAGGTTCTTAGAAAAAGTGTTCACCCAAGTTTTTACACCCAGTACTAAAAGGAGGCATGATTACAATATTTAGTGATATAATACTCAATTTCCTAGTTAACATTCCTCTACTGCATTGTTTTCACTGTTACCAGGGCCGATTTTATAAGTAGAGCTTAAAAATGTATTTGTTAATGACATGAACAAGGTGCTCTGTTGTTCAAGAAGAAAGGAGAAAAATACTCAAGGATGGCCAGGCATCTGAGGCTGAGTGACAAGAAAGACAGCTATGCCTTTCCTAGTTAGGCAAGATATTGATATGTTTGTTATTTTCAGTGAGCCTTCTTGTATAATGAATGTACTCTAGGTATGAGCCTGTTCTCAAGGATATGACAGCATGTGAAATGTAATTACAGAGATCTTCATAACATCTACAGTCATAAAAGTAAAAGATGGATAAAAGGATTACTTAAGTTTTAGATACATTTCTCACTTAATAGAGATTAAAAGAAAAAAATCCAAAAAGGAAAAAAAAAGCAAAATGAACAAATAAGAAAACAAAACCATTCTTACCAACTCTAGGTCCTCAAAATATTCCTGTTAGTTTTTCAAATGTTTAATTTTCTTTCAGTCATACCTCTTCCTAAAAGGTACTCCAGTAACATTGAAGCCAGATGGTTCTACTGTGACAATAGCATTAAGTGCTGAAGCAAGTAGTGCCATGTGATTCTTTTACACTAAACAACTATTTCCAAACTCTTTCTCATTCCCAAACATGTCTTTTCACATCTATTTTTCACTGTTCTCAGTTGTCCTCAAAATGCTGTTGGAATCTAAGACTCCACACAGTCTTCTTAGCGCCTTTCCTCCTCGACATCTCATTGGCCTGCCCTCCTTCCATCAGCAGGCATGCTACTTCTCTTCCACATCATTATTCTGCTATACTATCTTAGTGTCCTCCACTTTTACATCTCCTCTTACTACCCTTAATAAATCCTTCCCATGAAATTCTGTTGTTTTTTTTTTAATCATTATCCTCTTCAAGATGGAATCATTCAAGGCTTCTTTAAATTTTCTTTTAAGGAATAAACCCCCAAATGTTATCTATGCATAAACACATATTATAGGCATCAAGATACTTATTTTGGTGGATTCCTCTTCTGTGTTCATATATTTATTAGTATTATCATTGCCTCACAATTATTTTGAAGAAAACTTCCATAATCCCTTTATCCAACAATGTGTGTGTGTAATAAATTACAAGGCTTTCAGTTTTAACCTCTCCAATATCTTTCACATGGTAAAGAAAAAAAAATGATATCTATTTCCTGTCCTTCTGCAGTCTACCACCATGACTCAATTTGAATTGACATGTACAAAACATTGTCTACATACTATCTCCTTTATTTCTCAGGATCACATTAGAACAAATGTATCTGAAATAAGGAGATTGAACACACCCCAGAAATGAAAGGTCCACAATTAAGCTACAGATGTGGCAAACTGCATTCTTGAGAGAAAGCAATTGTTGTTTCATCCTTTCTGTTCTGCTTTTGAGTAGGGGGTGGGGTCTCAGGTTGTCCTGCATCACTAGTGAAAACCTTCCTGCCTATAACTGTAGGCTTTCTTTTTTAATATTCTCTGTAATGCATTTACCTTTGTAAGAGCAAGCTTAATCATAATGTTTGTGAGTGTGTGTGTGTGTGTGTGTGTGTGTGTGTGTGTGTGTGTGTGTATGACGAGGGGATAAAGGACATTTTAGGCTTTATAACTATATGAATCTTGATTGTTGCGAACGCCTTGATCAGCAAGGATGACGCAACACCGGAGCTCTTCTTTAAGCAGTTTATTCAGGACCTTGTTAGTAGTGATGTCTCCCCCCAGGCAAGCCTCTCCCAGCCCTTAAGTAGGTCTGGGCTACCAACCCCAGACAGACACGTGGGCACTATCCATAGGTCCATGCATATGCAAGCGGCACACAAATCCAGCCATAGCCAAATAAGGAGCTGTTTACCACAAAGAGTACTTGCGGTCGGGAAGGCAGAGGGTGGAAGCCGGCACCATCTTTAAGGTGCAGCTACATGCAGCTCTCTACAGTTCCCCCTTTTTGTTTAGCAGAGCAACAGGCAAGAGTAGAGGTCTGATCTCTGCTAAAATGGAACATGGACTAATGTTTGTCCAGGCGTCGTCCACCCAGAGAACACTAGACCCATCCGATACCCTTTTCACAGAGGTGGGAGTTAGGGTACCAACCCACATGCAATCAGACTTGCTCTTCTTGAGGTCAGCGTATCTTAGCCTCAAGTGCAGTGCGCAGGCCTTGCATCCTGTGCCTAAATATCTTTTAAAGTAGCCAACCAGGCTTGGGGGGACTGTCCTGCTTCAATGGCCATAAAGGCTTGGATAATCATGGCTGCATGGCGACACTGTGAGATCCTAATGCGACAAATGCACCACAAGCATACTAGGGAGGTGAGCACCAGTAAGCCTACTAGAGCTCCTATTCCCGCCCACTCCTTCAGGTGATCCATGGCTGTAGCAATCCAGGAAGATAATCCCTCTGCCAGTCCGGTATCCATTCAGGTCGAATTCACCATGAAAATAGCCACCCTCAGCTGGTCCATCAGGTTATCAAACTCTCCAGTCCAATTGCCTAAAAGATAACTCGACAACCTTTTTGATAAATCTGCAGCATGGGTAAAATTATTATATTGGACACTAGTCACACGTAACCCTTCATACTTCCATTGGCAGCCGAGTTGGGCAATCTGCCAGAGGGTATCAATTTGCTCTTGAACCAGGTCAATTCTCTGGTTGACCACCATCAATCCTCCTCGTATTTGAGCATTGATGCCCTTTTGCACATCCAGAGCATGTGCCACATTGGCAGAAAGATTATTCAAGGTCTGTGCCATCTGTACAGTATGACTCATGGCAATGGCGGCTGTAGCGGCGGCTCCAACAGCCAAAAAGGAAATAGCTGCAACAATGGCGGCACTAATGCCAAAATCTCTTTTTTGTCTAAATAGGGTCATAGCATTAGGAGCATCAACTGGCATAGGCACCCAGCAAGACATACGGGTAATTATGGCATAATCATATTTAAAAGCATTCCAGCATTGAGTACAAAAACAGGTATTATTATGGCAAGATACAGGCCTCCCTTTGCTCACTATAAATAAGAATGGAGGATACACACAAACTGGAGTAGGATTATAAGTAATATTAGCCAGTGGCTCAACTCCATCATACGCACAGCCTGCATCAGTTCTGGCAGTGATGTCTGTGGATAACGGGCCAGGCACAGAATCCCAGGAGCCCCAAGGCTTGGAGCTACTCCATGAAAACTGACTAATCCCATGCACTCCCCCAGCAATCATAACTAGGGACTCTAAATTCATGCAACTTCCATTAATGCCACACAATAGCCAATTATCAAAAGGATTAGAAATATACAACCGAGAGGGATTTTGCTCACTATAATTACTACTTGCAAAAGTCTGATTAAAGTCTGTGCTTATTCCAGGAGAAAAAGTGAAACTCTTCCCTTGATTGGCCCAGATCACAGTAGAGACTGACAACCTGTCCAGGGCCAGACATTCCCTCCATCTTGACCCCAACAAAAGGGGGCCCATTTTGGTTGACTAGGTGTATCATTTCCCAACACTTTAGCAGACCACCATCCAGACACCCAAGAGGCATTGGCTGAAAAACAAGGGCCTGGTCCAGGCAAATCAAACCATCCAGCCATCTGGTTATATATCAAAACACATGGGGAAACATTTGATCTGTTTCTGACAATTTGGAAACAAAGAGTTCCGTTTAAATCAAAAGACCTATTTTCTCCTATAGGAGCTTCCTCTGGGTCCATAGGGAGGTATGGAACATCCATACTTTTATTACTACTGAATAGCTGTGGGAATAATATTGCATCATGATGGACTGGCATTGGTCTCGGGAACACTGACAGTATCCCCCAACTTAGGTCCGTCATTCACAGCCGAATCATCATTAGCTCAAACAGGGAGATCACTGAGCACAGACATGTTCTTCTTGGCAATGGACTCTTCTCACGAGGCGCTCAGGAACCCACACCGGGTCTTGCTGATCCTGTGGGAAAACACAAACAGAACCTCATGCCCATGTCAGCACGGGATCGGGTCCATGCCAAACACCTGTCAAGGCATCTTTCCATTTCACCATTCCTTTATAAGGACTGTGCTGACAATAATGCCTGTCCGCAGCAGAACAACTGGAAGCATCCAAATTCAAAAAATTCAGGGTAAATAATGCAAGAGAGAGTCTTTCCTTAGGGGTACGGCCATAGCCTATTCCCCCTTTTTTGTTTTTGAAGCAATTCCTTCAAGGAGCGATGAGCATGCTCCACAATGCCTTGACCTTGTGGATTTTATGGTAGGCCATGTACAAGTTGCACATTCATCTGTTGACAGAAGGAAGCGAACTTCTGTCCGGTATATGCAGGACCATTGTCTGTTTTTAACTGTTGAGGCTTACCCCATGCTGCACAAGCTTCTAAGCAATGAGCAATAACATGAGAGGCTTTCTCTCCTGCCATTGGGGTGGCGTGAATGATTCCAGAGCAGGTATCAACAGATACATGTACGTATTTGACACGTCCAAATTCAGAGATGTGTGTAACATCCATTTGCCATACTTTTAGAGGGAGCAGACCATGAGGGTTAACTCATAATCTAGAAGGATGATGAAAAATGACACATTGGGGACAATCTAGTACCACCTTTCATGCATCCACATGTGAGATAGAAAACTTTTGTTGTAATGTCCTTGCATTAACATGAAATTCTTTGTGGAAAGCATGTGCTTGTTGTATGGCAGAAGCCACAAATATCCATTCCTGTCTAGTACACTGGTCCACTATATCATTGCCTTTAGCCAAGGGACCTGGCAGACTGGTATGTGCACGGATGTGATGCACAAAAAAGGGATTCTTACGTTGCCAGATCAGTTTCTGTAATTGGCCAAACAATGAGCTAACAGGGCTAGAAGATTTGATGGGCCCTGCACATTCAAGGTTTTTCAAGGCATTAACAACATAACTAGAATCTGACACTAAATTAAATGCAAATGGTCAAGCCTTAAAAACTTCAAGAACTATTGTATGCCCCACCTGTTGTGGTGCACCTGGCAAGAATTGATGCTTTACGGGTTCAGTAGAATCCACCATATAAGCACCACAGCCTATCTTAGACCCATCTGTAAATATAACACTGGCTCCTGGAATGGGCTGGGAAGCAGTTACCTTAGGGAAAACTACAGGATGTTCTTTAAAGAAAGTTAATAGTGGATGTTTAGGATAATGGCAATCTATGTGTCCTGGATAGGTACAATGCAGTATTGCCCAATCATCTATGGCAGCACATAATATCTTGACTTGAGTAGAATCATAAGGAACAAATAGTGTTTGTGCTAATGTTCCAAAATATTGTAAACACTGCTGAATACTCTGCTGTGCAAGTAATGCTGCAGCAGTAGGATAATACTCAATTGATTTTGCAGGTGAGATTTTAGCATAAATCCATAATAAGGGTCCTTTTTGCCATAAAATCCCCATAGATTGTAATTGGGTAGGCAGAATGCACAGGGTAATATCATCATTATTTTGCACTCTTTGAAGAAAAGCCCTTTGTATCCTATCCTCTAATTTTGTTAAGGCTTCTCGGGCTTCATTGGTTAGTTGCCTCGGTGAATCCAAGGCTGCATCTCCAATTAGAATATCATATAATGGTTTTAATTGATAATTGGCCATTCCTAAACTTCCTCTTATCCAATTTATATCTACTAATAATTTCTGAAAATCATTCAATGTGCAAAGATGATCCTTCCTTAATTCTACCTTTTGTGGCATGATATGATAATTAGTTATTTTAGAGCTAAGATAATTGACAACTTTGCTCTGTTGCACCTTCTCAGGGGCGATACAGAGTCCCTTTTGCTTTAGCAGTTCTAAAAGTGAGCTAATGCTGCTTAAAGAATGCTCTCCTCTTTAGCGGCTAACAGTATGTCATCCATATAATGGAGGCATCTCAAGCCAGGAAAACGTGCTCTCAAGGGTTCTAAATCGGTTGCTACAAACAGTTGACACATAGTAGGACTATTGGCCATGCCTTGTGGCAATACAACCCATTGATATCTTTTATCAGGTTTCTCATTATTAATGCACGGTAAAGTGAAAGTGAATCTCTCACTGTCTTTGCTATTCAGCGGAATGGAAAAGAAGCAGTCCTTAATATCTACCACAATAATAGGTCAATTTTCAGGCAAGGCTGACAGCAATGGAAGACCACGTTGTAAGGGTCCCATAATTCTCATTTGCTCATTTATATCTCTAAGATCATGTAACAATCTCCTATTTCCTGATTTCTTCTTGATGACAAATATGGGTGTATTCCAGGGAGAAAGGGAGGGTTTAATGTGCCCTTCCTCCAATTGCTCTTTCACTAATTGATATGCAGCATGTAATTTCTCAGAGGAGAGTGGCCACTGAGGAACCCACACTGGCTCCCCCTTATTCCAGGATATGGGAATACCCTCCTCAGCGGCCCCTAGTAAAAACCCAATCCTTGTTTGGGTTTCCTAGGTACTGCTTGTATCGGCTCCTTTCTGCCTTGTAAAAATTTTCCCAAGCCAAAATTAGGATGACACCCCATATTTCTCATGATATTTTTAGATTCTTTGGAATATTCGTTACTCAATTGAAAGCCCATGGATTTCATAAGATCCCTCCCCCAAAGGGACACTGGAAGTTCAAGAACATAGGGTTGCATAATGCCAGAGTGACCTTCTGAATCTTGCCAATTCAACAAATTTGCACTAATATTAGGAGCACTAGCATAACCCAATCCCTGCAATGTTTGTGAGGAAGCCTGTATAGACCAACCTCGAGGCCAATCTTTGCTAGCTATGATACTGCGATCTGCCCCAGTATCCAAAAGTCCCATTATCTTGGTGCCATTAATGGTTAACTGTAATGTGGGTCTCTGATCTACGTCTAAAGATAAAAATGTTAAATCTGTGCCTGAGGAGCCAAATCCGTTACTTCCTCTTTCTTTGTCACAGGCTGGGTGAGAATCATGTAAGCTTGGTAACAGGATAAGTTGTGCAATTCTGTCTCCCAGGGAAATGGCAGTGATTCCTTTGGTGATTCAACCATGATTTTAACTATACCTGTATAATCTGAGTCAATTATCCCAGGATGGATTCGCAATCCCCTTAATGTAGTAGATGATCTCCCTATTAACAATCCCACTGTCCCAGGGTAAAGGGGTCCTTGAAAATCAGACTCCACTACTTGCACCTCCATTTGTAGGGTTAATATGAGTCTGGTGGTGGCACAGAGGTCCAATCCTGCTGAACCTGCAGTGGCTCGCCACGGTGTTTGGGATGTCTGAGGGTTGGCCACTGCTCTTGATTCCCTTCCTGTCTCTGATCCTCCATTGCCCCATATATTTGCGGGCCCTAAGGCCGGGGGCCCTGCTGTCTGTTTTTTGGAGGAGTATTATTCCTCAGAGGCTGTCCATTAATGTCCTTGATTGACCTGCATTCACTCGCCCAATGTTTTCCTTTCTTACACTTAGGACACAGTCCCGGGACAGGGTGTTGGTCACTCCCTGGTCTCTGGTTACTTCCCCCTTGATTACTTCCTCCTTGGGGGCAGCTACATCTCATATGCCCCATTTTACCACATCTGGAGCAGGTCCCAGTGCCGCCTGCCCTCTTCTGACTATTTTGTAAAACTGAAGCAGCCAGCCTAGCATTGGTTAGTGGTCCCCCTAATTCCCTGTGCGCTTTCATCTAAACCTCCAATCCTTTAGTTTTGTAAGGTGTAATGGCAGCTCTACATTCCTTAGTGCACTGCTCATAAACCAACTGCTTAATTAATGGTATGGCTGTGTCAGGATCACCAAATATCTTTCCAGCTGCATCCACTAGGTGAGCTACGAAGTCTGAGAAGGGTTCCATGGGTCCTTGGACAATTTTAGTGAGATTACCACTAACTTCTCCTCTATTGGGTAATGCCTTCCAAGCTCTTGTAGCAATGTTGTTAATTTGTTCATAAACCTGGATAGGATACCCATTTTGCTGATTTGCAAATCTACCTTGCCCAAGCAACATATCTATATCCCAAGCAGCTTGGCCTCCACCAGCAGCCCTGTTAGCTGCAGCCTGTTCACTAGCGAACTCTATCAGAAAGGCTTTCCAATCTAAATACTGACCAGAACTTAAACAGGCTCGTGCAAGGTTCATCCAGTCTGACAGAGTCATAGCATGTCTATGCAGAGCTTCCAACTGATCTACTGTAAAGGAAGCTGTAATACCATATGTCCAGACAGATTCTGCTAATGATTTAATAATCTTGAAATCGAGAGGTTCATGATATCTCTGATTCTGAGGATTCTGAAATACTGGGAATGCAACTTGCATTTCTGTTCTAACTTCTGTCCATACTCTAGGATTAAAAGACACTCTGCCCTCTGCCCCCATTGCTCCAGGATACGGAGGGGGAGCAGAAGGGACCACACTCTCATGGCCTTTTTCTAAATGTTTGGATCCTCTTCTCTCTTTTCTTTTCTTTCTAACCATCACTCGTTGCAATGACTCACAAACGGATTCAACATCCTCATCATCCAAGACAGAGTCGGAGAGATCGGAAGCACTCGAGTCTTCCAACTCAGAAAGGCTAGGATATAAATTTGTATATTTTTTCCCACCTTTTGCCTCTTTATCCTTTATTTGACCTGCCTTTTCAGGTACTGCTTTCTCTGAGGTTGCCTTTTCAGGTACTGCTTTCTCTGAGGTTGCCTTTTCTGATCTTTCTTCCTGCAGTATTTCCAGAGCAGTTTGGCCATTCTCAACTGCCTCACTGCATCTCTGATCTTCTAAACATCCTCTTATTAGTTTCTAGACTGGTCTAACTCCATGCTTAAGTGTGCCTTGCTCTGCGGCGAAGTCTAGGTCTCTTCCCAATTTCTCCCAGGAAGACACTGTAAGACTTCCTGAAATTGCAAACCAAGGAACAACAACATCACACTCTTCCAGAAATCTTTCTAGGGTGCTTTTCCTTATCTTCAATTTCTTAGAGAGAAGCAGCCCATTAAGAGTCAGAAAAATTGGGTGCAAGGAGGAAGCGCCCATCTTGGCATATCCTTTCTTCCTCAATTTGAGAGGTTTCTCAGAGCCTTTATCGAACAGCCCCAGCCTTCCAGTTTCACTTGCTTACTTTGTTTTTCTGATTACCCGTCTGCTATGGTCGCGGCTCTACTGTCCTGCTCCCCCTTTATCTACAGGTGAGAGCAAAAAACCCGCTTTTGTTGCGGATCCCCAATTTACCTGAGGACTTACCGGTATACCCCCTTACTGCAGAAAGTTCTGAGCCCCACAGAGAGACGTGTTAGTTCCCTGTATGGGCCACCACTTGTCGTGATGGCCTACCAGCAAGGATGACGCAACACCGGAGCCCTTCTTTAAGCAGTTTTTTCAGGACCTTGTTAGTAGTGATGTCTCCCCCGGGGCAAGCCTCTCCCAGCCCTTAAGTAGGTCTGGGCTACCAACCCCAGACAGCCACGTGGGCACTATCCTTAGGTCCATGCATATGCCAGCGGCACACGAATCCAGCCATAGCCAAATAAGGAGCTGTTTACCACAAAGAGTACTTGCTGTTGGGAAGGCAGAGGGTGGAAGCCGGCGCCATCTTTAAGGTGCGGCTACACGCAGCTCTCTACACTTGATTAGTTCAATTACTCAAGCAGAAAAGCATCCATGGAAATGATAGAAATGATTCCAGGCAGGGTGGTGCACCCCTTTAATACCATCACTCTGGAGGCAGAGGCAAAGTAATCTCCATTAGTTTGAGGCAAGCCTATTCTATACTGCAAGTTCTAGGTCAGTCAAAGCTATAGAGTGAGATAATGTCTCAAAAACCAGACCAAAATAAAAAAGTAATAAAGACACATAGAAAACATAAAAATGAATGTGGTTCTTTGTATTATGTCAATATTTGTTTAAGAACACCATAATTTGAGTTTTCTATCATTGTTTTTGGTCACAAAATATTTTTTGCTTTTGTAGCCACGTAAAAGTATAAAATCATAATAGCAGGTCACACAAAATGGAAGAGCATGGGGGAACTGAATACAGGTTTCAGTTTTCTGACCTTTGTCTTGATTGAGAAGGATGACTTTATTGTCTTCATGTAGATGCAGGAGTCAGTCCCATTGTGACAGAAACTTGGGGCCCAAAGGTATAGTTCAATGCTACCTTTCTAAAATTACAACACAAATAAATCAATATTTTTTAAATATGAGAAGGAGAGATATAGGATGGTAATGAAGGCAGGGAATGAACTGTATCAGAAATAATATTGGGATCTACTATGCTTTAGTGTACTTCAACTTCAAAAACTCACTGAAATTTCTCATTTTATAAGATTTTATAGTGTTCAAAGGCTCAAACTTTTACATAAATCAAACCATTCTTCATCAATACTGACTCTGCAGTTTATTATAAAGGGAATCATTAATTTAATTGGAAATACATATCACCTAAATGAAATATTTATTCATTGCTAATTTGTTGTATGTTTGTGGTGTGTACATATGCACGTGTACAAAGGTGGGTCACCCACAAATAAATATGTCCAGAGGAAAGAGAACAATGTCAGGGAGAATGGCTTTTCTCCCCTCATTCTTAAGACAGAGATCTTGAGCTCAACTTTTTCAAGCTTGGCTTGCTAGTAAATGCTAGCAAATCTCCTGTCTCCACAGCACCACACACATCTCAAGGGCTGGGGTTAAAAAACCCACATAGCAATGCCTGGCCTTTATATGGGTTTTAGAGTTCTGAAATCAAATACATATGCTTGTACAGCAAGCCATCTCACCCACTGGGAAGTTTTCCTGGCTCCTATGCTGGTTGTTTGTCTTTCTAGGTACTTCTGTGGAAGCTACACAGAATAGCTAGCTGATACCACTTTTATAAGAGGGTGTAGAAATGTCTGAAGGTACTCATTATCTTTCTCCCTTAAATATTCATGATGAATGTGTCCAGTCTTCAGGGCTACATCTAACATATGTTTTCTAGAATAATTATTTATCAAATAAGCCTCAAAACGTTCTCATTAATGTCTTCCATATAATTAATATCATATGTCCCATTTTTTTCTTAAATACAATAAGACTATATAACTTCCTATTTACTATTGAGGACAAGGGTAATAAGAGGTTTCAAATAAGACTATATTGAATCAATATCTGTCTGAGCATAATCTGAATGAGCAAAAAGAGTCAGCTGGCATTAAGGGGTACATCATCATTCACTCTGACAGAAGTTCTTCACTTTGGTAAGTCACCTGCACACCATCCTTCCAGCTGGAACTACTTACAAGAAAGGCCAAATTACTATTACCACAAGCTACAAGTCAAACTACTACCAGTGGTATCCACTGACTTGGCTTAATGCATAAATCTCATCTCTGCCTGGATAAGAGTCAGGGATTATTCCTCCCATTGGATAAAGCATTACTTCATCCAAATGAATCAAACACAAGAGGTATAAAACTCCTTCTATCTCCATCATGCCTTTCCTTTTTTTAATTACATACTTTATGGCTATGGCTCTGTGTACTTTTCCTTTCTGTTGCATTGTATATAAAAATATGCTCAGATGAGAATCAGAAAATATAAGCAAGCTGCTCTTCATGACTTTATACAAGAAACTGCATTTGAAAATTAAAAAAAACTCCAAAGTAAACAGTGGAGACAACTTCCTAAATGAATGATTTGTACAGAAAGCCACCTAATTGGTGTAGAATCACAATGCCCTGGAGGAAGGAGCACTTATAGAAGACTCACATCTTGCTCCCTTTGGTACCGTTGTTTATGTAATGTCACCAACAGTGATTATGGTTTGATTTTCACTAAAAATAGCATCCTGGTCTGTGAGAAGCCTGCTCTGACCTGTTGAAGAGTTCTTGGGAGGGGAGGAGTGAGGAATGAGGAAGTATTAGATAGAAATAGAGATGTAGACAGAGAGAAAGACAGAGACACAGGATAGCTATGGTAGGGCCCTGGGTCAGCAAAAGAACTCCCCCTTTCAAGGTTGAGGTATAAAGTACCAACAAGTATAGACCCTTCAAAACACTTTGTAGCCACATCCTTGGCCAAATCATCCTATTATGCAGTCATGCTGGGTGAAACAAGCTCAGACTTTTTGACCTTGATTAAGGCCTTACTAGGAGGCCTCTGTGTATTGAGCCCCCACAATGGTGCCCTTCATGAAACCTGTAGGAAGCCAGTTCTGTGTAGCCCACTGAGGAAGGGTAAAATGATGTTGCTTATATCTTCATGGACCTGTTCTTCACCAATATCATAAAGGATACAAAGTAATATTTTAAAGTCACAGAAGTGTTTAGAAAATGGTTGTTCTCAGAAATATATCTCTATTTCTCAAAGTTGTGGGGGTAAAATTAGTAGATCATGGTGTTTTAGGTTTTTCCTTGTAAGAGCCCTGTCTAGACACCTCAGGGGCCCATTTCCTCCATGTGTTGACATGGACTTTCTCCTGTGCATTCTCACTCATAGTATCTCTTTAAAAAAAATAAGGCTTTATGCCTCTAAGATCATTTACCATTAGCTTTCTAAAGATTCTGTCCCAAAATATAGCCAAGTGGTACTTAGAAAATCAACATGCTAATTCCAGGGATTGGGTAATATTCTCCAATTTTGAATAGTATCTAGTAACATAGAAGTTACAGATATGCACACAAAAATACTGTGCTGATTTTGAACAAAAAGTAGAACCCATACTTGTAATTACAGAAGATCTGAAATAGGAACAATTAAAAAAAACCCAGAAAATATTAAGGGTATTTCAGCACTGTGAGACCTAGATAGTTTCACACAAAAGAGAGAAAATGATTTAAGAATTCGAAGTAGCCAAATACAGCTATAATATCTGTAACTGGAAAGAAGCAGAGATGACAGTTACCATAACCACATCCACATTTCAGGACTCATGCCTGACAGGAGTTAAGTCATCAAAGGAAGGGTTGTCTGATGTGGGGGAGGGGCATTGCTTTATGTACTTGAAAGGGAGAAGGGAAAACCCACCTGCAGTGTGCTTTAGCCTGCTTGAGGGAATGTGGCTGTGAGCTTGTTGATCTTCTCAGGAACATTTATTTATATGGTTGGGTATTATCCTTGGGCCATTGACCCAAATCAGAAGCAGCAAGAAGACATTTTTAACCTGTTCTTATGCATTGAGAAAGGAGAGAGATTCCCCCCCTTTCTTATTCTAGTCACTGAAATGATGTAAAAAGAAAAATCAAAATATCAAAACATATGCCAAGTCTTAACCAATCCCTGTTGCAAGGGTAGAGATTACTAGGAGTGTCTTGGTTCAACTCGGCATATCACTGAGTCTACTCATGGATCTATCCCTTTCAAAACATATGCTCATATTGTGGCATCCTTGTGAACTTATCACTAAAAGTATAGGCAAAATTAATTTTTCCCCCCATAATATTTGTGTACATTTTCTTCTGTAAGAATAAATAGATATAATTGGGTAGAAGAACTATAAATTACATAATAAGTCAGTTAATCATTAAATAAATGTATTTATATTAATATTTATCTTCATTTATATAAATATTTAAGTATAAATATGTTTAATATAGCAGAAAATACATATAAAAATGGAGATTAGTAAGTCTTTTATAAAATAACCATCTATGTATCACTACTTTGAGGGTTCTTGCATCATTATCTATATTAGTGATTGCTGTAATAACAGTAGTTACCAGATTTGTTAATTAAGAACCAAATAATTATTAGCTACTGATTATGCTAATATATGTAGGTCTTTATCTTCTTCTGTATTTGCATATTATCACTATTTTACTACCTGTATTATCTATCTTTATTGTCTCCACACAGAAAGGTTCATAGCTACCCAGCTAAACAGTGAAAAAGCTGGATTTCCAGCTCAGGCCCAACATCACAGGAATATTTTGCATATCTCTGTGGAAATATCTACTATGAAAACTGGAGGTAAATTTACATAAAATTGGAATTATAGTCTAGACAGATAACCCAGCAATAAACAGCAATTTTTGCTCTTTCAAATTACCCAGATTTGGTTCCCAGCATCCATACTACAGCTAAAAACATCTCTAACTCAAGTACCAGAAAATCAAATGTCCTTTTCTGACCTCCCTGGGTGTTGGATGCAGGTTGTGCACATACATGCAGACAAAACACTCATATAAACATAAAATAAATTGGGGTTTTAAAAAATGGAATTATATTTTATATTTAATAAAAATTATATAGGCTGATATTTTTCTTTATATACAAGTATCTTACTTGAACTATTTGTTTGTTTGTTTTGTTTTGTTTTATATTTTTTATTTGAGACAGGGTTTCTCTGTGTAGCTTTGGAGCCTGTCCTGAAACTCACTCTGTAGCCCAGGCTGGCCTCGAACTGATAGAGTCTGACTGCCTCTGCCTCCCAAGTGCTGGGATTAAAGATGTGTGCCACCACCGCCCGTCCTTACCTCAATTCTATGTCTTGTCCAAACTGTTTCCTCCCAGTCCTGGGGGAAACAAAAAAGCTTTTTGTATGATTGAGAATGTTCTTCATTATAAATTGTGACTTCTCTTCTTGAAGCTATGTTAGAAGCCAGTATTTTTCCCTTTTTCCACACAATCAAATTCACTCATGCAGTATTTAAAACCTTTTGTCAATCACCAAGCTACATTTTCAAATATAATTTTTTTTTGAGACAGGGTTTCTCTGTGTAGCTTTGAAGCCTGTACTGGATCTCACACTGTAGAACAGGCTGGCCTTGATCTCAGAGATCCGCCTGGCTCTGCCTTGACAATGCTTGAGATTAAAAGTGTGTTCCATCACAGCCCTCAACTTTAATTTCTATCACTCTCAAGTTATACAGCCTACATTTATCATCACCTTCCAATGATTGTATAGCTTTTATGAAAGTTTACAGCTTTTAATTAAATTCTAATTCCCTTAGTTCATCTTTAATTTCATGAGACGAATATAATCCAATTTCATTTTTGAAAATTTTTACTAACAATTCTTTCAATTTTTTTAAATTTTAATTAGATAATTTTCTTCCCTCCAAAATTTCTCATATTCCTCTTCTCCCTCAATTCCAAATTCATGGCCTCTTTCTCATTTATTGTTGGTACATACATATACATATATAGTTCTAAATATAACTTGATAACTTGCTCAGTCTGTATAATGTTACTTGTATGTGTATTCAGAGCTGACCATTTGGCATTGGTCTTGGATCCAATTGCTGTGCTGTCCCCTGAGTAAAGCTATTTCTCCTACTCTAAAAATTGCTTAGTTTCATATGGTTCTTTGTATAGTGTTGAGTTGCTATCTCCTTTTGGAACCTTACATGGTACTTCCTGTTACCATGGAAGCTAGGTTTTGGGGTAAGATGCATTCAGATCATTTCCAGCTCAGGGCAGGCTGAACCTGGTCTGGTGCCTTCAGATGCACCACAGTGTGATAGGGACTTAGCTTTCAACTCTTGAGGGCAGCCAACACCAATAGCCTGTAATGTTTTGAGAGTCATTTTGACAATCCTAACCAACTGAAGAAATAACTTTCCATGTTTACTGTTGTATTTGAAGTATTATGTTTATGCAACTCATTTGGATTGTAATGAATAATTAAAAATGCAGATTAATAATTAGTCTTCTATGATAGTCAAACTTATAGTCATATTATGTTTTCTAGGCATAAGTTTAGATATAATTCAATTAGATAGGTAATCTTCAAACATTTCAAAGACCTAAAGAATATGGCATTTAAAATGTTGAAAAAATGTTTACTTTATGGACAGTGAGACATATCTGCTCCTGCCAGCAAAATTTACTTCAGAAAGGAGGATGGGCATTGAAGACACTCAATATGGAGTTTATCTTCTTGGCAAAAATAGCCATTTAGGCAAGAAACTGTTCTTGCCTGGACTTGATCAACTGGACATGCAGGACCTGTAAGAAGGTGACCACTGAACTTTGATTGGCAAAACGGTCCTTCAGGTTCCTGCTTTGCAGAGGAAACTGCCAGAAATTCTATAGGACACGGAGAGAAGTGCCTGAGAGACTCTAGACCTGTGGGCTGAAGACAGATGCCCCAACTTTACAGAGGAACCTTGGATGACTGTCCAGGCTGCCAGCTGTCTCTATTTACTCTAACAAGACTCCTGAAAGTTGCTTGTATCATTCTCCCATTTCTTAGGTAACAGTATATCTTTCTGAGGTCGTTGATGTAGATGAAGACTGGATAGTTATAATTTCTTTAGTTATGATAAAAGATACGTTATATATGAAACCTTAGATTCACAAATATAGGTTAGGATATCTTCTTTGATTTTGTTAAATACAAATTAGACTAGATATTATAAATAGACTAGATATTGTAATTGGTTTGTTATATATAATTTTACTATGTTAAAGTTAAAACCTTCATTAAAAAAAACATAAAAGGGAAGTGCTGTGGATATTGCTCTGCATAAATAAAATGCTTATTGACCGGCAGCCAGGCAGGAAATATAGGCGGAACAATCAGAGATGAGAATTCTGGGAAATGGAAGGCTGAGTCAGGAGATGCTGCCATCCAAAGCTGCCATAAGAAGTAAGATATAAACTACTGGTAACCCACAAGCCACGTGGCAACTTATAGATTAATAGAAATGGGTTAATTTGTGATATAAGAACTAGATAGCAAGAAGCCTGCCACGGCCATACAGTTTATACGTAATATATGTCTCTGTGTGTTTACTTGGATCTGAGCAGCAGCAGGTTTTTGTTAGATCATATTTTTCTCTTGAAAAGGACATTGTAAGACTATATAAGAAAATTTCATTTAAACTATATATGTCCATTTATATACAGAATTATATGAAATAGGTGGTTTTTAGGTAGTTAATAGTATGATTCTTTATGACTTTTTCAGACATTCTTACTGATATTTTACCCTCCTATCCTTATGTATTTATTTACCCCTTTACATAAATAGAGTATCCTCCATTTTCCTGATAAGATCACTTGCAATCTTCTTTAATAAAATGATCCACATAATGGATAAAAGGAAACCCAGAGTAAATATTGCTTAATGAAGAGTTCTGTGTTTTGGTGTTTCCAGATTCAATTATCATTATCAGCATTTGAAAACACTGTTGTGTGGTTATATTGCTTTTTATTTCCCCAGACACAGAAGAACAGAATTTTTAAGTAATTCAATAATTTTTCACAGGTTGCATGTGTTTGTTAGTTATAATAAATAATATAGTCTTCTGTTGATCAATTCATGTGTTATTCAAATTCCTGTAATTTTCATACTTAAGTTGATAGAAAATTAACTTATGTTATATGAGAGTCTTATATTGCTTATAGGAAATGTTCTAGAATAAAACTTAATCAAAATTAGTATCAGATTCTCATGTACCAGTATGATACCAATTCTCTTTGAGAAGTTTTACAATAAATCTTTTGTGTGATCAATAGAAAACATAAGCATTGCCTTAGATAAAATTTAAAGCAAAGAAACAATAAATCATTGCAAAAATTGATGTACAAAGTTTGCACTTAGGACAGAGGATAAGTAAAGTCTTGGTCAATGTTTTCTGGTAGAAATTTCTGTTGTAATAGGAATGTCAGATGCAGTGACTGAATGAACAAAATACTACTTTTGACAATTGGACTCCTGGAGCTCCACCTGGGGCCTGGCTGAGGATCTCTGCATCCACTTCCATCAGCTATTGTATGAGAGTTCCAGCACAACAGTTAGAGTGTTTGGCCATCTGATCACCAGACTAGGTCAGATCAGGCTTTCTCTCGACCATTGTCAGTAGTCTACAGTGGAGGTATCATTGTGGATTTCTGGGGACCTCTCCAGCACTCTGCCTATTCCTATTCTCATGTGGTCTTCATTTATCATGGTTTGTTATTCCTTGCTCTTCCTTTCTGCTCTTGATCCAGCTGGGATCTCCTGCTCCCCTAAGCTCTCTTTCCCTTGAACCTTGCCCTTTATTACTCCCACTGTTGTTCAGGTTGTTCATGTAGATCTCATCCATTTCTCTGTCTGTAAGAGTGTGAATTGTTGAGACCAAGATTGGAAAAGCACAGGGACAAAGAGCCAAACTAATGGAAACACATGAATTATGAACCAAAATCTGGGGAGCCCCCAACTGGATCAGGCCCTCTGGATAAGTGAGACAGTTGAATAGCTTGAACTGTTTGGGAGGCACCCAGGTTGTGAGACCCGGACCTATCCTTAGTGCATGAGCTGGCTGTTTGGAACCTTGGGCATACATAGGGACAATGTGCTCAGCCTGGAAGGAGGGGACAGGACCTGCCTGTACTGAATCCACCAGGTTGAATTGAATCCCCAGGGGAGTCTTGGCCCTGGAGGAGATGGGAATGGAGGGGAGGGGCTGGGGGGAAGGTGGGGTGAGGGCAGGATGGGGGAGGAGTGGGGAACCCATGACTGATATGTAAAATTAAAACACAAATATAATAAATAAAAAAATGAGAAAACAAAAAAATACTACTTTTGATGAGAAGTCAATGTGTGGATTTGTCCATTTGCGTATTTATATATGTATGTACTTTTGTTTATATATGTATAAAGGCTAGAGATTGATATCAGGTGTATTCTTTAATCAATCCTTTATTCACTGAGGCAGGGTCTCAGTGAATCTGGAGGTTGCTAATTCAGCTAATAAAGCTAGCCACCTTGTCCTAGGAATCCTTTGTCTTTGCCTATTGAGTGTTAGGATTACAAGTAGACTGCAATGCCAGAGGAAAATACCACTATAAGTGAGGGAAGGAATTACACAATGTCCACATCAATCGAATCAAACAATGAAACAATACGTAGTAGAAAAGCATAGAGAGAACCCTGGGATAAAAAATGTTTTCATGTGTCATCAATAGCTGTACTAATATCTGGGTTCACTCCTGAGGGAAACTAGGTTAATGTTTCTATGTACTCCATACTCTGCTTTTTATTTTATAGTTATAGATGTAGCTGTTGATAACTGTACATATTTATATTTACCAATCTTGTTATTGACAAAGAATTTCAATATCAAAAAATAAATGACACCTCTGTATATTCTATAGTTCTGTTCTATTAAGAGCAAGAATCTTTAGACAAGATAGATGTCAATTACTCATTATGTTAGTATTCCCTGCACTTCAGTGGTACAATAAGAATGCCACCAACTACCATTTGCTGATTTCCATCATAATGAGAATCTCTTAAGTTAATGATGAGACAGGTGTTCATCATTTAAAGGACTCCTGAGGAGACTGCTCACTTAACCACTAATAACATTACTGAGCCCCTTCCCAATTATGGATTCCATACAGACTTGATTTACTAGCATCTGGATCATTAATAAAAAGAATAAGCAAAAGATTAGTCAAATTATTGCTGGAGTTTTCTGAAATAAAATTTATAAGAAATCCAACTTGGTCAAAATGGTTAGATTAGTTCATAGTTATTTCACAATTTAAAATATCCTAAGAACAAAATAATAGATAAGTATAATTTTTATGTACAGAGGGATATTTGTACATGTTTTCTAGCAATTATGATATAATTAAAATTACATTTTGCTGTCCTCCTGTTGCCTGCCAGATACTATTCAGGTAGAATATTGAGAAATAAAGTAACTGCTGAAACAAGATAGCACAGGCAGAGAGGCTTAAGCAGTGGAAAACTATTATCTTTCCATTCTGGAGGCTTGAGGTTGAGATATCAGCAGGGTTGATTATTTCTGATGATCTCTCCTTGGCTTGTTTATGACCACCATGCACAGTCTTCTCCCTTTGGTAAATTGTTTACAACCATCCTCTTTTCATAAGAACATCTCTCATGTTGAATTAGGACACCACCTAATGATACTAGTTACCTCTGGAATGATTCAACCTCTAAATAGAGCTACATTCTTAGGTTTGGAGTTAAGATGATGCAGTCCTTCGCCATTAGCACATATTCAATTTGTACACATTTGTTAAGGAAAATAAGCATGCAGATATGGTGATATTGTGTTCCCCAAAATATTGTGCACACTAATAAACTTATCTGGGGTCAGAGAATAAAACAGCCACAATAGTAAACATAGAGGATAGGCAGTGGTAGCACACGCCTTTAATCCCAGCATTCCAGAAGCAGAAATCTACCTACATCTCTGTGTATTCAAGGATACAGCCAAGCATGATAACTCATGCCTTTAATCCCAAAAAGTGAGCCTTTAATCCCAGGGAGTGATGGTAGAAAGCAGAAAAGTGTATAAGGCATGAAGACCAGAAACTCGAAGCTGTTGGCTGGTTAAGTATTCAGGCTTTCGAGAAGCAGTTCAGCTGAGATTCATTTGGATAAAGTCTCAGAGGCTTCCAGTTTGAGGAAACAGGATCAGCTGAGAAACTGTTGAGGTGAGGTGTCTGTGGCTTGTTCTGCTTCTCTGGTCTTTCAGCATTCACCCCACTACCTCACTCCATGTTTGTTTTTATTAATAAGAACTTTTAAGATTCATAGTACATGCAGACAAGATGTAATTGATCATAAGAGATCTCAAGATAGCATAAGATACAGTTAGTTGAAGAGACAGCTCATAAATTAAGAGCCCTTATGCATTAGCAGAAGACTTGAGTTCTTTTCCCAGCACCCACATGGGGCAGTTCACAACGAGCTGCCATTCCAGTTACAGAAGATCTGATGCCCCTCTCTGATATCTTCAGGTACTGTTCGAAAATGATACACAAACAGACATGCAGACACTCACATCAACACAAAAATAAAAGTAATTTTAAGAAAAAACAAAGTTTTCTTTTAGGCAAACTCTGGAGATGCTGTTTTTAAAGAGATTTACCTCTGAATTCAGAAAACAGATTTGATCTGAATCTTGAAGAGCTTTGTAAGAACAGAACATAACAACCAGTGGGTGGTGGCACACACTTTTAATAACAGCACTCAGGAGATAGAGTCAGGCAGATCTCTGTGATTTCAAGGCCATCCTGGGCTATGGAGTTAGTTGCAGGAAAGGCACCAAAACTACACAGAGAAACCCTGTCTCAAAAACAAAACAAAACAAAACAAAACAAATCAAAAGAACAGAACATAAGAAGATAATCTAATACAATGAGGTGACAATAATCATCATGGAGATGGAAGAACCTATTATGCAAGAAAATACATAATTATAAGAAATATAATATGGGTACCAGGAAGATGTTTGCTGCAAAAGCATGCAAAACTGCATTTGATCCCCGGTACAGACATACAAAATTTCACCTAGTCTTATTAGTGAATTCTAGCCCATTGAGAGACATTATCCAGCAAAAGTAGAGGGCACTTGATGAAAGACATGTAAGTTCCCACACTCATACATACACTGTTGCCCCCACCCAAACATGTACACAAATACACACACCAAAAAAATAAAGAAAGGAAAAAGTGTGTATAAAATTGGAAAATGAATAATATAATCATTCAAGCTATGATTATATTAACATAATTTCAGGTCATTTTTCAAAAAAAGAGACAAACATTAATGCAATGAGTAAACACCATCATGTGAGTTTGTTTAATCCAATATGCAGTGCCCAAACAAAGCAGAAAAGCTGTGTGAAAAGCTATAGGAATGTGTTATCATGAAGTATCAAGGGAGAGAGATGGCAAAGTCAGCCACCAGTGTAATCTTTCCACCCCAACCCATTGAAAAGGTCTCTGAGAACTGCTATGTAAGAACAGTGCACAGTGTCTGCCACTGACACTAAGCAAAACCTACCTGTGTCTGAATGTTCCCATTTCAATGGGGGAGAAGACCTTTCATTGTCTTAACCAGTCTCAAGGGCACTGAATTTTGCTTACTGGGACTAGTGTGTCCTTTTCAAAAGGGAGCTTCCTCTCATTGTCTTAACCCATGTCAAGGGCATTGACTTCTGCTCACTGGATCTGGTTGTCTGCCTCTTATTGCCTTAGCCACTCCTGAAGATATGGGGTGTAACTTTCTGAAGGGCATATACTCCCATTGTCTGCTAATCTCAAAGGCACTGTTCTCCATTTACTGAATCTGAGAGTACCTATTTCACAAGGGTATTCTTCTTTGTTTCAATCATTCTCAAAGACCTTAGTTTCTGAAAGAAGTAAATATTCCCATTACATTTATTCCAGATTCAAAAAAGGAGAAAAGGCCTTTCCCAGAGAATAAAGGCCCACATGTTTAAGGGACTAGAGGTCAGGTCCCTGTCTTTTCATCTTAATATACCCAATTTCCTTGTGTAGTCGATTTCATTAATTTCTTTGGCTCCCACACAAGGAATTTGGTGAAATTACAGTTAAGGAGCAGGTGACAACCTGTGGCTGTTCCCCAAATGGCTTGTAATTGGTTGCAATGTGTCTCTTTTTTTCCAGTAAGCTGCAATATTTTTGCAGACCTTTAAAGAGAAGGAAGGGTAAGGAACTCTTATTTTCACATCTTCTAGATACCATCTCCTGTCACTGTTCATGGAGAGTCAAGCAGAGGGTAATGGAATGATTAAGCAGATCCTTTCCTTTTTCAGAAGAATAAAAACTGTACTAAAAATACAGTGCTAAGACTACAGCATGAGGAGTCCTTATTCGCTATTGTGTTCCCCCATTCTGTGTAATGAATAATGCTGTCAGCCTCATCTCTCAGCAAGAACCTGAAAGTTCTCCCAACATTATTATGACTTTCTTATTTACTATTTTACTTTCATTCCCCCTGTCTTCTCTTCCTCCTTAACCCTTCTTTAGTTTTCTTTCTTTTTTTCTCTTTATTTTATTTTATTTTTTTGAGACAGGGTTTCTCCGTACAACTTTATATCTTTCCTAGAACACACTTTATAGACCAGGGTGGCCGCTACCTCACAGAGATCTGCCTGCCTCTGCTTCCGGAGTGCTGGGATTAAAGGCGTGCACCACAACTGCCTGGCTTCTTTAGTTTTCTTATTTCCAATGATATACAACAGGGCATACCTCCCTAAAAGAATGTCCAATCTAAACACCTTTTTGAGTCTTGTAGATCATATGGTCTGGAGTAACAAATTTCACTGATTTTCTACTTATTACAACTCAGGATTGTAATCCTCTTCTTGCTACAGTGTTACACTATTATACAGAAACCCTGTAGTACAGGAGAATTACTACTGGTTCTTGATTTAGAAGGAACATGCTGAAAAAAAAAAAAGAGAGAAGGGCAGGACATAATGGAACATGGCTTTTATCCAAGTATTCCACTCTCAAGGCAGAGAGAGGCAGAGCTCTAAGTTCCAAGCCAGCCTGATCTACAGGATGAGTTCTAGGGTATCCAAGGCTACACAGAGAAACCTTGTCATGAAAAAACAAAGTTGATAAGCAAGTAGAAGAATCAAAAGAATAAGTAATATTCATAAATTATAGAGACCAACAAAGGTTTCCTAATGAGAGCCGAGCTTGCTTTACCTATCAGGGCCACATTAGAGGATTGCTTGACCATGTACATGGTTACTAGGTGATTGAGAGGGTTTATACTTGGCTGAGGTACGGGGAGGTCTTTGCTCCACCCCTTGGTATTCCTATAAATAGCCCTTTAGAAGAGACAAAAGGGGCTGGTGGATAATAATTTAGGCCCTCCTGAGGCTATCCTCTGTTTCCAACTGTCTCTCCCCTGTATCCTACCTCAATATTTCTACATAATGCTTTTATCCCTCTCTCCTCAAGAGTTCCCTGTCATAAAAAGTGTGGGAGCCAGTCTCCCACAAATGGCACCAGGAACAGGGACAGGGATTTGGTTAAAGGAGTATTGGGGAGCATTGCTGGTGTAAGTGGGCATGCCCAATAAGTAATTATAAAGGCAATGGTATTTTATTCTCAGGAATGAAAGCAAGGCAGCTAAATGCCAAAGTTAATAGTGAGACTTCAGAAAGTATCTCTCTCTATCTAGGTTTCTTTCTTCCTTTTTCTCTCTTAATTTCTATCTTAAAAAAAATTTAAGGAAAAAATACAAGGTAGAATGTAGGAAAAACTACTATAAGGAAAAACAGGATAAGCAATAAGACAGAGAAACTATGTTCTTGATTTTCCAAATATAGGGCTATGAATGCAAACTCCTAGGGAAGAATCAGAACAAAATCTATCAAATATATATAAAAAAATGGGTACAAAAATATTCCTGTGGAAGCTTTTGGCATGTAGACAACTTAATTCTAAGTCCTGAGTGGCAGAGGAAAGAATTTTCCCCGAGGTAGATGCAAATGAAACAAAACTCTCTGCTCTAACAACAGATGCCATTACAGCACCATACAATCAAAATTGGTTTCCATTTGACCATAAAGTGAAAGAAATCGGAAGTCTTAGGAAAAACTTAAATCTCTGCTTCTAAAAACCTAAAAGCTTTTCAGACCATTCCAGCTTAGATTTTTTTTTCTTTCATAAGGGCAAAAATTAAATTCACCTGGAAGGTACTTCTATCAGGTGGGAGAGTCACTTGTAACTGCACTGGCATAGAAAAAAAATCCCCTGAAGCATTGCTAGTCCTTGCTGTTAGCATTGTGTCTTCACTTCCAACCCACAATCTGGAAGCAATTACAGACGGGTCTGGGAGCAAGCAACTCCAAGTTTGAGTGCATTCTGGGGATACTAATATCCCTGTAGTTGTCAGGCAACTTCCTTGAACGTGGAGCCAAAGCAGAGGTGGTACAGGACCTGGGAAAAGCTGATAGAAAAAAAAATTAAAAAAAAAAAAAAAAAAAAACAGTAAATTTGGCCCAACAAACAAGACCAGTGTTAATGGTGGCGGTGGCCCACCCGACTGCAAGACCTGAGTCAGTAGGTGGAGCTATGCAAATGGCTGTGAAAAAAATCTCTCTAAAAAAGGTCTTTCTTTTTGTTTTCTATCAGGGAAAAAAATCTCTCTGAAAAAGCTCTTTTTTTTTTTTCCCGAGTACTATCATTCCTTTTAACTGACTCAATGAGGCAGGAGAGTGAAGCATCCAAGGACTTTGCTTCTGGCAACAAATGCCTGTCTGAGCACACTAGGACAGGTGTGACTCACTATGGGAACAGTAGCAAGTGAAAAGTCTGATTAGAGAGGGACACCTGTCAAATGGTAATGCAGGCTTCCTAAAGCATTCTAGAAGACAAAAAAATCTCCTGTGGTAAAAGGAGAAGCTTGATTTTGGCATGAATATAGACCACGTGAATGGAAATTTTCTGGACACAAAAGGCAGCATGGGAAATGTAGTTTGTTCATAACAATGTGATAATATAAAGAAAGGCAGTTGGGGAAATGTAGTCAGTAACAGAAATGCAGATACTGCACTGCTCAAAAACTCTGCTCAAAATGCTGTTTCTTTTCAAAGTGATGTTAGAAAGCTTAGCCTTGCCTACTGAAAACTAGAAACAGGTGAACAGCTTGCATCTCAAGAGATAATTAAAATGCTAATACTGTTTGTCAACAAGCCACTTTGAAATCTTTTAGAAAACAAGGGAAAACAGTCCTTACACTGGGAAATTACTTTGACTATGTAAACACTTATGGGATTGAGTTGTGCTAAAAATGCAAGAGGGAAGTATTGGCATTATTTAAAAAGTTCATGGTAATCTTAAAAAATGCAGCTTTAACAAATTAAGAAGAGGGAATTTTACCCTCATTAAAGTTTAAGAGCTACTGATAAATTAGGCTATGACCTCAAACTCTCAAGAAAACTTTCAGAATGATATCAAAGCTGACCATAAACTCCAAACTTTAGAAATAATTTGTGTACTTCCTGTCTTGTTATTAGTTCTGTTAAGAAATCCTTTCTAGATATTTGCTAATAATGTTTGCTTTTTAAGGTAAGTTAGTTCTGTTAAGAAAATCTCTTCTAGATATGTGTTAAAGTTTGTAAAACAACACCATAGAGTTTCCTTTTTAATGTAAGTTTGTAAAAAGTGTAAATATTTATAGTGATATTTATAGTTGGTAAAAAGAAGTATAAAGGTGTATAGTACAGTTTTCTTTTGAATGCAAGCTTGTAAAAAGTATAAATATGTATGTTAGTATAATGATATTCATACTAGTCATAAATATGTAAATATGTTTAGTAATGTTTACACCAGATATATTTAAACACTTTATATAATAACCCAAAATATAATTTTACAGTCTCAGTGGCCCCTGGAAAACTTAAGTTATAATTAGGGGAGCTTTTCTGTCTGTTTCCTAAAAGTTTTCGCTCTTCTTCTGTTTCTGTTTAGAAAGGGGTAGGCCTCCCACAATCAAGTTAGTTTATATAGAAATTCTACTGCTGTGGTAGGAAAACATGAGCTATTTTAACACATAAAAGTGATTGTATAATTAGCATGGGTTTCTGTTTACTTGAGTGGATACATTGAATAGTTTTGAAATGACTATTTTCTCTTTGGAATCAAAATAGTCTCTTGAAAATTTTATTGTACTTCTGTTAGAAGAATGTTTTGATCCAGGCAAAGGGCATGGTGCAGCTGAGACTGCTGTAGTCACCTTGGACTCATTCCAAAAAGTATATTACATCTTTATTATCCCCTATTCCTTTTCTGGTAAGTATGGCAGCTATGGAGATCACTTTGGATTATTTGTGAGCTCAGTAGGGACCTAAGTTCGAACTTAATTACGGTCTGTACTCCCCACCTGCCAGAGACTGATAGTCAAAACTGGGCAACTTTCTTCTTGATAGCTTCCAACCTAAGCCAGAGTATGCTTAATGGAAAGTATATCACCATGATGGGTAAGGGAGATAATCAAAAAGGATGTCCTAAGACAGGCATTGTCTATTAGAGGGGCTTGGGGAGGCTTTATTATATCAAGAAGGAGGAATTGTTGAGGCCCACAAAGGTTTCCTAGTGAGATCTGAGCTTGCTTTACCTATCAGGGTCACATTAGAGGCTTGCTTCATCATTTATCAAGACTATCTGTGTTTATATCTGTTTCTCTCCCCTCTATCTTTCTACCTCTATATTTCTACCTAATGCTCTTATCCCTCTCTCCTCAAGAGTCCCTTCTTATAAAAAAATATGGGAACTGGTCTCCCACAATAAATATAACTGCCTGGTTATAAAATGTGAAAAAAAACAACACCCCCCAAAAAGGAACATGATAAAATCATTAATTAAGAAAACAATTAGGCAGTATTAATCAGTAAGAGTTGTATACTGGATTTTTAAAAGAAATATCTGCATTTATCTTTTAGGAACATCAATAGATGAAAGGCACTGCATGGCCATCTATGTTGGTACTCATATTTGTAATCACTGCATAAATGATGCATTCACTCTGGAGCTGACTGTATTTATGTCTTGAGTCTGCATGCCTGAATTTTTCAGTAGCTATCCTATCCCACAATAACCACCATCCTTTTCCATTCTACTGAGCATCATGTAAACAGGAGACTCAGAATGACAGTATCTGTGAAATCATTTTGAGCCAAATGTAGTTTAAATTTAAATTGCCAATTCCATGACAGCAAAACTATCCATTCTCACAGTGCCCTCAGCAAGGATTTGAGTTGTTCTTTGGAGGTCAGACAGAGGTGAAACCTCAACAAGCAGAAAACTGCTCAAAGCTCCATTAAACTAGTCTCAGGTATACTAGGAGACTGTAGCAGCAAGTGTTTGCTTTCTGATCATAGTTTAAACAATGGAAACATCAGAGGCCGCACTACAATGCCAGCTGCTTTCCTTTATTGTTTTTGCTTTTGCTTTCAATTATGAGAGTGATTCCAGGCTGACACAGCAAGACAATTCTGAACAGCCTCAGAGACATATCCCTGCAGTATGGTACTCCATTGCCCTGATGCCATCTAGCAATATTTGAAAACCTATGTTTTGTGTTTGGTCCCCAAATTCTATTTTAGTCTTTGAACTTTCAAAGTTATATCATGGAATGATAAATGTTGAGCAAAATTTAAAACAAATTAATATATTTCTCATGCATAGTGTAACAAAAAATTTTTTTTTAGATTTTCTATGACTCCAGAACATGAATCTTAATCACTGTATCACACAAGCTTGATGCCAAATGACTAATAAGGAAATCCTGAAATTAAATAGAGTATATATTCTAAAGAACCATGACAAGGAAAGCTTATAGAATACATAGATAGCTTTAGTTTACCCTTATAATCTCTTAACAAACAAAAATATACATAAAAAGAAGAAAACAAAAACAAGGTAGAGTTACATCTAAAGATGAAGATTTCAAACAATAAACTTCCATTTTTCTGCTCCTTTATAGGTAAAATCAATTGTGAATCTTATTTGAATTAATTTTTAAATATAATTCCACCAAAATATATCCTTTGGATATCAAGTCAAGCCTACTATAATGATCTGCATTCTTGTGAGATAGGTTCGTAGTCCTCAATGGTGACTTATCCTTTCTGTGAACAAATGCAGATTTGAGTAAGTTATTCACCAACATGTATTTTCTGTAACATTTAAGTCTTCATGAGTCCAATAGAGCTTAAAAGGATTGTCACATAACCCTCTGGTCTGATAGTCCCAGATCACTTCATTTCTTATATATTAGAGTCACATGTCAAATTTTTGGAATTTTCTTTACACTTATCATATTATACTACATAAGAATGTCTTCCCACTTTTGAAAGGATGACAAATCTTTTCACCTTTCCTAATAATTTTCTTGTCAGAATCAGTTTTGCTCAGTATATTGAATACAACACACAGACTGTCATAGGTACTTTATCTAAAACATGAGAAACAAGTGGTTGAGGTTTTAGAAGCCTTGCTGACTTCATATGAAAGAAATCAGTTATATGCTAGCTCCAGTTGTCATTGCATCTTCAATGGTAAGGATTCTATGTGTTCTCTGAAAATGAGTGAAATTTTTCTCCTCATCTTTCTATAGATTTGAGCAATTCAATTTCCATCTCAGGAACATCATCATTTCTTAACTCATTTAAGCATGATTTATTGAAATAAGTTTGACTGGTATAGTGAATTGTGAAATATTTTAGTTCATGACACAGTTGATGTTATATGTGACCCATTTTTACTCAAAAACAAGTAACAGGTGGTGTGGGGGGAAAGTGCATGGGGGACAAATGTGTAAGCTCTTGGGAAGAATATCTGACTTGGCCTAGAAAGTCTCAAATCCACTGAAAATTAACCAAATTCTATTCCCGAATCAGATGAAAGCTGTACTTCCACACTAAATATGTTTGTTTTAAAACAGCAAAAAGTGATTGTATGTGAAAATGCATGTGTTCCATGAGATAAACATCAAACAATCAAACCCTTGTCAGAAAATTGTGTTAGCAGACTCTGTGATAGCCCATCAATCTACACCACTGTCTTAAGAATGACAAGAGGTTTGGGGATTTAGCTTTATGGTAGAGCGCTTGCCTAGCAAGCCCTAGGCCCTGGGTTTGGTCCTCAGCTCAAAAAAAAAAAAAAAAAAGAAGAATGACAAGAAAAGCTACACCCCAGTGGTAGTTTGAATGTGATTGGCTCCTATAAGCTAACAGGGACTGGAACTATTAGGAGGTGTGGCTTGGGACTGTGTAGGGCCTTGTTGGAGGAAGTGTGTCATTGTCGGGGCAGGCTTTGAGGTTTCCTATGCTCAGGGTACTCCCTACTATCTCAGTTGACTTCCTGTCACTTGTATAATATAGAACTCTGAGGTACTTCTCCATCACCATGTCTGCCTGAATGCAACCATGCTCCCTGCCATGATGATAACAGAATGAATCTCTGAAGCTGTAAGCCAGCCACACCGATTAAAAGATTTAATTTTTGAGAGCTGCCATGTCATGGTGTTCCTTCACAGTAAGAGAAACCCTAACTAAGAAAACTCTTAAAGGATTTCCCAAAAGTATAATTAGAACTTTTGAGGCGAAGCCTAATTTTAGAGAATTTGGGGGATAAACATAAGGAAAAACTTGCAACAACAGAAATTTTCAGATTTTTTTCACTTTTATAATATTTAACTAGATAGCATATGTAAATAGTCTATCCAGTTTAAATATAGGCTTGACTAAATCAATATGTAAATTTACAGAGCAATGGTGCTTGCCAGGGCTACCAGCACACTTATAATCCACAGAAAAAGAGTCTTACTCATTAACATTACAATCTTAGAGAAGGTCACTAAATAACACGTCGATGATCATTATTGTCAAGAAAGGAATGGAATCAGTAATACCATCATAGAAATTAATATAACTTTAAAAATCAAAATTGAATGATGGAAACATTTAGAGAGTGTTACATTGAAGACAATAAAAATTGTTTTGCATGTCTTTATTGTATTCAGAGTAGGAATGATGCTCTAGAAAAACACAGTGCTTGTGTGGCAGCCCCCACTTTTTAGGTTGCTTTAATAAAAATACAAGGAATTTTACAACTGAAATGAATATTCTGTGCATTTAAACTTGGTGTTACACTAGTTGACAATGCAGTCTACATCAAAATCTTCTAATACTTTCATTTTTCATAAACTTTTCTTCTCCCTTTAGTAGAAGTGATACTTAGCACAGTTCTCTTCAGCAATGAGCTTATCACCAGAGAAATCTCATTCCATAGAGGACTGAGAACACTATAGTGCAACATCTATTTTCCAGTGAACCAGAGTTCTCTGGTTCTAAAAACAAGGAAAAAATACTTAACCTTTGTTCTTGCACTCTATAGAAAACACCTAGTGCCACATTTAATTCCCTTTATTGGTAATACATAGTTATATAAGATTAAAAACTAGCTTGAGTTGGCACATTTACAAATGTTATTATTATCATCATTTATTAGCAAATATGTTGAAAGGCAGAATAATGGAGGAAGGTAAATAAAGGTTGGTACCAGCATCTATTCTCAGCATTTCTGAAGCATCTACTTTTAAGACGTCCTTCTTATCTCTTCCACATCATCTAAATCGAAGCACACAAAAGAGACTTCATTCTGTCAGTTATCAACAATTTCAACTCACATCAATAGTTTTGGCTTTCACAAAAACTTCACAGAAGACAGTTTAACAATGAGTAACCAAAACAAAGCTTAATGGATTTTATAATCCAAAAGTAACAAAATTCTATGAGTGTCTGAAATGCAAGGTCAATCCAGCAATAAAAAATGCATCAATAGCAACACCTGTACCCTCCATTGGTGTGGGCACCTTTGTAATTAATTTTCTCTGGCCAACTACTCAATCAACTATGTATCATTCTTTTGAGTTTGCTCTGTGGTAAACAGATTTCCACATAAAGGCAATTGGTAGGGCTGGACTATCGTGCCTAAATACAGCCATTATATTCACACAAATGTGAATGCAGCTCTCAAAGAACTTGTCATTTACTTTCCAAATTGTCAATATGAAACAAGAAAAAGGGAACTTGTCGATACTTAAACTTAGCATTTCAAAAGGCTGCTTTCTCAAAAGTGAGAGCCAGTCAACTGAGAACTGAAGTTCAATAAGGGTCAAGGAGAACTGCAACAACTGCACATATTCCACTAACAAAATATTTTAATTTGTTTTTACTTTATTTCTGACATCCCAGAGAGAAGATTTGAGCTCAGTGCAAGGTTCCCATTGAGGAAATTTTCTATCTTATCAAATCTGTGATTATATTTCTGCCATTCTCAGGGGCAGTAAGAGAAATTCAACTAGTTTTACTAAACACACTAACATCTAAAAACCAAATAATGGTTAAGTATCAGTACAATTTTAGGCCCTAAAGGTCTTATTTTAGAAATATTAGAATGGTCATGTCTACCAAATGCTATTATGGACATAGTAGTTATTTTCAATGCAAAGTACATTTAACCCCTGGATATCATGTCTTACTGCTAATCCAAGGAGATGGGTTCTGTCTATCTTCTTCCAAAGCACTGGTGGTAAAGTAAGAGTCCCATGTGAGTAGCTGAGTTCATACCCTAACTTGTACATTCACTGGTCTTGCTCACTTCTAGACTCCAGTAATCCCCAAGGTTCAGATAATAAACAGTGATTGGCCAAGGGCATCACATAGCATCCATAGACTTAATCATTTTCACCATTAAGTTTACCAGAAAGTAGGAAACCTATAAGAACGGACTCTATTTGCCAAACAGAATTTGTTCCATGTAGTTGTAACTTACTGTAACTTTGTTCTCAACTCAGCTCCTGGGGTGTCCCTGCCTGACAGCCTAACACTTGTCTGGAGCAGTAATAAAGAGTTGGTGTACCATGGGTATGGAGGACTGGAAAAATGCATGAAGATGTAGTGATGAAACCCATTGTCTACATTCTCACTACAAAAAAAAAATAGGAGAGAAAGGATGGAAGGAAGGAAATATGGAAGGAAAAGAAAGAGAGAAAGGGAAGTGAAGAAGAGAAGAAACACAGAAAGGCATGAGGGAATTTTCAAATCATTTGGGGTGTTACTCATCCTCAGAAAAACTTTAAATCTTTTAAAATAGTCTCAGGGTATTAAAGTCCTCATAAGTAATTGTCATTAGTGAAAGAAATTCACTCTTAAAAAATTTGTCCAACTTTCATGATTATACCCAAATGAATATATGCCTATGTATGCAAATACATACTTTAATTATTCAAAGAAATACCTCTTGTTATAAAAATTCTTAGGATGAATTCTCAAGTTATCAGTTCATATGTCTGTCTTTTCCTTATTCTATTTTGAGAAATATTAGTATTAAGATAAGATATAAATGAAAATCCTGACAATTAAAAATATTTCTTTCCATGTTTTTTGGAAGGAGTGGGGTGGTGTTGGAACATGCCACAGTCCACACGTGGAGGTCAGAGGACAACAAGCAGAATTATAGAATTGTCTCCTAATCTACATACGCATTCTAAGGGTCAAACTCAGGCTATCAGGCTTTGCAGCCATCTCATTAGCCAATAACATTTTAGTACTGTCAAACTCCATTGTGTTCACTCATAATATAGTTATTATCATATAGATCGAATTTGATCCTTTTAAATCCTTTGCTCTTTCTATTACATTGTAGGTATTATCTCTGTATGGAAAGGAGAAATTTATTGAATCTCTAGGATTTAATCAACACTAAGCTAACCATTTTACCTTAGAAAGAAGGCAATTGGGAGGAGACTTCAGATATACTAGGTATTAAGCTTTTATAATAAGGGGCTGAAAGAGAATGAAAAGCCTGTAGCCCATCCACATTCATGAAAACAAAACTGAGGCGGAGGCTTAATCTCCATAGGTATTACAAGGCCTACATTTACATGGAGTACAATTTTTGAGTAATTTGAGATCTTTCAGAACTAACAGCCCTTCTGAATATCAGCATTTCCTTAAGCATCCATAAACAGCATGTTCCTTTTCCTCAACCTGCCATCCCAGGGAAGCTGGAGGTTGGAGGAGGTCACATGTAGTATAATAATGAGAACCTGTCCCCATCTTTCAGTTGTCAATAGAGGCTAAATAGAACATAGAGTTGTGGATCTCTTTCAATAGCTATACTGGCAAAGGATGCACTAAATTATTCTGTTAGATTTGTTCCCAAAGATTGGAAGGGAATGTGTTTAAATGTCATTCAAAGTTTATTGTAATACCCTAATTAGCTAGCTTTTGATAATGAATAAATAAACCACCTATAATGAGAATCATTAACACTTTAAGCTGAGTGGAAGATGTTAGAATTGAGGTAACAAATATGTCAGAATCCCCAGGCAACAGTTTTAAAGCAGCCAAAAAGAGTATTTAAGAAAATTTTATGAAAAAAATGAAATAAATAAAATTCTTTGCAAAACAATGAACTTCTAAAATGGAAATTTTGTAAATGACATAAAACATAATAACAAAAGAAAATAATAAATAGATTAACAATAATGTAAGAATACAAAAAAGAATAATTAAACACAACTGTTGGGAATGAATGTGCATATTCTAAACAACTCACCAGTGAGACCAAACACAACAAAACAAAGGTAAGACTCTCAGGCAGAGGATGAAATGAATATGTATAAAATATCTCACACTTGTGCTATCATCACTCAGAACATATAAAACAGGGCATGGCTGAACAATACTCAAAGATAGCACAGAAAATCTGAAAGTCAAGCAAAAGCAAAGTAAGTAACAAATATTCCTCATCAGGAGACTCAACAAATTCCAAGTATAAATCCCCCAAAATAAAAGATAGTGACACAGTGCTCAAAGTTCTGAAAACTGAAGACAAAGAAAAACAATCTTAATAACAACTAGAAGAAAACAGCATCCTACTTACAGTGGAAATGCACACACACACACACACACACACACACACACACACACACACACACACACACTTCATTGGTAGAAGAGGTCTCAACAGAAACCATTACAGCCAGAAAAGAATAGGATACAGTGTGTAAAGAGCTGAAGGAAGACCCACTGAAAATTTTACTCAGTAATGATGAGGAAATTAAAACATTTTTTTCCTAAATGAAAACAAATAAAGCTGTGCTAAAAAATGAATATGGTGTTTTCTAAAAAAATCACAGCAACTAAAACCTTGAAGTCTCACAAAAGAGAAAAAGCAAAACTTGCAAGCAATTAAAATAGAGGTCCTATTGCTTCTTGATAGTCCCTTGTCAGGTGACTCCTCTAAAAACGCTCAACAGACTTTGATAACTCGGTTCCATATGTGGACATTTTCACTCTAAACATGGAAAGTAACAGGACATAAATGGAAGTAATTTTTATATTTCTTTTATCTGGAAAAGCATGTCAAGAATAGGCTATAAAGATTAGCTTCAGATATATATAGGTAAATATATACATATATCTTGTATGTCCTACACCTGACATTTAAAAAGGTGTACAAATAAGTAAGTAAAGGTAAATCAAAATTTCAAAGGACCCTCACCTGTGCTGTAGCTGCAGTGACTCTCTTCACATAGCATTTAAATGGAGATCATTCTGGTGCAATCCAGGATCAGAGGAAGACACTGGATGGGTAACCAGATCACAAGGATCTGCATGAATGAGTAGGATTTGTAGTCTTATATAGCAGACCAAGGAAATATATTTGTCATTTTGTCCCTTTTATTCCATGTGAAGACATGGGACTCATCTCCTTTAGAAGTAGCACAAACCATCTTTTAGAAATAGATAGTGAGCCACCAAAGACCAAATCTGCCAGAACCTTAATTTTAGTTGGTCTTATAATCTGTATTGCTGTTTATAGATTATTTCATGTAAAGTGGCTCTCTTTATTTGGTTTATTGGGACAGTAGTATTAATCAAGACTACCTAGATCTACTCTGTACCCTAGGGTGGCTTCAAACTAAAGATTCTCCTGTTTCAGCCTACAGAGTGCTGAAATTACAAGGATGTACCACCACATTTCTCATACAGTCTTTTTGTGTTAGCTCTAATAATAGACTAAGTTGCTACCCAGAAGTACACTGTCACTACAAGTGGGAGTGATTCTGTTCAAGGTAATGGATAAAGGAAAGACATTATAAGAAGGAAGAAAGATAAAATCTAAATGACCATGAATACAGTTTTAAGTGTGATTCTGTTAAGAGCTCTTGTTAGAGGGGGAAAAAAGAGAGAGCTAAGGGAAGGCTGAAGTCTTCTAAGAGATTCCTGAAATAAGCAAGTGCAAAATGGTGTCAGAGACACAAAGTCACTCTAATGAGGTCTCAGACTCAAATGAGGAACACAACATTGGAAACTAGAGGAAGTTGTTCTACTTAAAGGTGACTGAATCCAGTGACCACCTAGCTGAAGGTTCATCTGTTAATGCTAGAGTGATGGGATTATGTTTCTCTGTGAATTCTGGGTGAATGCAAACTTTTAAAGCTTAAAACTTAGGGCTTGGACCCTGAAATTCACTGTGGAGACTACTTTTTCCAATAATGTCCAGTGTAGTTGATCTTCCTTTGGATTTCTAGGTCACAAATAATGACATGGAGAGTTCTTATTAAGTATGAAAGTTTGGGCTTAGATTAGGTTTGTTCCCAACTAGCTCTTAAACTTAAATTAACTTGTTTATTTCAATCTACATTCTGCCAGATGGCTTATTACCTCTCCTCTATACTGTATGTCAGACTTCCTCCAAGTTTCACTAGCAAGCACCCCCACCTGACTCAGATTCTTCCTCTGAGATCCTCTCCCCAGAAGTCCCACCTATCCTCTCCTGCCTAGCTATTGGCCATTCAGCTCTTTATTAAACCATTCAGAAGATACCTTAAGCAGGTGAGGTAAAATAGAGACACACCTTTGCACAGAGTGATCAAATATCTCACAACAGTCCAGCATAAAATCTGAAGATTTATCATTATAGTAAGGCAATAATCAATAAAAATACATATCATAAATTTGGATGAAGCCAACCTGGGTATATGGGAAGATTTAAGGGAGGAAAGGGAATGGGGAAGATGATATAACTATAATATCAAAAAAATAAAACAAACATTTAAAAAATTATTTTATTTTCAAATGACATAACTAACTTGTAGAAATTAAAAAAAAAATAAAAATTTGACAAAATAAACTCCTACAACTGATTTTGTAATAAGATACAATACACACATTTAAAATGAAATATTTCTATCACCAATTAAATCATTTACACTGAAATTTAAAAAGCAAACAATGTATAATTGCTTAAAAAGAAATTAAATACATAAGTGTGTGTCTCAATAAAATAGTATAGGACATACTTGTTGAAAACTAAAATAATTTAGGAAGTAAATGAAAGCAAAACTGATGATCCATTGTGCTCAAGGCTTGAAAGGATCAATATATTAAGTCAGTTTTCACTGAATTGTATTATACATTTTATGCATTCACTATGCTTACATGAACAAAGATACTTGTAAATATGGAAAGGATTACACCAAATTTTATATGGAAAGCAAAGAAGCTAATTCAATTGCCAATATGAAGATTAAGTTGAAGGAATCAGGGCATTCAATTTCAAGACCTGTTATTAAGTGATAACAGTGGAGATATGTGATACTGGCTGATATTGTCTAATGATTCTCACAGCACAACAGGAACTCAGCACAGCATCTCAGCTGACTTGACAAAGATGTGAATAAAAGACAACTAAGAAAATACACAAAGTGAGTGTCAGTATGCTTACTCATGAAAAAAAATGGGAAACATATATTTTTCAAATCCATACAAAAATTATTTCAAAATGAATTATAGACTTAAGTATAAATTTCAAAATAGTTATGTAAGGTTTAGACTAAGAGTAGAGGAAAACATCTTGAGATACAGAACTAGGCAGAGAGTCCATTAACAAGACACCTAAGCACTTTCAAAGAAAACTTACAAGAACATAATTTAATACTTTGATTTTATTCTGTAAAAGACCCAGGTCATTCTGAATGCTGTGAATATGTGTTGCTCTGACTGGTTGATAAATTAAATTCAGATTGGCCAGTAGTCAGGCAGGAATTATAGGTGGGTTGAGAGATAAGGAGAATTCTGGGAAGAGGAAGGCTGACTCAGGAGTCACCAGCCAGACACAGAGGAACCATGATGACAAGGCAGAACTGAGAAAAGGTACCAAGACACATGGCTAAACATAGATAAGAATTATATGTTAAATTAAGTGTAAGAGCTAGTCAGTAATAAGCCTCAGCTAATGGCCAAGCAGTTATAATTAATATAAGCCTCGGTGTGCTTACTTGGGGATTGTGAGTAGGAGAGATTTGTCCTGACCATCAGACAGCCAAGACACAGGAAAACTTCCAACTACAAACATGAGAGAAGAGAATGATAGATACTGAGAGAATAACAATTGAAAAGTGTACCATCCTTTTCATCGAACCAAGAACAATATAGAGTTACCAAGAAGACAGCTCCTCCATGGAGAAATCACAAGACAGAGCCTTAGGTTGTCAATGCTCTTAGGATAAATCCCCATCTGATTGAATCAGTTCCTTCTTTAGAACAGTTTGAAGTGAAAGGATAAATACATGCTTAAAAAATTACACAGAGAACATAGTGGAAGAAGCCAAAACAGTTAAAAATAAAGAAAAAGGAAAAAAAAGGCCAAAAGGTAATACAGAGGATTTTTGCCACTTTTAAATCATTTTCTTCTTGCTCTGTTCACCAGGCAAACAGTAATTTGTTCTTGAATGACAAATTTCATATTTTTATATACTATATTTGGGGTGTCTGTAAAGTCCAATGGAACAGAGTCCTCATACTTAATTCTTTTGTCACAAAATTTATTCTTCCTTTGTCAAGCTCAAGTGTTGTGGGATGTCTTTCTCTATGCTATGAATATGTATGGCTCCCATTGGATAAAAAATAAAGCTGTTTTGGTATATGGCAAGAAAGCTTACAGCTGGGCAGGAAATCCAAGCAGAAATACAAAGCGAGATAGGACAGAGTCAGGAGAGATGCCAGCCTGCCACCAAAGGAGCAAGATGCAAGCAGACAGGTAATCCACGACCACATTGCAAGATATAGATTATAGGAATGGGTTAATTTAAGATGAAAGAGCTAGCTAGCAAGAAGTTGAAGCCAAAGGATACATAGTGTGTAATTAATATAAGCCTCTGAGTAATTATTTTATAAGCGGCTGTGGGACCATGGGTGAGAGAGTTTCAACTGGACCTTGGGTTGGGCAGGACCTGAGAAACATCCAGATGTAGCCAGATGTTTCTCCGGTCCTGCCCATTTCTTTTTAATGAGTATTAGGGAATTTATTAGGATACAAATTGAGGAAATACCCTGATAAAACAGCTGAAGTTGTTCACTGTTCTGACCGGGAGCAAATGGACCTGGCAGTTTGATCACAACAGAAAGTAGGAAACGTTTAGAAGGGACCTAGTGTTTCCTCTTCCTTTCTTTTTAAGAGGTCACATACAAAAGCAAAAAACACCACCTCCTTCAGGCATATAGTCCAAGGTCATGAATAGAGCAAATACTACTACAATATAGATAATTCCTGTTGCTGTCAATGTTAATATCAATTTCTACATTCATATGCTTTTGTAAGAGACATATACACTATACTTCATGACAAGAAGGTTTTCTTTCTTGTCTTTTAAGCTTCACTATTCAATTTTCTTTCTTTCTTTTTTGTTTTTTTCGAATCAGGGTTTTTCTGTGTTTGTGCCTTTCTTGGAACTCACTCTGTAGCCCAGGCTGGCTTCGAACTCACAGAGATCTGCTTGTCTCTGCCTCCCGAGTTCTGGGATTGAAGGTGTGTGCCACCACCGCCTGGTTCTAATCTTTTACTGAAAAATAACATTGACTTAATTTTTTACTACATCAAGAAATTTGAACTTTTCCCCTTATTTCTGAACATTTTGTATTTTATTTTTTGAGATTCTAAAATTATCACATTTCTATTTCCCTTTCCTCCCTCCAAACTCTCCTGCATATCCCTCCCTACTCTCCTTAACGTAAATCCATGGTCTCTTTTTTTAACTAACCAAAATTTTATAATGAACAGTGGGAGGAAAAAAAAACTGCAAGATTTGGATTAAGTATCAAATTTAAAAATAGAAAATGTGTTTTTTTCCATTTTATCCACACTTCTGCCATTTATATCATCTAATAATAGAGGTTTTCCTGTGTTATGACTCAGGATGAGAAATTAGCATCTTGGTTCATTTTCAGTATATGGCACTTTAGACATATTCAAAGGTCAGCAAAGGATTACAGATAAATTAGAAGCCTGGACCTATGTGTGGTGGTATTGTGTTCCCCAAAATATTGTGTGTTCCCTGAAATAAACATATCTGGGGTCAGAGAACAGACAGCCACTAGAACAAAGCCAAAAATGGTGGCTAGAAAATGGGAAGAGCAAACTATAGCAGAAGTTGGGTGGTGGTGGTACACACCTTTAATCCCAGCACTTAGGAGGCAGAGCTAGCCAGATCTCTGAGTTCAAGGCCACTTTAGAAACAGCTAAGCATGGTGACCCACACTTTTAATCCCAGGGAGTGGGGGCAGAAAGAGAAAGGTATATAAGGTGTGAGGACCAGGATCTAAAAAGTAAAAGCATGTAGTTAGTTAAGCATCTGGTTGGTTAAGCATTCAGGCTTTGGAGCAACACAGCTCAGCTGAGATCCATGTGGAGGAGGACTCAGAAGCTTCCAGCCTGATGAAACAGGATCACCTGAGGAACTAGCAAGGTGAGATAGCTGTGGCTTGTTCTGCTTCTCTGATCTTCCAGCAATCACCCCAATAACTGGCCTCAGGTTTGACTTCATTAATAAGAACTCTTTAAGATTCATGCCACACCTATGTCTTTCTCAGCATCTGCACTGACTCCACTTCTGAAAATTTCTTTTTAAAAAGTTATTTTAGAAGTGATGCCTGTGAGTAGTTGACTATGGGGCTGAAAGCATGAACTTTTTGAAAGGAGAAAATTCAGCTTTCAGAACATTCAATTATGTTCAGCAAGGGAAAGAGAGGGGATTTTCACACTGCCTGGAACACACACTTAAACATCTGCCAAAGCTGGCACGAAGTGGAACTAACGAGGGAGAAATATGCTCTGTAAACTCAGGTATAGAATTAGATGAGACTACCAGGAGGGTTGTGGCTTCTCTTAATATTCAGCAATGGGGAAGAGAAAATAAAGGTTTTGAGTGTATAAAACACTGCAGAGGGTGTAGGGTGCAGAGATTGCTCATCTGTTAAGTCTTTGTTGCTCTTGCAGAAGACCCACATTTGGTTTCCAGAACCAATGACCAGCAACTCACAATCACCTGTAACTCCAGCTCCAAGAGATCTGATGCCCTCTACTGAATCCCATGTGAACCCACACACATGTGCATGATACCCACCCAGGCAAACACATACACATAATTATAAATAAATAAATTCTTATAAATTAATAAAACTGTTCCTCTTAGATATCACATAGGCCTTATTGTTTAGACTAACGCTAATTCCTGAGAAACTTATAGGAAATCACCAGACTTATAATACTTGGAGTCTTTTGGATGGGAAATTAAGAGTAGGAACTTATGTCCTGTGTTTTCATATTTTGTTACACAGTGCCTGTGTCCTTGAGAAAGTAGAATGACTGGCAGAGGACATCGTCTGCACTTACTTTTTTTCTATCCTTTTTAGACACAGTAGTAACAGCAGCAAGTGAAATGAGTGATAGCAGCTGAGATTCTCTCATGTAGTAGTAATTCTCAGGCCTCTAAAGCATTCCGACTGACATAGCCATTCTATTTTTGAAAGGAAGAAAACAAGATTAGTGGATTTAAAGCAATCTGTATGAAGAAAAAACAAGAAAAATCTTGTGTCATACTTATTTTTCATGAGTCAAGTCACATGATCAGTAATGAGGTTATCCCTCTTCATTTAGTTTTCTTGACTAATAACCAACACCTTCTCAGCAAGGCCTGCCACCCATGTTTTGAGATGAGCCATTAATATGAGTGCCTCTTGGCTTCTGTTTAAATTTATTTTGTTACATTGTGTGTGTGCGCCCATGTCCATGTCACAGCACACATGTGGAGATCAGAAGACAATTTGTAGGACTTGAGTCTCTCCTTCCACAATATGGACCCTGGAGACAGAACTCAGATTGTCAGGCTTAACAGCAAGCACTTTTACCCATTGATCCATCTCAACAGTCCAGCCCTCTCTTATGTATCTTGCTCAAGTTTATATTTAAGCAAGCAAACAAAAAAATAGAGCAAAGAAGCTTAAAACTGATGAGAATCCAGATCTTTTGGAAACAGAATTTCTCATACTTATATTTTCATTTATTCACATTTAATATTCTTAAAATAATATTGATCTTGTACCAAATATTTAAACAGAGACTGGTAGTAGCAACGCTATAAATCATGAATCACCCCATCCTGGGAGATTCAGTACTAGAGAGCAATAGCTAACAAGTTCTGTGAGGTACTGGTATTATCTTCATGCCAACCACAAAGACATTAATATGCGTTCATTCCTTTAATCACTATTATGAGAAATTATTACACGAAATCTATGAATAGCCATCCTTTGTGAATGAGAAATTTAAAGGAAAAAAAAAGAATGTAAGAAACACAGAAAACACAAAGACTTAAAAAACCATGGCATGTTTTCATGCTTCTAGAAACCAATATGTATGCCTCATGCCACTGCATACAGTTCCAGAAATATTTGCTATGGGAGATTTTCCTGAGGATCCACACAGGCATAGATTGCCAGCACCTTTTTTTCTTTTCATTTCTTTTCTTTTGTGATGTTAGAGTCTTCCAGTGAAAGCTTCCCTACCCAAACAGTATGTTTACCATACTGTTCTTGATGATCTAATGGAGACTTGGTGCCATTTTTTTAAAATTTAACTTACTTAAGGGATAGAAGAGATCATCACAAACTTGTCAAGAAGATGAAATAATGGAAGAAAGTTATAATGAATTTAGTAAATTGAACCTAGTGAGATACTATAAATTAATTGGAAGCTGTTAAGAAAGTTATTCTGAAATATGTATGTATGGTATGTGAATAGAAGGAATTTTGGAGAGGAAGAGGAAGGGAGGGAAAGGGGTTATATAGAGTTCAAGTACATAATGCTAGAACTTTCTGACAGTCTTCAATGGCAGGCTCAATGCCAGAGTGGACAGCAGACAGCAGACAACTTTTAATACTCTAGCATATGCAGAAGAAACAAGCAAACATAACCTTGCTGAAAGAGGTGAGGAGGTAGCAGGTAGCCAGCAGGGACCATGGGAACTGCTAAGATATTTGAGCAGGTGTCTATGGAGACAGAATGGCATACCTTAGCAATTTGATGAGCTCAATGTACATCCTCCCCCCACCCTGTTGGACCACTCCTCCTTGATTGGTCCTGTTTTCACCTTATTTTCATGTCCACATTTAGCCAATCAGGGTTCAGCTGAGCCTACCAGGCACAGGCTGGAACTCTACAAATTTGAACTTCAGCACACACATTTTATAAAGACTCAAGCTTCTCTGAGTTGTTGGGCTCTTGGCTAACTTCCCATCTCAACGGCAACCTGCTTTAAATTGTATCAATGTGCTTAAGATTGTTAATACAAAAATGACAATACACTTGGCCACTTGGCTGTCTGTCTACTCTATTCTTACAGGATATGACAACTACACCAGCTGGTCCCCACACAATGTTTTAAGATATGTTAGTCACAAAAATCAATTGATGATTAAATCATTGTAATTAACTTTAAGAGGAAAATAATAATTAGGCAGAAAATGTTTTAAAAAAGCACAATCCTATTGATTAAAATGCTTTATAATATACTACTCTACATTACAGTTGTGATGTTAAACATGTACATTTACCTGTTTTTGTTACTTGTGTTTGTCATATGCAAGTTATTTTATAAAATGTACCATTAATATATGAAATGTTATTGTAAAATGAATC